>NC_056738.1:513730058-513798877 GCF_019279795.1 Protopterus annectens | reverse complement strand
CTGTCAGCACATTAGGTTGCTCACCTCATGCTGGCTTAGACACGCCTCCAGACGCATCCTACCTGGGCTCGCCACGTACACTACGCGTGTCTGTGATTCCGTGCACTCTCATTAATATGTATATGGCACTACTGCGCCGGATATTCCATGCACCGCCGGCGCAGGCCTTACGCCGGCCTTGCGCCGAGCTTCATGAATCCCGGGGATAGAGTAATTGCAGTGGGAATTAAATTATACTGAGGACTTTTATTACAACAAACCTAGAAGAGATGTATTTAAACATTTCTATGATATGAAATTAGAATCAATGAAATCTAAAACAACTGTTGAGAGATTATAGAGATTTTAAAAGTGGTCACATTTTTACTTGGCCACATTCAAAAGCAAGACATACTGTTGATACACAGAGTTAAGAAGGAAGGAGTCAGTTCACAGACTGATAATCATATTCAAACTCAAACAACTCAAAAGTACGTGAAACTTGTGTCCAAAGTGTCCAACCAAAGAAAAAAACCCCAGTGTTCGATGGTCAGTGAAGGTCACAGGACTCCAGTCACAAAATGCAATGAAAAGAACACTCTCTTTAGCGTATAAACATTTTTTTCTCCACTTTCCTCTAGACAGACTTCATCAGAAAACTAACCACACTTCCAACCACACTTCTCTTATGCACTCTCCAATAAAACAATTAAACAATTAGCTCATTAACGTCATAAACAATTTAAAAAAGACTTTCCAGTTTATTTATTAACCCTAAGCCTTCCATTATTTAAAAAAAATAATATTAATATACTCATTCAAACCTGGTGGTTTGCCAGCTCCCAGTTTTATTTGCCATAATGTCTCTTTTTTCTCAAGGTGATTCTTAAAATCACCCCCTCTCTGATCTACAACACCCACCTCCAATATATAAAATAAAAACTGTTTATATTTTTGACACACTGAAATGTGCTTGAATAAAGCATTTTTAGTGTCCTTAATCTTAATGCTATACATATGTTCTCTGATCCGCTCCATAAAGGTCCAGGTGGTCACCCCCACATAGAAGGCATCACACCTACTACATAGACTAATATAGACTACCCCTTTATTTCTACAAGTAAAGTGACCAGAAATCTTAAAAGTGTACTCATGATGGTTTAACATAATATAAGGTCCTACCAAGATGAACCTACAAAAATTGCAATGTCCACATTTATTCATCCCTTCCAATTTATTAGTATGTAACCCCTCCCCCAGCTGGAATATGGGTTTTATCCTTAGAAAGTAAACCTTTCAAGTTATGTGAGTTTCGATAAACAAATTTGGTTTACCTCGATAGCCTTGATAGGTTCTCCATTACCTTCCAAAATTTTCCAATTACGTTCAACTACATTTCTAATGTCAAAACTATCCAAAGTCATATCCAAGGTACATATAATTCCCAAAGTATCTCTTTTATGAACAATCTGGTTATTATTTTCTGAAAAAACATTATAGTTTAATGGAGCCTTTAAAACAGGGAGATACCCTGTATATCTTTTACTCAAAATTTCATTACTTACATTCTCACGGTATCCTTTATCATAGCCTCTGTTGACAAATAAACTGGTAATAAAATCAAATTCCTGTTTAAACCAGGTGTCATCTGAGGTCATATGACTAGCCCATATATACTGCTCCTTTCGAATATTCTTTTTGATATGATTGGAATGATTACTATTATGATGTAAATAGCCATTAATGAATGTCTCTTTTCTAAATATCCCTCTGTCGAAAACTCTGCCTTCCCCATTCCATTTTAAACAAATGTTGAGGAAATTGACTTCCTGACCACAATTCCCCTTTACCAATTTAATATAATTAGATCTATCATTCAAACACCGCGGTGGTGGTGCTGCGGTAGCGTTGTTGCCTCACAGTAAGATGCTGTCCGGTTCGATTCTCAGCTAGAGCGTATTCTATGTGGAGACATGCGTGAATGGGCGTACCTTCGTTGAAGGTTGTGTGTCAGGGCTGGTAACTTGGCATGTAAAAATCAACTACCAATCATTAGCGGACCGGAGTTCTGCTGTGGCGACCCCTAACCGGGAAAAGCCGAAAGACACAACAAGATCTATCATTCAAACAATTAATAAACCTATCCACATCCACTTCTGTACTATCCATTATAAAAAACAAATCATCCACAAGGCTATCGCCACCAATATATTGTCTTCCTACCATGCCATAACAATATTGGCATATGATGGTGCTGCTGGTGACCCTATCACAACTCCCTTTTTTTGATTGTAGTACAAACCATTAAACAAGAAATAATTGTGATTTAAAAGTACTTCTTTCAACCTACACAAAAAATTAATTTCTGAGTGCTAAATAACTTCTTATGAGCCAAAAAAGTTCTCACTGCCTCCACACTTTCCTCATGAGGAATACATGTAAATAATGAAGTAACATCAAGAGTAACTAATATATGTTTGTTACTATTATAATCAAATCCCTTGGAAAATTCCCTGATTTTATCCAGAAAATCCCATGAGTCTTTTAAATATGTTGTTAGTTGTGCACTATTGGATTTAACAGTAAATCAACAATCAAAGCCACGACCTCTGTAATAGAATTAGGCACTGAAACCACAGGTCTAAATGGTGGGTTTGACATATTCTTATGAGTTTTAGGAATGCCAAACAGCACACCCACTCTAGGTTTTTTAATAACACATAAATTGTACATATGAAAATTAATATCACCGTTCATTAATGCATCATACAAAAACATTTCAATATATTTAAAACTGTCATAGATATCTCTGACAGTCACATTTTTATATTCCTTATTTCCCAATAGTTTCATAATTCCCTATTTGTGCTGTTCAGCAGTCATAACTACTATGTTCCCCCCTTTTATCACTTTTCATAAACCTTAATGAAGTGTTTGCTTTTAATTCAGCTAACGCTTTATGTTTGGCATATTTAAAATAAACTTTAACTCGTTTATACACATTTGCTCAAATACCCCTAAGGTCTGTTGTAATGGGGGTGTAAAATTCGAGGGTTTAACATACTTAACATTGTCCTTGACCGCATGTTTCAACAGATATTCTAAATTTAATTTACATGTATATTTTTTATATCAACAACAGTTCTTGAACATTCAGCTATCTTTGTCGGCACGAAGTTGAGTCAATAACTCAACACCTGATGCTCTGCCTGAGATAACTCTACTCAAAACAACAACAAAAAAATCTCCTGAAGTTAAAGGGCTTCCAGAAAACCAGACCATAACTCTACTCCAGATAAATTATTATCCAACTATTCAAACTCAAACTGAACATAATGTAAGTACAGTAAATAATGATTCAAATACATCTAGACACAATGATCAGAATGATTCAGTTTTACATACTGATATTAGTATGGGGGCTAGGCTTAAATATTCCATCATTTTGCCATCAACATTTCCAAAGCCTCTTTTTCAGATACCCTTTGTGAGACATGGAGAGTGGATGGATTCACAAAGTAAGGAAAGAAGGAAATGGAGACTATCCTCAGAATGGAAAGAAGTACAGGAGCCAAGCAAATGACAGATGAGTTAAACAACTTTGTTATTAACCTGTCCGATGCTCAATTAACAGAGCAGTAATGGAGAGTTTTGAATAAAGCTTGACACAAGCCTTCCAGTAGAATTAATTATGAGGTGAATGCCATTGAATTTGTTTTTAACAAATTTTCTCTTACTTTGTGACCATCTTTGTGAGGTGAGCACAGCTGCATTGAGCTCCATTCATCTTCTAACTTGGAGAGCTTTAACGAAGTTGGCCACTTGGTAGGAATATACTGTACTAATCCTCCCTTCTTACCATAGCTGGGTGGAACTTTTAGTTAATGCATACTCCCCCATTCTATATTTCCAACTTCCCACTCCCTCCTAGGAAAACTAACCACAGATTAATTATTATTGAATCTTACCTTACCTTATCTTTAGGCTAAGCTACCTTCTTGCTCAGTCAATTTCTTGCTGTTACTGATAGGTTTCTGCAATATTAGGTTCTCTTGTTCTTGCCTGCTCCGTTCACCCTTCGGGCTCACTCCACTCCCCTCCCTGCCCCCAAATTTCACCCGCCCCCAGTGCTCCAACACTTATAGCCCATATATCCCCACCCCCTCCACAGCAGCCTATTACCATCCCTCAGTCATCAGATCTACTCCCACTTCCACACCACACCCTCCACCTCACAACAACCTCCTCTGTACACCCCACCCACACCATGCAAGGCAAACTAGGACTAATACTACTACTACTAACTCTCACCACTCTAGCTTACACCACATCCATACACTCTAACATACCAACAAACACTACCTACCACATAACACACACCCACACATACACACAACCTCACACAAATATAGTAATATGCTCCACACTATTTAACAACAACTCATTATTCTAAATACACAAAACAGCAACCACACTACCTCACAAAAGGCTAACAGTACCCAAAAACACATAGATATAGCCTATGCCATAAAACTCACACTATTCTTCAGAAAATGGCTACTCATCTCAGGGAACATACACCACAACCCAGGTCCAAGCAACCCAATCCTATCCCAGAAACACAAGTCAGACCTACTTATTAGCAATATAAACACACGTAGCATATCCAACAAACGACATGACTTTCACGCATTCATATCCCACTACTCCCCAGACATACTAACCGTTACAGAGACCTGGCTAAAACCTGCCACACAAAACAAATAAATTCTTCCCCCAGGCTATAACACCCTAAGGCAAGATAAAGGTACCAAAAAGGGAGGTGGAGTTGCAATCTTATTTAAAAATACACTCAATCTCCAACAACTAAAAACCCACTTCCCAAATTCCAGAATGCGGAGACATTCGGCTCCATTATGTCCCTTAAAAACAAAAAAGAGAATCAACATCCTCTGTAGTTACATTCATCCAGGAAATAACTCACCTATAATAGAAGAGATAGTACAATGGGCCGCAGTCAACCTACCCCAAGAAACGATCCTGATATCAACATCCTCTGTAGTTATATTCCTCCAGGAAATAACTCACCTATAATAGAAAGGATACTACAATGGGCCACAGTCAACCTACCCCAAGAAACCATCCTGCTATCAACATCCTCTATAGTTAAATTCCTCCAGGAAATAACTTACCTATAATAGAAGGGATACTACAATAGGCCGCAACCAACCTACCTGAAGAAACCATCCTGATATCAATATCCTCTGTAGTTATATTCATCCAGGAACTAACTCACCTATAATAGAAGGGATACTACAATGGGTCACAGTCAACCTAACCCAAGAAACCATCCTGATATCAACATGCTCTGTAGTTATATTCATCCAGGAAATAACTCACCTATAATAGAAGGGATACTACAATGGGCCAAAACCAACCTACCCCAAGAAACCATCCTGCTATCAACATCCTCTGTAGTTACATTCCTCCAGGAAATAACTCACCTATAATAGAAGGGATAGTACAATAGGCCGCAATCAACCTACCCCAAGAAACCATCCTGCTATCAACATCCTCTGTAGTTACATTCACCCAGGGAATAACTCACCTATAATAGAAGGGATACTACAATGGGCCACAATCAACCTACCCCAAGAAACCATCCTGCTATCAACATCCTCTGTAGTTATATTCCTCCAGGAAATAACTCGTCTATAATAGAAGAGATACTACAATGGGCCACAACCAACCTACCCCAAGAAACCATCCTAATATCAACATCCTCTGTAGTTATATTCCTCCAGGGAATAACTCACCTATAATAGAAGAGATACTACAATGGGCCGCAATCAACCTACCCCAAGAAACCATCCTGCTATCAACATCCTCTGTAGTTACATTCCTCCAGGAAATAACTCACCTATAATAGAAGAGATACTACAATGGGCCACAATCAACCTACCCCAAGAAACCATCCTGCTATCAACATCCTCTGCAGTTATATTCCTCCAGGAAGTAACTCACCTGTAATAGAAGGGATTCTATAATGGGCCACAATCAACCTACCCCAAGTAACCATCCTGCTATCAACATCCTCTGTAGTTATATTCCTCCAGGAAATAACTCACCTGTAATAGAAGGGATTCTACAATGGGCCACAATCAACCTACCCCAAGAAACCATCCTGCTATCAACATCCTCTGTAGTGATATTCCTCCAGGAAATAACCCACCTATAATAGAAGAGATACTACAATGGGCCACACTCAACCTACCCCAAGAAACCATCCTGCTATCAACATCCTCTGTAGTTATATTCCTCCAGGAAATAACTCCCCTATAATAGAAGGGATACTACAATGGGCCACAATCAACCTACCCCAATAAACCATCCTGCTATCAACATCCTCTGTAGTTATATTCCTCCAGGAAATAACTCACCTATAATAGGAGAGATACTACAATGGGCCACAATCAACCTACCCCAAGAAACCATCCTGATATCAACATCCTCTGTAGTGATATTCCTCCAGGAAATAACTCATCTATAATAGGAGATATACTACAATGGGCCCCAATCAACCTACCCCAAGTAACCATCCTGATATCAACATCCTTTGTAGTTATAGTCATCCAGGAACTAACTCACCTATAATAGAAGAAATACTACAATGGGCCGCAATCAACCTACCCCAAGAAACCATCCTGCTATGAACATCCTCTGTAGTTATATTCCTCCAGGAAATAACTCACCTATAATAGAAGGGATACTACAATGGGCCACAATCAACCTACCCCAAGAAACCATCCTGCTATGAACATCCTCTGTAGTTATATTCCTCCAGGAAATAACTCACCTGTAATAGAAGGGATACTACAATGGGCCACAATCAACCTACCCCAAGAAACCATCCTGCTATGAACATCCTCTGTAGTTATATTCATCCAGGAACTAACTCACCTATAATAGAAGAGATACTACAATGGGCCACAGTCAACCTACCTCAAGAAACCATCCTGCTATGAACATCCTCTGTAGTTATATTCCTCCAGAAAATAACTCACCTATAATAGAAGAGATACTACAATGGGCCACAGTCAACCTACCCCAAGAAACCATCCTGCTATGAACATCCTCTGTAGTTATATTCCTCCAGGAAATAACTCACCTATAATAGAAGAGATACTACAATGGGCCACAATCAACCTATCCCAAGAAACCATCCTGATATCAACATCCTCTGTAGTTATATTCCTCCCGGAAATAACTCACCTATAATAGAAGGGATTCTACAATGGGCCACAATCAACCTACCCCAAGAAACCATCCTGATATCAACATTCTCTGTAGTTATATTCCTTCAGGAAATAACTCCCCTATAATAGAAGGGATTCTACAATGGGCCACAATCAACCTACCCCAAGAAACCATCCTGATATCAACCTCCTCTGTAGTTATATTCCTCCAGGAAATAACTCCCCTATAATAGAAGAGATACTACAATGGGGCGCAATCAACCTACCCAAGAAACCATCCTGCTATCAACATCCTCTGTAGTTATATTCCTCCAGGAAATAACTCACCTATAATAGAAGAGATACTACAATGGGCCACAATCAACCTACCCCAAGAAACCATCCTGATATCAACATCCTCTGTAGTTATATTAGTCCAGGAAATAACTCACCTATAATAGAAGAGATACTACAATGGGCCGCAATCAACCTACCCCACTAAACCATCCTGCTATGAACATCCTCTGTAGTCATATTCATCCAGGAAATAACTCACCTATAATAGAAGGGATTCTACAATGGGCCACAATCAGCCTACCCCAAGAAACCATCCTGATATTAACATCCTCTGTAGTTATATTACTCAAGGAAATAACTCGCCTGTAATAGAAGGGATTCTACAATGGGCCACAATCAACCTACCCCAAGAAACCACCCTGATATCAACATCCTCTGTAGTTATATTACTCAAGGAAATAACTCACCTGTAATAGAAGGGATTCTACAATGGGCCACAATCAACCTACCCCAAGAAACCACCCTGATATCAACATCCTCTGTAGTTATATTACTCAAGGAAATAACTCACCTATAATAGAAGAGATACTACAATGGGCCACAATCAACCTACCCCAAGAAACAATCCTGCTATGAACATCCTCTGTAGTTATATTCCTCCAGGAAATAACTCACTATAATAGAATGGATAGTACAATGGGCACAATCAACCTACCCCAAGAAACCATCCTGCTATCAACATCCTCTGTAGTTATATTCATCCAGGAAATAACTCACCTATAATAGAAGGGATTCTACAATGGGCCACAATCAACCTACCCCAAGAAACCATCCTGATATCAACATTCTCTGTAGTTATATTCCTTCAGGAAATAACTCCCCTATAATAGAAGGGATTCTACAATGGGCCACAATCAACCTACCCCAAGAAACCATCCTGATATCAACCTCCTCTGTAGTTATATTCCTCCAGGAAATAACTCCCCTATAATAGAAGAGATACTACAATGGGCCGCAATCAACCTACCCAAGAAACCATCCTGCTATCAACATCCTCTGTAGTTATATTCCTCCAGGAAATAACTCACCTATAATAGAAGAGATACTACAATGGGCCACAATCAACCTACCCCAAGAAACCATCCTGATATCAACATCCTCTGTAGTTATATTAGTCCAGGAAATAACTCACCTATAATAGAAGAGATACTACAATGGGCCACAATCAGCCTACCCCAAGAAACCATCCTGATATTAACATCCTCTGTAGTTATATTACTCAAGGAAATAACTCGCCTGTAATAGAAGGGATTCTACAATGGGCCACAATCAACCTACCCCAAGAAACCACCCTGATATCAACATCCTCTGTAGTTATATTACTCAAGGAAATAACTCACCTGTAATAGAAGGGATTCTACAATGGGCCACAATCAACCTACCCCAAGAAACCACCCTGATATCAACATCCTCTGTAGTTATATTACTCAAGGAAATAACTCACCTATAATAGAAGAGATACTACAATGGGCCACAATCAACCTACCCCAAGAAACAATCCTGCTATGAACATCCTCTGTAGTTATATTCCTCCAGGAAATAACTCACTATAATAGAATGGATAGTACAATGGGCACAATCAACCTACCCCGAGAAACCATCCTGCTATCAACATCCTCTGTAGTTATATTCATCCAGGAAATAACTCACCTATAATAGAAGGGATTCTACAATGGGCCACAATCAACCTACCCCAAGAAACCATCCTACTAGGTGGCCTAAACTTAGACTGGCTAGCCTGCAACTCCAACAACCCTTCAAACCATATTAACTTATTTGGATTCTCACAACTAATCCAAGAACCCACCAGAGTATGCAAAAATCCAATAGAACCTCCATTCCAGATTGCACACTAGTTGATATCCCCACAGAAAATTATCATGTGGGCTGCTTACCTGATACATTGAGTGACCCCTGCCCCACATTCCTCCTTTGTAAAAATACCCAAAACCATGCTATTCAAGGAGACTAGGGACGAGCACAAAGCCAATCCACAAACTCTTAACAGTATGTTCACAGTATGCTCCAGCAACATGACTGGAATCCACTAAAAACACTACCTTTAGACCAGGCAGTTGATTTTTTTAATACTACTTTTATGAATATTCTAAATATACTAGCTCCCATCAGGAAACTCAGGAGTAAAGTTAACTATGCCCCATGGCTAAATAGGACAATAAAAGCCTTAATAAAAGCCAGAGACAATGCCTGGAAAAACTGGAAAAAGAATAACACTATCCAAGACAGACAGAAATATCATGAACTATGAAATAAGACCAAAACCCAAACAAAAGTAGATAAAAAGAACTACTTCTTAGACATCCAAAACAAGCACTCTAGACACCCCCAAAAGTTCTGGCAGGCCATCAATACCCTTATAAAACCGGGCAAAACCACCACCCTATCTCCCAACAACAATTCTGATAATGATAGCGTAGCTTCAGAATTCAATCAACACTCACAGAATCTATCCTCGCACTATCTATCCAACTATCCAACAAGAACACTAAAACCACCCCAACTGTAGAACAAACTAACATACCCACCTTCACACTCTCCCCTGTACCAATCTATTCAGTTAAAAAGCTACTCTCTAAACTAAAACCCACCACAATCACAGCAGATAGTTTACCCACACATTTTCTAAAATTAGCTGCAGTATCACTAGCCTACCCTGTCTCAATTCTTATAAACTACTCTATACAAGAAACCTACATACCCCATCTATGGAAAGTGTCACATATAATTTCCCTTCACAAAGGCGGAAATTCCTATGAACTATCAAACTACCGGCCAATTGCTATCTTGTCCCCTATCTCCAAGTTTCTGGAGAAATGTATTCACACCCAGGTAATGCACTTCTTATCCTCACATAATCTCCTCTCCCCCCTACACAGCATGGTTTCTGCCCAAACCATAGCACAACCACTGTTCTACACTCCTTTACCAATCAGATTAACCATATAAAAAACAACAACAAATTTGCCTCAGCCATAGTCTTAGATCTATCAAAAGCATTTGATATGGTCTCCCATAACCTACTCTTAGACACTCTGTCACCCTTATCCTTCACCCCCCCACTACTTCATGGTTTAGAAGCTATCTCTCTCTCTGACAGAAAACAATCAGTTAAAAGGCAAAGTACACTATCTCCTCTATTACCAACTACAATAGGCATTCCACAAGGATCAATACTGGGTCCTCTACTATTCACCACTTTCACTAACAAACTACATACTTCCACTCTACATGCATCACTTATACAGTATGGAGATGACTCCACCCTAATCTGATCTTCCCCATCCATAACCACTCTTCAAAAGCTTACCCAAGAATCCTTCTGCTCCATGGAACAATAGATTACCGATATCCAACTCCTTCTAGACCCCAACAAGACCAAATTACTCCTTTTTACCCCAATAAATCCAAATCCACACCTCCTACCTTCACTATCACCTCCAAAAATGGGACCACAATCTCACTCTCCCCTCACACTAAGCTGTTCAGGGTTGAAATAGATAACAATGTAAACTTTAGTGTCCATATCTCACAAACCATCACAAAGGTACATAAGAAACTAGGAACACTATACATACACAAACAGTTCCTATCGGACAAAGCTAGAATCTCCTTAGCCCAAACCCACCTCTTGTCTACCCTAATGTATGCATCACCAATCCTAATTCATTTCAGGAAAACAGACCTAAACAAACTAGAGTCATGTTCCAGTAAACTTGCAAAACTCACTAACAGCTCCACTTTTAGAAGTCATCACTGTCTTGCCCTGAAGCAACTACAGTGGTTAGAACTCCCTCAGCTAATTAGCTATCACCAACTAGTCCTCACCTTCAACATAATAAGGAAGCCTCAGAAAACCCCAGCCCTAAACCAACTTCTAAACCAATATTCTGTTAGCAAATAGTATCCATAACTGATCAATACTGTGTGTTTGTTAATTTAAACTACGACCACAGTAGCCTATTGATACAAGGTTATCCTGTTTTTCCACCTGAGAAAGTGAGAAATGACTTACAGTTTCAGAGCAGTCCTTGGTCAATTGTGATTGTTTCTTAACACATATTTGTCTTTGCTTTGTGATTGTTTCCAGCCCCTCATACAAGAACCTAACAGGGTCTCTACCCGCTTCGCTCCCCACCCTGCCCCCTATTCCCTCCCGCCCCGAGTGGTCTCACCTTTACTGCACTCAAACCCCTCCCATCTTTCCAATAGCCAACCACAGTGCTAACCCAACACTACCTCCTCCATATTCCCTCTACTATCACACCTCCTCAACTAACATGTACAAGCATACCTTTCCTTTGCTCACTGCATGCACTCTCCTTGCATATCTTACATCCTACCAAAGCTCCATCATTCCCCCACTCAATCACTACCACTGTACTACTACTCACACCACCACTCATGTCTCACCCACACTCAACTCCCCTCCCACCAGCTCAAGAACCATCCCTATGCACCCCCCACATATTCTACCAACTATATTACTCAAACGTAAAGCATCCCTACAACTTAACATAGTAACCCTCCCACCATACCTGTTACCCACAGAGCACAATCATAAAGTTTCCCTTATAAACAAACACATTCAAAAACTGAGAAAACTAATAATCTCATGCATATCAAAACTAGCCCTAAGTGGAGACATCCACCCCAACCCTGGCCCTACCATCTCCAACCCCAATCCTCATAATCAGACTAGAAACCACAACTTCTCCCATATTACAGCCAATAGAAAGCCAAGTGACTTCCTTCTACTAAGCCTAAATATTAGAAGTATATCCAACAAAGTCCATGAACTCCATGCCACCATAGCATACTAAGAGTAGACCGGCTAAACAAAAAAGGAGGTGGTGTAGCTATAATATTTAAACAGCATCTAAACATCCAGATCTTAAAATCATCAGCTCCACAAAGAGGCAATGAAGAAATAATATATACCAACCTCAAAATTAACCAAAACAAAACCATCAACATAATTGGATGCTACTTCCCACCTGGCAACATCCCTCCACTAGAAAACCTCCTCAGCTGGTCTACCCACCATATCCCCCAAGAAACTATCATCTTAGGTGATTTCAATATTGACTGGCAATCCTGTTCTGGCAACAATCCAGCCCATCATGTACACCTTCATGGCTTCACCCAACTAGTCCAGTCACCAACAAGGATAAATAAAAACTCCAGCAAGCACACTACCCTGGATTGGATACTAGTCTGTAAGAACCCCCAGTCATATATAACAGGCTGCTTATCAGATAGCCTCAGTGATCACTCCCCAACATTCCTACTAAAAAAATACCTGTACCAAGCTAAACCTGTCATCTATCATCAAATACGTAAAAAAATAAACTTTAACCCACTCACATTCATCTCATCCCTCAAAAAATTTAACTGGCATGCTCTAAAGTACCTCAGTCTAGATGACGCAGTTGAGTTTTTTAATACTACCTTCCTGAACATCCTTAATTACCATGCCCCCATAAGATTTTCCAAAACCAAAGCACAACCCTCCCCATAGCTACAGAAAACCACTAAGTCAGAAATGAAAAACAGGGATAAAGCCTGGGAGCACTGGTGCAAAACCAAAACCCCCTCAGCTAGACATAAATTCCTAGAACTACGCAATAGAGTCAAAAAGCTAATAAAACAGGACAAATTCCAATACTACCAGTCTGCCCTAGACTCCTCACAACACAGCCCCAAACAATTCTGGTCCTCCATAAACTCCATCCTCCACCCAGGTAAAGTCAGTACCCCTCCTCCTAACATCCCTCACTCCTTAGAAAATATTGCTACCTCATTCAACACACACTTCACCCAAACCATACTATCACTAGCTAAACAACACAACCCCCTCCCCTCCAACACACACCTTCAACTAGTAATCTCCCCACAGCCTTCTCTTTTTCTCCTGTACCTACCTCCAACATAAAAAAACTCTTAACTAAACTTAAACCCACCAAATTAGCAGCAGACAACCTCCCAAGTGAATACCTACAAATCGCAGCTGATGCTCTGGCCTACCCAGTATCCATCTTGATTAACCGATCTCTGTCAGAAAGTTACGTTCCCACATTGTGGAAAGTCTCACATATAATTCCCCTCTACAAAGGCGGACCCTCTGCAGAACTAACCAATTACCGCCCCATAGCTATTCTCTCTCCACTCTCCAAAATACTAGAGAGATGCATACACTCTCAGGTCTCAGACTACCTCCTTACTAACAACCTCCTTTCCAGTACTCAGCATGGTTTCCGACCAAACCATAGCACCACCACTGCCTTACTCTCCTTTACTAACACTATCCTTCAGCATAAAAACAATGGCTATCTCCCCTCTGCTACTTTCCTAGACCTATCTAAAGCATTTGACATGGTCCCACACAAACAAATTATCTCTGTCCTCAATAACCTATCCTTCTCACAATCAGTCACCAACTGGTTTCAGAGTTACCTGTCTGACCGCCAACAATCCGTTGTATGGCAGAATGACATATTTCCCCAACTACCTGTCTCCATAGGGGTTCCCCAAGGATCCATCCTTGGACCCCTACTCTTCTCTGTTTACACCAATAATCTAGCCTCTGCCACCAAACATGGCACACTCATCCAAAACGCAGATGACTCGACCATCATCTGCTCAGCCCAGTCTCTACCCAAACTGCAAAAATCACACAGGAAGCCTTTTCCTCTGTTGAAACATGGTTATCCAATGCCCAATTAATACTCAACCCAAACAAAACTAAACTATTCATCTTCCAACCCACCAAACATACTCAAAACAACTCTCACTTTAACATCACAGCAAAAGACAACACCACTACATACCCAACTGAACACACCAAATTGCTAGGAGTGGAAATAGACAATAAACTAAAATTTGACATTCACATATCCATGACCATAAAAAAAGTCCACAAAAAACCTAGGAGCATTATACAGAAATAAACAATTTCTCACCAAAGCAGCAAAGATTTCAATAGCAAATTCCCACCTTATCTCCACCCTACTTTATGCCTCTCCAGTATATACCAACCTAAGGCAATGTGATCTAAACAAGCTAGAGACCTGCTACAACAAAATCGCCAAATTCGCCACAGGGGTATCCTACCGTAGTCACTACTGTCTCTCACTTGCTGAACTGGGCTGGCTTGAACTCCCTCACCTCCTTCAGTGGTATCAACTCTCACTCACCCACAAACTAGTAAACCATCCACTAAATGTCCCATCCCTCCAGAATCTACTCCAACCCTATCGCACCACCAGACCACTAAGATCCAGCAACAAAAATCACTTGCAGATCATTAAAGCCAATAACTCTGCTGGTGAAGTACTATTCTCTTGCGTCATAGCCAAATTATGGAACTCACTCCCACCCACAATTACCTCCGTACCATCATGCACCAACTTCAAAACTTTATTAAAAGGCACCTAAAACATGCTGGCTATGCCCTTGCAACTCCCACTCTAATATCATCCACCCCATCCAACTACTACCTTTCTTTCCACTCCACTAACTACCTTGATTATAGCAAGCTCAGATGCCCATAAGCCTAGTACTTATTATACAGCAGGAACTTCTCATTGTTACATTTGTTAATGCCTGTTATGTACTTCACAGATAAAGATTCTAGTTGTCTACTGATGTACTATGTTCTTCATCTGTAAATATGTTGTAAGTAATTCCTATGTTAAATTGTTAATCGCTATGTAATCCAATGTAACTACTGTCTGTTTATTTTACTGTGGAGCTTTTCTCCCCGGGCATCCGCTGAAAATGGACCCACGTCCAGTCGGACACTCCCGGTCAACAAATTTAAATAAATAAATAAAACAAATAAATAAATTCTGCAAATCACCCTCTACGCTCATCCAACAAAACCCTGCTCTTCATAACCAAAGCCAATAACACTGCAGGGAAAAGTCTGTTCTCCCACACCATTGCTAGGGAATGAAATAACCTCCCCCAAAGTATCTCTGCACCATCCATCTCACTTTTCAAGACATCACTAAAGTCACACCTCTTGCAATCATGGCTCTGTCCCTGTATCACATAAAATCTTTTCTGCTCTCCTCCTAACTTGCCACACCATCTCCTCACTGCTTACCTCATCTATTCTGTACTACTCAAATACTCCCTATCAGGAACTACTATCCTACAAACTATTTCTCTCGCTGTGACATATCTCCCAAATAGCATTATTTTCCAGATTCCATTCCTTCATTTTTATGCTTTGTACTACCAATAGGGAATTCAACATTTTGCTATCTATATACCAAGCTTGCTCAAATCAAACTAAGGTATGTAAAATCTCCTAGACTGTATATATGCCACTGTATAGAAATTTTCTGTCATCCGTGGATTATGTGTTGCCATATAAAGACATGGAGCTCTGACTGTATATATGCCTCTGTACACATTTTTTTTTGTCATTTGTTGTATTTGTACTGTTATGTTATGGAGTTTTTCTCCCTGGGCCTCCGCTGTAAATGGACCTTGCTCCAGTCGGACTTTCCCGGTAAACAAATGTAAAATAAAATAAAAATAAAATAAGTAAATAAAGGATTAAGTTTTATACCAGCAACATCATCTCATCTGATTGATGCTGTGCTGAGTCTGAAATTATTTGCACGTAATATTAGGTTAAGAATAATACATGGAAGTGAGTATACTCAAATACTGAATATTTTTCAAAAGCCTAGTTCCTATGTTTCACAAACTATACCTGTCCCTGATACATTTGTCAGCATATGTGAGAAAGAAATATCACAGCAGCTTAACCAACCAGGACATCATTTTCATAATTTGACGAAGTGGAGAAGGAAGTCTTATATGACATAATGTATGATAGAAATATAGTGGTGAGACCCAGCTGACAAAGATGGAGCTCTGGTATTAATGAATACAACAGATTATACTTCACAAATGAAGGTAATGTTACAGGAAGATGCGACTTATGTTCTCATTAACAGACTTCGAGTCAACTCAATGATTAATGAGGTGAAACCCAAACTATCTATGCCTTTGCATGATAAATATATCACAAAAGATCTGTATGATTATTTTATAGTAGAGTCACCTATTATACCAATGGCCTACCTAAAACTCACAAAGATGGAAGCAATCTACCTTTGAGACCAATTGTACCAGGTAATGGTTGGCTAACTGAGCCACTTTATATTTATGGAGAACATCAGCCTAAACCTGTACTTCAGTGAGCAAGAACCATTATTTAGGACACTAAACAGTTCCTCAGGTGCTTTCTAAATATATGCATAAAAAGACAGAAAACAAACCATATATTATGGTTACACTTATTATCACCTCGGACATTTTCTGCAGAATCCTACTGATTTTTCAGAGGTGAAGATTAATTAAATATGTCAGCTTCTAGATATAATTTTACACTACAACATTGTTATGTTTGATAACGACATCTATTGGCAAAAGTGTGGTATAGCAATGGGTACACCCTGGGCAAATCGCTATAAGAACTTGGTTCTGGCTGATTGGGAAAAGAAATGTATTTTTTATCAAGACAATATACATTTACCAGCTCTGAAATTTTACAGTCACTTTGTGGATGCTATTTTACCAATACAATAGATACTATTTCTTTGGATATGACTGAGAGACAGGAATGTGGAGATAAGCAAAGAAAACAGTATATTAAGATACTCCAGTGATACTGAGTATATATGTGACATAAACAATTGGAAAATTGTGATGCATGATGACACTTTGAGGAACATTGTTGGTGATAAACTGCACTTTGGCTTTAGAAGAAACAAAAATCTTAAGGAACTTCTATGCCAAAATAAGAAATATGAGTCCTCATTAAGAACAAATAAGCAAGGTACTTTTCAATGTAGAATATGTTTATGCTGCCAATATAGTAATAGTTGTAATGAGTTTATTCATCCATTTTTTTGGCATTCACTATTCTTGTCATGATTATGTGAACTGCAGTACAAAACATGTAATTTATATTGCTACTTGTGCCCAAAGTGCCAGTTTTTATTTGGACAAAATGGATAGACACCTTAGAGAATGTATTCGGAAACGTATTAGTGACATTACATTAAAAGATGATAACAATCCACCATGTAAACATGTAGTTGACAATTCACAACATCATTTGTGCTCTCTGTTCTCTCTGTAAATATATGTGGAGGTGATGTTATGCTGAAAATGGAACAATGTGAAATTAATGGAATAATAACTTTACAAGCATACATACCTCCCGGTCTTGGTGTGAATTCATCACTTAAACCAGTCTTTAAGGTATGCAGATTGCAAAGAAAAGTATATAGAGAAAGAAAATATTAAAACTTTATGACTAGAAGAATATAATTAATAGAAGGAATTTTGTATGAACTTATGTGATACATCTGTGATTATGAATATATTTTGCTTTATTGAACTGGTTGAGTTTGTTGCTGTATTATTCTGATCAAGCTAGAGTATTGGTCCTAGTGAATAAGTGATGAGCCAATAGAATGTATCGGCAAAGTGAATAGTACCAATGAGAGATATTGTGGAGGAAATACATTTTTATTGGATACTATTCTCAGAATTTAATATGAACAGGTTCATAACCAGGAAGAACTGGATGTTAAATCATTGGTGTATAATAGAATAGGATACAAACAATCAAATGAATTAGATGTTAGTGATAACTTCGCAAACTATGAGAAGTGTTCACTTGATGAGGTGATGCAATTGGTTGAAATAGAAGCCTTTCAACTTTTTTCAATTACCTTATGGTATGGGCAAAGTGAATAATACCAATGAGAGTCATTCTGGAGGAAATAAATTTTCATTGGACATTATTTTCAGAATTTAACAGGAGCAGCCTTGTAACCAGGAAGAACTGGATGTTAAATCACTGGTGTATAACAGAACAGGTTACAACCAATCAAATGAATTAGATGTTCGTGATAACTTCGGGAACTAAGAGAAGTATTTGTTCGATGAAGTGACCCAACTGGTTGAACTGGAAACCTTTCAACTTTCCAGGATTGGTCTTACAGGAATCGATATAGACTATTAGATTAGATAACATAGATATGGTGGTGCAGTGGTTAGCATTGCCGCCTCACAGCAAGAGGTTCTCCAGTTTGATTCTCGGCTGGGGTGCCTTCTGTGTGGAGTCTGCATGTCCTCCCTGTGGTCGTGTGGGTTTCCTCCGGGTGCTCCGGTTTCCTCCCACATCCCAAAGACATGCTCTAGGTGGATTGGACACTCTAAATTGGCCCTAGGTGTGTGTGTGTGTGTGTGTGTGTGTGTGTGCCTTCTGCGGAAGGTTGGGCGCTGGGCTGGCAACTCAACACCGTAAAAGACCACTGCCAGTCATGAGAGGACAAGGTGATCCGCTGTGACAACCCCTAACTGGGAAAAAGCCGAAACAAGAAGAAGATAATAGATAACAGATTTCAGTTTATCTGTGTTCGGGTAACGCTGTCAAAATGTTCTCATGTTTTCAGACAATTGTACAAAAGTACTAGTTTTCAGTTTATCTATGTTCAGACAATACTGACAGAAAAGGATAATAATAGTTTGGTTTTCAGAATATAACATGTACCAGTTTTCAGTTATGCTTTTATCTGTAGTCTGTTAACACTGGCAAATGATATCCTTTTAGTATTAGTTTAGTTTCTAGAATATACACAGCTATTTAAATGTTCAATATAAATATGTATTACATTTCAGTCAAGATTCAGAATATGACATTCATACTCAGTTATGTGTTCAATATAGTACACTTCAGTCAAATCTCAGAATATAAAAATAATATTCAGTTACTTCACATTATTCAGTCAGTTTTAAGGGTAAAGTAACAGAATTACATTATTTAGTCATTAGTTAAGGGTAACATGACAAACTTATTTGTAACAGGCCTATTACATCATACATTTCTAATACATCATCCTTCACATTATTCAGTCATTAATTAATGGTAGAGTGACAGAATTATTTATTACAGGCTTGTTAAAACAAGTTATCTAAATAATAGGTAGTAATATTTATTCAGTGCACTCAAGTCATAACAGGACAGGCTTAATCTGTTAATTAATTAATTTACAGATTACAGTACACTTTACATAATTATTGTACATTAGTCAAAAAGTTAAAAAAGACACTAACAGACAATGCAAAGGTATAGACATAAAATAGAGAAAGTATAGCTTTTAGTAAATTATTATAGCTCATAAATATAATATTTCAGACACAAATTTAGGAGGCAGACATCTATTACAGCACATAAAAGTTAAAAAAGGCAAGTAGCATTATTAGCAAATCTAAATGAAAATGTATGCACACAAGTTAATACAGTATATGGTAATTATGCTTCAAGAGCCGTTACAGAATTATCTCTTTAGTGCCAATTTAATTTAGTCTTCAGAAAATAGCCATCATGCTTGATAGGCTATATAATAAAAACAAACAGCACAATGTTTAAAGATTCAAATCTTTGAACAACAGGAAAAGGTTTTATTTGCAATAATCTGTCTGCCTGGGATGACATGATTGACAGACCTCGATGCTTTACCAGAGATGGCCTGCATCTGTCACCGCCGAGCTTCCGGATACTGACCAAGGCTCTTGACACCCCTATAGTGTCTTTTTTAGGCGGTGTTCCAAAGACCAAATTACCACCGTAACAGCTACAAACAAATGCAATCTGAGGGTCATGCTGCTCAATGCTAGAAGTCTAAATCTCAAAATGCACTCGCTCAAAGCCCTCCTTAAAATGGAGAACATTGACATTTGTGCTGTAACAGTGACTTGGTTCAAGGCAGCAGAATGTACCCTTGCACTACCAGGCTATAACTCATTCCACACCTTTCAGCACCAGAACTTGGACCAAATCTCCAAAGGTGGTGGTATTTCTATATTTATAAAGGATGTGCACACCTCCAGACTGGTAGCCCAACATAATGCATCAGAGATACCTCAGATGCAGCTAACACTGAGTAAGACAGTGATTCAGGTTGTAGCCTGTTATAGGTCCCCAACCATGTCCCAAGACACTTACTCCATGTTCCTAAGCACTCTGGAGAATATTAGGGTCAAACCTACCACACTCATACTGGGCGACTTCAACTACCCCTCCATTAACTGGGAAAACTACTCATGTACCAATACACTTGCCCAACGTTTCTTGGAATTCATTAATTCCAATGCCCTAGACCAGCTTGTTCTTACCCCCACTAGAGATAGCAACATCCTTGACCTGGTCATTACTAACATGGGCAACAATTGATCTACACCAATAGTCAACTCCTCCCTGTTTAGATCCGACCACAAACTAATCACCTTGGAAATCCACACACACCCCCACCCCCTGCAAAGCTAGCCACCATGAAAAACTTCTTCAAAGCTTATTTTGGGCTCCTAAGAACAGAGGTGTCTAACTTTACAGCACCCATGCAAATGGAGAAATAGTTGCATGACCACCAAATCATACACCAATGCACTGTACAAACACGTACACAAATGCATGGATCTCGCCATACCCAATAGAACCAAAAACGATCTCCTCCAAAAAAATGGAAGCCAATCTGGTGGTTCCCTGCCATAAACAAACTCTACAACAGAAGGAGGAAACTGATGTGGAATAAGGTGAAGTTCCAAGACTGGAAAAGCTCCTTTATCACCCTTAACAAAAAGTTGATATCCCTCATCAAATCCTCTAAAGCTAGCTATGAAAACATAATTGCAGCAGATAATAAAGCAACCACAAGGCCTTCTATAGTTATGTAAAGAACCTCCATGGCAATACCCAGATTTGCTCTAAGCTACTGCACAATGGTACCTCCTATACCGAGCAAACAGATATTGCCAATATATTGCCTGACAGATTCAGTGCCAACTTTTCCCCTCTCAGCCCCCCCAAAAGGACCACTCACAAGACCAGTAGATTGACAGGCACCCAGTATTACTGCTGCACAGGTTAAAACAGCACTGTCCAAGGCTAAGAATACAGCCTCTATGGGACCTGACAATATCCCTGGCTGTGTTCTACATGAACTACAGAGTGAACTGGCACCTCACCTGTGTGCCCTGTTCAATCATAGCCTCACCTCAGGCTTTGTCCATACTGAATGCCGCACTGCTATAGTCATTCCTTTTCACAAAGGCGGAGTGACTACAGACCCTGGGAACTATTACCCCATTAGCCTGGCAAGTCTGATATGGAAAGCTATGGAATGCATCATCATGGACCTAATAAACAAGGATATAGGGAATCCCCAAACTCTGGATCCCACACAGTTTGGTTTTGTGGACGGTAGATCATGCCTGCTCAACTTGGTCGATTTCTTTGAGTCAGTCACCAGAGCTGTAGATGAAGGCAAGGTGGATCATACAGCGTATCTTGATCTGGCCAAGGCCTTTGATACCATTCCCCACTCAGGAATCATAGAAAAACTCACTAAGCTACACATCAACCCCTATATCACTAGGTGGGTTGCAAACTGGCTCACAGATAGAACCCACAGTGTGAAAGTAGCTGACTCCAAGTCAGACTGCCGACCAGTCATGAGTGGAGTCCCACAGGGATTGGTCCTAGGTCCTCTCCTGTTTGGTATCTACTTCTCAGAAGTCCAGTCCAACACAAAGGGACTCTAGCTGACAAAGTTCACAGACGACTGCAAGTTTGGAGCCATTATTAACTCCCCAAGTGATGTTGACATCCTACAGAAAGGCCTCACTGAGACCAATGACTGATTTCAGAACCATGGCCTTAAGTTCAATGTCAAAAAATGTGTCCTCATCCCCTTTGGGAAAAACCCAGTTCCCATGAACTACCACATTGATGGTAGTCCACTGAACACCAAAGGCGTTATAAGAGATCTGGGAGCACAGGTTTGACCACCATACTGCCACTGTGGTCAGAAAGTCCTTCTATGTGGCACATCTCATTACTAAGGGTTTTGTATCCAGGAAGAAAGAGGTCGTTGTCACCCTCTACTCTTCCCTCATTAGGCCACTCATCGAGTACAATGCCCCATTTGGCATGTACCTTACTAGACACCTGCAACAACTGGAGAGGCTGCAAAAGTACCTCACAAAGAGGATCCTAGGCCTTAAACACTTGTCCTATATGTAACCACAGAAAAAGGCAGGTGCCCCAACGTTCACTAGTAATCACAAAAAAAGCACCAGAATCCAGGAAAAGTGACACGAACAGTTTAATTCACTAATGCTGAAACTTCACAACACGTTTTCATCCTTGACTTCATCAGATACCAACACTCTTGGTGCACTCATCTTAAAAACATTAACTAATTAATGGTAGCCAATGACAAACAAATTGATTAATTAGAGTTAGTTAAAAGCACATACACATATATATACACACACAGATTATACTTCCTAAAACCACCATAAAATTCATACCCTATAATAAACCACATATACAAAACTTGAATGCTTGTGAATATAAATTTAAATATATAAAAATAAACCTTAAATAAAACTATGACATTATGTTCTAAAAATTTTTTTTGTAATGACAATATTTGTTAAAATAATATAAAAATCCTATAATTTAGCAGATCTCAATTTTAAAACTGGCTTGAGTGAAATCATGTCATTGAGACCTGGTTTTCTATTTGCTTCTAAAACAATTTGCCAAATTAGTTCTCTGTATTCCACCAGTGTTTCCCAATTCCCCCCTCTAGGGTCAACCGGCACACATTCTAACACAAAAAATCTAAATGTAGCTAGTTTACATGTAATGGTATGCTTGTATGATGCATTGTTTTCTTTTTTGGTCCTGATGTCTTATAAATGTTCATAGATTCTTTGCTTTAACATTCTCTCACTCTTCCCTATGTAAAATGAATCACACTTTGTACAGGTAGCTAAATATATTATACCCTTGGTGTTACAGTAAACATATGTTCCTAGAGTTAATGTCCTTTGTCTAATAGGTAAGTCTAATGTTTGTCCAACATTAAGATGTTTACAATAACTGCAACTTCCACATTTAAATAAACCTACTTTTTTCCTAGTAGCTTTCCCAAACAATTTTTCAGTTGTACCTCTCTCCAAAATATTCTTAATGTTAGTACCCCTCCTATAGGTGAATTTCAGTTCCTTATCAAAAATACAGTGCAAGTCAGATAGTCTAGCAAAGTTGTTCCATTCCCTATTAACAATTCTTTTTACCATTCCTGACTGACCATCATAGGTTGTTGTGATACCAGATTCAAAATCCACGCCATTATTTAGGTTGTTTGAATCTTGTCTATCAAATACTCCTCTTATACCTAAAATATGTGCAAATTTTCCTCCTCTTTCCCTAGTAACTTCACTGCATATTTGATCAAAAAGTTCGCTCGGGTAACCCCTATTTAAAAATAACCTTTTCAAAAATCCACATTCATTAAAATAAGTAGTGTCTTCAGAGGTCATTCTACTAAGACAAACTAATTGACCTTTAACTACACTTCTCTTCTGGTGGGGTGGATGTGAACTAGTAAAATGTAAGTATGAGTTTGAAAAAGTCTCCTTTCTAAAAATCCTTGAACTGAAACCATCCTTAGTCTTAGTAATATTAACATCTAAATAATTCAACATTTGGGTATCATATTTGTATGTGAATGTTATAAATCAGTAGTGTTATTTACGAATTCTAAAACAAATTAAAATCATCATTATTGCCTTTCCATAAAAACATAAGTCATCTAAAAACCTACCATAGAATGTCCAAAATCTACTAAAAACCAAAGTTAATATAAAGGTGTTTTCCCAGTATGACATAATAATATTGGCATAAGTAGGAGCACAATGTGCCCCCATAGCAACCCCCTTACATTGTTTGAAGTATTCACCTTCAAAAAAAATATAATTATTTTTTAATACCACCACCATTAATACCAAAATTGTTCTGAACTCATTATGAGTAATTCCTGAAAATCCTATTAACATTTCTTCGAACCATTCTAGGCCTATATCGTGGGGAATACTAGTGGACAAATCAACCACATTCAGAGTAACAAAAATCAAACCTTCAGAAAATAAAGATTTGTCCAATTTTCTAAGAAGATCCCAGGAATCCTGAAGTATGTGGGTGTTGTTCTTAAGTACTTTCTTTACCTTACAATCTATGTATTTTGCTAGAGGGGCTGTGATAGAACCTTCTGCAGAAACTATTGGTCTCAAAGGTGGGTCATCTATATCTTTGTGTACTTTCGGTATACCAAAAATGGAAGGAACCTTCGGTTTTTCAACATATAAAAATTTGTGTGTCTCTAAATCTATTAGTCCTTCTGTTAGTAAATCATTCACCATCATATGTATTTTGTTGTATGCCACGTTTATTTCATTGATAGATACTCTAGTGTATTTAGTAGAGTCACTTAAAATCTCCTGCATTTTACCGTCATATATAATGTGGTGCATAGGTTGAGTTTATATTGTTTTACCTTTTATGTTTTAAAGCTTTCTGTTAAATTAAACAATTAAACATGATTAATTGGGGTGGGGTACACACATAAAAATGGCTGGGATGTTACATTCTTTAGTTCTGATGAAGTCCATTGCATTTGGGGAAGAAAGCGCTTAACTTGTGGAATATTGTTTAACCTGTGGATTTTGGACTATTAAAGTGGTATATTTCTACATCGTGCCTGCTTCTTCCATTTGCTGGTTTGGTTCTTCAGTTTGTGGCATGATGCCAGGGTAATCCTATGGGCTAGGCTTGTAAAGGCTCCAGGGCCATTAGCCTAGTACACACCTATGAACCTATGAACCTATAAGAGAGAGGCATCATGGTACACTAAGCCACCAGTTCATAAGGTACAAAACATAGAATTTTACTATTGCAGCATACTGAGAAAAAAATAGGCAAGGTTAACAGTTCATACTCTGTCTAACTTAAGAAAGTGTTTTCTGATCAGCTTTAAAAGCTGCAGAATTAAAAGACACTCATTCTCAGAATAATGTGCAAGTCTTGGATTTATCACTCATATATCAGAATTTAGACTTAAAGATTCTAAAAGACTATAAATCTAAGTAATATGAAAATTAAATCATAAAGTTAACAGACATCAAGCCTAATGGTCAAAATTAAAATTGCAAGTTTATTCACCAGATAAAGAAAAACAATTGCCTAGTTATAATTAAATCATAAAATTAAGAGACTTCAATCCAAACGGGCCATAAATGCTCTAGTGGTCAAAATTAAAATTGCAAGTTTATTTACCAAATAAAGAAAATTTATTTTCGGATTATGAGTCAGGTAACATAAAGATGTATACAGTAGTTAGCAATACAGATGTAAGGTAACTGCAGAAGTAGGTTCTTGTAGACTTTTCATCAGGGACCTCAGGGACAACTGTTAGATTAGGGACTTCCATTTTAAAGTAGTTATTCGACATTAGACAGGCTACAGAGTAAAATAGGCCTAGAAATAGTTTTTTCATTTAAGCATAAAAAACAGTTAAGCAGAAAGAAAGAATAACCTTGCTGGTCAAACATGAAAGATAACAGTTCCCAAGGGAAGGCTACAGACTGTCCTTTTTCTGTTTTCATTCTCAAGGGAAGAATCAAGAAAATGTTAGATAACAAGATAGCTAGGCACCTGCAAAACAAGACAAGGCCTGAGAACCAAGGCTAAGAAGTCGTGTAAAGGATTATGATGTTTTGATATTATTAGATATAGATACAGTTAGAGAAGTCAGTCAGTTAGTTTCTTCAACCAGATATTACAGAAAAGATTAAGCCACAATACACACACTCGAGCCTGAGTACAGAAGACAGGTCAAATAAAAACTGTTTCAGTTTAAAAAAGAAAAAGTGAACTTGAAGGCCAAGGTGTACACCAAACAAAATACCAAAAAAAAAAAAAACACCTAGAAAGCACCAAGGAGACAAAGTTTGTCTCCTTGGTGCTTTCTAGACTGTTTCAGTTTGCATTAGTCAGACAATCAGAAGACATTTGCAGAAACTTTGGCTATATTGAGTAGCACTCTTACACAAGACTTGGCTCTTAAAGAAGAGACTGCCACCTGTACAGCACATGTTTATGTAATTAACAGATAAAGACTTTTGTTTCAGTCTCATTTCAGTTGTTGCCAGTTAATTACAGTATAATACAGACTTATCAATTCTTACATAGACCAATGCTATTGAATGAATGAATGCATCATATAGAAAAAGAACTGTAAGAACTGTTTTAATTGGCTGAGATTTGTTGAATTTTGCTTTTTGACCAATGAAGGAAGAGGTCTGACCAATTAATTAGTTTCAGTGCCGATGATGATAGATACAATATGATACTAGTGTACTTCACATTGGCTGATGTGTTGACTTCAACTGAGCTGACTGGCTATTAATTTAATGATTGATTTAAATATATTTTGCACTGAATATGGCTTGTTTTTTTATTGGATAATAAGAATTTTAAGTTTGAGTTTTCTCTAATTTAGAAATTAGATCTGATGAAGGGTTTTCAAAACCCGAAAGTGCTTATCATATGGTTATTTTAATAAAGCAATTGTAGTTTTTATGATACAAGTATTGGTGAAAGCTGCATTTTGTTGCTGTTTCCTATTGTATCTAGTTTTATTTTGCAGTGATTCTTTAACTGTTTTGCCTCTTATCCACATACATATACATACATATAATGCGTATTCTTTATTCAGTCTGATGAAACACCTGTTCATCTGAAATCTCATCATGATATTTGTATTTGATGATTTATTTTTAATGATTGTGGTATTGTCACTTTTTGTTTTTAATTATTTTAATTAATAAACACATACGTGAATATTCCAAATAAAATTGCATAGCAGTGTAGAACATATTATGTTTACCCCTTTATGAACAGAGCCTTATTATATATACCTCTGGTATATTAATAGAGCACGATCTAGTGTCTCTAAATAAAACACATATAATTGATGTTGTAATACATGCAGTAATGCAGTAACTGTGTACTTGATGTAAGTTACATCACTTTTGACCTTATTATATGTCACTCATTTATTGCTTATTTCAAAATAACAATTATTCTTATAACAAGCTTTCCAACTAAAATAATCAAAAGAAATGAGTATTTTAGTGCTACAGCTAGTTGCAATGCTTTTTTAGTACCTTAAGACATATGCAAACATACATTTATATAACAGAAAACAAACCATGTTATCATGTTTACAGTTACAAACATTATACATCACTTACACTTTTATATAATTATCAGCACTTCAGCATTACATAAATTGATCAGTTCCTGCCTTCCCTTAAACCTCATTCTTCCTTGAAAACATTATTCTGCATGTACTGTTCCCACAGTTTCCATTTTCTTTTTGTCCTATGTGATTTGCTCTTATCCTTTTCTACAAATCCGGCTTCCAGTTATTTTACCTCTGTTGCTATATTCACTACTTCAAATATAGTTGGTTTAGACTTTGATTTCCATTTTCTAGTAACTGCTGTTTTGGCAGGCACTGGAATTAAACTTAGGAAGGCTATAATATGTCTAACAATTCAAATCCTGTATGCCAGCTTAAAAAAAATAATTTCCTTAGTTACACCCATTTGCTCACCTAATATTTATAATAAAGTACTCTGAAGGCAAGTTTTGAAGTCTGCCAACTCATTACACTCCCAAAATATATATTCCCAGTTACCTCTTTCTTCCCATCACATTTGCCATCTACCTGAGGAAAAATTCTTTGGAGTGCGCTTGGAGCATAAAAATATCTATGCAAACACTTCAAAGCAAAAATCCTAAATTTTCTACACTTTGTTGCATATTTGGGAGCCATACATATGTCTTCCCATTATTTTCTTGTGTATAGCTTATCCAGTTTCTCTTCCCAATCTTTTCTAATCTCCTCTGATTGATTTGAGTCATTGTACAATATTTTATACACCTTACTAGATATCCTTTGTTTTTAACAGCAGCCTCTGTTCAACTAAAATCTATACCAGAGCAGATCTTTCACTTAGGATTCCCCTATCCCTTTCTCTTTGCCTATATTCTATCATTCCCTAATAGGATAGGTAGTCTTTGGTCTGCAGTCCACATGTCTTCTTGCCTCTTCTTCACTCTATTACCTTTCTCTCTCTGTAGTTAACTTTTCCCAATACCTTGTTTCTTTTGCCAGTTTTATCCCCTCTTGTCTATCCTGTGTACCACTAATTGCAACCATCTCTATTGGCAGAAACACTTTTCTCCATTCTCATGTTGTCTTAGTTGATAGAATGCTTTCTGCTACTTTATAAATATAATATTACATATGTCCAAAATCCCACTTTCTCCTTATTTCTTGAAATTTCCCCCTACTTCATCATCATCCCTTTCAACTTTGAATTATAGCTTTCTACTTGTGTTACGTATTATCCCACTTGACCCTTGCCCTCTTCCCTTCCCAGATAAAATCCTTCAACTCTTTATTAATTACTGTCTACAACATCTCTTCTGGTTGATAAAAATATGACATACTTGTATATAAAACCAAAAGGACTAAAACATTTTCACTGCTTGTATCTTGCTATCCATATTCATAAACAAGAGCTTCATTTTGTCAGTTCATAAGTCCAGATTTTGTATGTATTTTGTTTAGACTCTTTCCATATATCCTTAGCCACTATAACAGAATCCTTTTTAACCCATACTCCTAAATACTTCATTTTATCATGTCCCCATAAATATGAGTATTGCTGAACCAATTTATGTGTGGGCACATAGTTAACAGCTATAGCATTTACTTTGCCTTCATTAATTTTTATATCCCGAAAAGACTTGAAACTGTCGCAGAATGTTCTACAACACTGACATGTCCTTTTCAGGTTTTATCAGTTACAAAATAATATCATCTTCAAATAAAGCAAACCTTTCTTGATTACCATACCAATTATACCCTTAAATGTATATCCTTACATTTCTGAGTCCTTTATTTCTTTGCCAGTGTCTCTAAATATAATACAAATAACACATGGGAAAGAGGACACTCCTGCTTGGTTCCTCTGTTCAGATACAACTTATCAGAGAGAAACTCTCCCACTTTAAGTTTTGCCTCTGATCCCACATATATCCTCCTAATTAACCCTATTATTTTATCAGGGAGTGCAAATGCTTCCATTGTCCTATGCATGAAATCCCAACTTACTTTGTCAAATGTTTTTTCTGCATCAAGTCCCACCAGCAACAGCAGTATTTTCTTACATTTTGCTTCCCTCTGGAGCATCATTGTTCTATTAATAAATAAATAAATAATAGTAATAAAGTTACTTTGACTCTGACTTTAATGTTGTCATTGTCCAAAGATTGCCTTCCCTCCACAAAACCACATTGATCTGTATCTATCAATTTTGGCAAAACCTTTACCATTCTTTTAACTATTACTGGTTGAAATGATTTGTATGGGAGAAATAACTTTCCTATATAAAAAGTGTAGATAATATATAGTTAAATGGAACCACTTTATATTAAGTTAAGTAATTAATTAATCTTAGTCTTAACCTTACATATCCACTGCAGTCATGATGTACATAAAGTCTTGTCTTTCGGCTTTTCCCAGTTAGGGGTCACCACAGTGGAACTCAGGTCCGCTAATGACTGGCAGAGGATTTTTACATTGCCAAGTTGTCAGCCCAACGCCCAACCTTCAAAAAAGGCACACCCATTCACGCACGTACCTACCTGCATGTCTTTAATGTCACTCGACCACGGGAAGGACATGCAGACTCCACACAGAAAGAGCTCCAGCAAGAATTGAACGGGAGAACCTCTTGCTATGAGGCAACAGCGCTAACCACTGCACCAGTACATAAAGTGCTTTGCAAAAACATATGGTTTAGTAATAAATCTACCACTGTACATATCTGAAAAGTAGTAACTTTGTTTGCAGCCTGCACAGGTGTGATCAAATTACATATGTTTTTCTAATGCAGAATCTGCAATTTAATTTACTTAAATTAAGGGAATAGAAGAATCACATGGTCACAGCTGAAGAAATTGTGTGTCCTGGTACACATGATTTAGAACTGTAGTCTGAATGATCCAAGATGTATTTTACTAGTTAGAGACAAATGTTGTTTATCCTTTTAAGTTACAGCCTTTGTTTCTGTTTGTTGTAAAATTATATATCATAGCTGATATATGTAATTTAATTAATAATTTATTTTGTATTTGTTAACTGGGTAGGTGAACTGGCTCAAACAAAAGGTTTCAGCACTTGAGCACACAGAATCAAAGAACCAGTTTAAGTCAGATACAAATAATTTAATACTGAAGCATGAAAGGATGTTTTGGTTTGGGCATGCACAGAGCAACTTTCTTGACCATGCATTCTTCGTTGGCTTGTTGCTAGGTGAACTGGTCACAAGACTCCTATAACTTGGGTCAACAGACAAAGGGAAACAAGAAGAACAAACGATGTTGTTGTTTATTTGTTTATATATGCAAATATAAACCTACATGCAGTCTGATAAAACAATCTAACTACCTACTGACAAATTAAAAAATGTAGCAAAAAGCTAATGGGTGTCTGCATCAGCTTTCATTTGGTACAAATCAAGCAAAAGGAACAATAACAATGATTGATATGGTTCATAGCAGTGTATGTTTAAAATTGCTTCTGAGCAAGATCTTCATGGTTCATGCTCAGCAGATAGCTAGCTACCTAGGTCACCTTCAAGTCATTCTGCAACTTTCAACCCTTGCACTGAGAGCATTTTGTATGCTTATTTTTGTGACTTTTGTCAAACTGTTTTTAAGCTTTAGAATTTGTGAAGGTTGTTGGTTTAAGACTCCCTGTCATAGCTGAGTCATGTTCTGCATTTAGGTTTCTGGGACCGCTGCTTTGTGATGGGATTGCTCAATCATGCTCCTAGGCTGCAGTGCTCAGGATTGTTTCTAAAACTATGCTATTGTAACATTTGGGATTCAGTGTCACACTTAATACACTTGCTGCATTCTGAATTTTGTAACTGCTGCTTTGTGATGGACTGGGCAACAATATCCCAAGGAGGTGAGAGCTGAGGACTGTTATTCCAACACTGTTACTATTGAGCTAGAAAATGCTTTAAACAATGCGATCACCAAGTAAAAGTTTAGCCAGCCAAAAAAACAACCATAGTCAGCCACAATGAAAGAAGAACAGCGCTCATTTGCCTTTTCATATGAGGATACCTTATTAAAGGACTACAATCTAAAAAGAGATGGACTCATTTTAACTTTATTTTCATTTTATTTTATACGATCTACGTGCTCTGGCATTTTGGCATTTTAGCCCAGCTCAAGTAACTCCCTGTCAGTTACTATCCTTGTTTCTTCTAACATTGTGACTATTATCTTTGGTTTCTGTTAATTGTGCCTATTGTTTATAGCGTTGCCACCTCACAGCAAGGATTCTCGACTGGGGTGCCTTCTGTGCAGTCTGCATGTCCTCCCTGTGGTTGTGTGGGTTTCCTCTGGGTGCTCCGGTTTCCTCCCACATCCCAAAGACATGCAGTAGGTGGATTGGACACTCTAAATTAGCCATAGGTGTGAGGGTGTGCATATGTGTGCCTTCTGTGGAAGGTTGGGCACTGGGCTGGCAACTCGACACCGTAAAACTCCACTGCCAATTATGAGCAGACAGATGATCCGCTGTGGTGACCCCTAATCAGGAAAAGCCGAAAGAAGAAGAAGAAGTTCATTGTATTTAAAGCTGTAGTAATCTTTTTTTTTTGTTAGAAATCTTCATAAAGTTGCAACAAATTTGGACTATGGCTGAGCATGAATCATGAAGAATTCAGTGATCTTAGGCATTTTGGACTGCTTCTAAGTATCCAGGATAATTTTAAACCAGTGTTTGATTTCTGCATTTCTGGATTATGCTTGTGTTGTGGTCATGGCAAATTTTCTTTGGTGTTCTTAACAGTCAGCTTTTATCTGCTGATAACTCTATACTAGCATCTTGGATCACAATTTCAGAGTCTCTGGTTGCAGTAGTTGCATATTATGGTTGTATGTAGATTTACTGGCCCATTTCCTCATTCATTTATTTATGCTGCAATTGTTATCTTAGCAGCTTTTATCTGTCAGTAAGTGGTCACAATATTGCACTGATTTATTTGTTCAACAAGTGCTTGTATTGCATTTTCCTGTTAAATACAGTTTTATATTTATAGTTATATACTTCAACATTTACTTTATTAATTTCACTTTATAATTCACTTTATAATTCAAATTATTTATATCTAATTTTATACTCAATGCATCAGCTGAGATATTTCCTCATAATTTTAATACATTGTACATCATAATGTTTTACATTTATTCACATACGCTTTATTTTACTGTACATATTGAGTTTCACCCATACTTTGTACTGAGCTTAGGATAAGCATTAATAAAAAAGAAACTGAAGCAGAGCTAACATTAGTCTTGAATACATTTTTCAAATACTGACAACTGTTTTGATACTGTAAGGGAAAACTGAGATCTATCGCAATTTTCTGCAGTTTAAGTAGTAAACTATAGGAGCATTGGATCAACAAATTCAAATGTAGATGCTTTTAAGTCACAGGCTAAATCAATACAATGATTTTCAGGTATGGTATAACAAAGCTCTACAAAGTACTGGCTAACTGTTACTTTTAGTTATCCAAGCCAGGGATCTCTTTTGTTAATAGAAACTGTCAACCTTAATTTTGAGATACTTTAAAACAGATATGACTATTTATTAGACACTTTACTTACCCTGGAGTTATTAACACCTACACTAAGTGTAGGCCGTGCTGAATGAACAGACAAGACAAACATAACTCACACCTTTTTCTTCCTAATTTTAGTTTTCCTACTGATTTTCTTGCAGTTTTAAATACTGAGGGGGATTCATGAAGGTTACCACAAAGTGTAGGCTATAGATACACTTAGTGTAACCTTTCAGAGTGACTAGAAAGTTGAAAAATTTTGGTTGTGATGTTCTTGAATACAGATCATGAATACTTAGTGTAGGTGTTATTGAATCTGGCCATATGTCTTTTACTACACATGTAATCTGCCCAGCTTTATTTTTGTACATTAAAAAAATAAAATAAGCACAACAGTGGTAAAACAGAACCTCATTTGCTTTAATAAAATACACAATATAATCAACTTAGCACTTTTGCCTTCACGACAAACGGGCATCATCAGAGTCGAACAGCCATAAAGAAAACTCATTTAAATGCAAAACACATAACAAGCCATTGTTAATTAAGCAATTACATGAAATCATTGATTTGAAGCAGCTAATCATTTAAAAACACAGTTAACAGTAAGCACTGAGTCAATTATATTGTGTATTTTATTAAAGCAAATGAGGTTCAATTTTACCAGTGGTGTGGTTATTTTATTTTTTTAATTTTGCGTATTTTAGTTTGCTATCCTTATGGCTGGTTTAACTGGTTACTGATTCTTTTTGTACATGTTGGCATTGTTTATCTTTGTAAAGATTTTATCTTGCATATATTTTTTTACCACTATTAACCTGTAGGTTTTGATTAATGTAGCTATTATGCCACTGCTATTCTGTGTATTTTAATGTACATTCATGTTCCCATGACCGAAAAATGCCAGTAGAATGAAAAGTAAAATAAATAATGACCGGTATACAAGAGGAATTCAGTTCCAAATATGTTAGTTTGCACTGGACCTAAATTTCAGCAGTGATGATTAGAGATGTGTGATCAACAAAACAATGTTCTGTATAGTATATAGCTCTAGTAACACATTTAATATTATGCAAACACTACAATTTGAAAAATTTATTAAAAATGGAAAATATATTACCCATCACACAAATCATGGGTACCAATAGTGTGAATGCACTTAAGGATTAGTGTACAATGTTCTGCTTGTCAAATGCCTCGCTTTCATTCTATTGGACATACATCTTAATCTATAATTGTTTCATCTCAGTTCTAATGCAAGCTGGTAATCAGCATTGGCAAATGCTTGTTAGCTGTGCTGCACTCATTTTTATGTCTATTAATGCTCTGAGACATGTGAAATATTTTACATTATACAATGACATGCCATTAATATTCCAAAACGTGCACAGTGATTGGTCAGTGTGCCCGTTGTAAATCACACAATGTTGTGTCTTTCGGCTTATCCCGGTTAGGGGTCGCCACAGCGGAACTCCAGTCTGCTAATGTTTGGTAGTGGATTTTTGCATGCCGAGTTACCAGCCCTGATGCACAACCTACAACGAAGGCACGCCCATTCATGCATGCCTCCACACAGAAGACGTTCTAGCTGAGAATTGAACAGGACAACGTCTTCCTGTGAGGCGACAATGCTACCGCAGCACCACTACCGTGGTCTATACCAATGGAAAAAGGTCCAGTTGCCCGAACTTTTTTCCGTTGGTATAAAGTGTCCAAAACTTTTTTTATTAATAAAAAATAAAATGGAGCAACCGAGACTTTCTTTTCTCCATCGCTTTTGTTTCAAAGCATTGATGTACTGGGTATGCATGGGAATGCAAGTCCCATATGCATATGCAGTACATCAACACAAGGAAGCAATATACCACCACTGGCGGAAGAACAGTAATGCACCATTATACAAAGACATTATTTAAGAAAAGTAAATCTTTTTTTCCTTAAATAATGTCATTGTATAATAGAAATAACCGATGCCGTGGTTGTGATATATTGAAGATTTACCCACTGTTGGCTTTATTTAATCATTTGGGCTTCGCCCTCGTGATTAAACCATGCCAACTGTGGGTAAATCTTTAATATACCACACCATGTCATTGCTTATTGCTTAATTATACAATGACCAGTTGAAATGCCCACTTTTTATTGTCTGTTAGCACTTACTTGCCTGTCTTATAAGTATGGATTTAGTCAATCTGAGCTTTTTCTGAGTATCATGAATCACATTATGGCTCAATAAGTTAATAAACAGATAAAAGAATAAATGGATCTTAGATTACATGACTTTAAAGCTTAGTAAGGAATGGCAGTCATACTTCTCAAACTCTTAGCATAAGAAATCTAGTCAAAGCTAAAAATAATGGGGGGGGGTCAAAGGCTCAAAAATAGGGACACATTTTAAATATTCTTCTTATAAACTTGAAAGTTGCTGTAATAAAAGGTTTAGTGTTGCCATGTATTTTCTGAAATATATGAATTCTGAAACTCAATTTTGAGTCATTATTTAGTGAATTTAATACTCACTGATTTGCCAGAAAACCACAAAATTTATGAGAAACAGGCCAACGATATGAAGCAAAAATCTGGACATTTTGTGAAAATCTGAACATTTGTATGGACTGGTTATCTGTTAATGTGGTCTGTTAACACAAATGATGTCACCTTACATTCATGGGCATGCGTGCATGCGTGCACATATGCCCTCATACTTGAAGTGGGTACAGTGGTCATTTTTACTTAGACAAATTCTGTACTGCGGTGGTGGTGCTGCAGTAGCATTGTCGCCTCATAGCAAGACGTTGTTCCGTTCAATTCTCAGCTAGAGCATTTTCTGTGTGGAGGCATATGTGAATGGGGCATGCCTTTATTGAAGGTTGTGCATCAGGGCTGGTTACCCGGTATGTAAAAATCCACTACCAATCATTAGCGGACCAGAGTTCCGCTGTGGCTACCCCTAACCGGGAAAAGCCGAAAGACACAAATTAAGTAATAAATAAGTGGGTGCTTTGAAACAGCACATCTTGCATTTACAGTAACATAAGCAGCTAGTGTAGGATAAATACTTTCTTTAGTGTGCAGCAGGAAATGCATTTTAAAAACAGTGAATTTAATTTTTCTGTCTGCTTTTTTGATATACATTACCGGTCATCCTGAGTAGGCGTGCATATCTTTTTTTCCTTACTATGATATGCCATGTCTATAGTAACCCACTGCTTTGAAGTAAAAATGTACTTTTAATAGCTAATGTAAGTGCTTGCTTAAAAGTGAACAATTACTATTTCTATTTCCAAAAAGCACTGTGTCCACAGTTGCTGCTCTGACCATTGTTATGGACAGAAAGCACTACCATGAATCTCAATAACTCACACTGAACAAAAATCAGAAATACCTAGTAGCCAACCACGTTGCAAGTGAGAGACCATTAGGAAGATAAAATCACAAATGAAATAGAGAGGTTTCTCTGTATAAGGAATTTCAAGCTTAGTTATTTCTACTGAGGTTTTAGAAAACCATTATTTGCTAAAATGCTTTCAGTTTCTTTGAAGTTTTAGTAGCAGGAGATAAACGCAACTTATAAAAATCAGCATATAGCTGATACCAAGTAGGAGTTTTGTTATATGAATAAAGAAGCACCATGGAATGATTATATTATGGGTTTCCAGTGCACTGAAAATAGAAATAATAACCGTTAGTTACTACAGCTGCAAGCAGAGGCTGCATGAAAGAAAAGATTAAGAGCTTTAGTCCAACACAATAATTCTCATGGCATGAGCAATAAAAAATTCCTTCAGCGCACCTCAATGAAAAATATGAAATATTGAGCTTTTCCCATAGAAAGACTATCAGGAATGCAGGGAACACACTTGCACAGATTATCTCATGTATAACTGAAATTATTTGTAACCCATTTTCAGTAGCATGCTTGCACGGCTGTGCTCTACTGATTTCACTTTAAAAACATTACTGCCCTCGTTGCCACACTTTGTAACTACAATGTCTGTTTCTTCTCTGTGTGTAAAGCTATTCTGCCAATGCATTCCTTCCTCGGCTTCCTTAACTGCTAATTATCTATTCTAATGTCCAGATACTCCCACCTCTTTTTGGCCTTAGGATCTGCTTAACTAATCTTATCTGAATGTTTTGTAAACAAACCGGACAGCTATTAATTGTTTCATTAAAATCAGTTTAGCCATTGTTGTCCTGAATATATTACCTATCAGACTGGGTAATTATGAATTGCTGCTGTGGTTCACTGTTTGCATTTGCCTTTATTGTTCATATTTCAGTAGATTCTTTTTCAGGTGTATTCGGTCCTTTGTTGTTGCCTTTTGGCTTTTCCCGGTTAGGGGTCGCCACAGCGGAACTCTGGTCCGCTAATGATTGGCAGTAGAGTTTCACGAACGTCGAGGTGCCAGCTTGACGTTCAACCTTCAACGAAGGCACGCCCATTCACACATGTCTTTTGAATGCCCACCCAACCGCGGGGAGGATATGTAGACTCCACACAGAAGGCACTCCCTGCAGTCATGCCGAGAATCGAACGGGAGAACCTCTTGCTGTGAGGCAACAATGCTACCGCTGCACCATCAGCCTCTGGAAGGAGCTTTTGGTTGACGTTATTTTTGCTTCAGCTATTTATCTATTTATGCAAACCATTTATATTAATAAAACAGATATGATGTTTAAGGTTGCTTTACTTTCTGCTGGAAAATGATGGCTATATTTAATGGAAGCTGCTTTCATTGACATCATTATCAGTCTGAATAAGTAATACTGAAAGCTACCTTTCATTGAAAAAAAAATACAAAAAAAACCCAAAATAAACCTTCCATATGTATGAGTTTTCTAATTCATTTAGATGTTTTCATTTGTATTTAGTTTTGTTAAACTGTGTTTAGATGTGTGTTTGCCTTCTTAGTATACAGTGCAACTGTTTTATGTGGTAAAGAAATGAATGTTTACTGCAAGGCATTTGCAGTTTCTGCAGAGGTGTGTGGCCACAGAGTTAATGTATCGAAGTAAAAGGAACAAAGACCCCTTCCTCACAAGGTGCTGCTGCACAAACAATATTTTATTTGTGTGTGTTTTTCAGTTATAGTGGCTTTCAATTATGTATTCTGTGATAATAGTTTCAGTAAATGTGGCTTCCATTAAGTGGCATGAATCCTGTGGCAAATGCTTGATCTCCCCAGATAGGCTAGCCTCACCATCTGAAATAGCCTGGCACAGAGCACCACTACAAGAACTTTATCCTTAACTGACTGGTACCATATGTTGTGTCTTCTGGCTTTTCCCAGTTAGGGGTCACCACAGCGGAACTCTGGTCTGCTAATGACTGGTAGTGGATTTTTACGTACTGGGTTACCAGCCCTGATGCACAACCTTCAATGAAGGCACGCCCCATTCACATATGCCCCCACACAGAAGACGCTCTAGCTGAGAATCGAACAGGACAATGTCTTGCTATGAGGCGACAACGCTACCGCAGCACCACCACTGCAGTAACTGACTGGTACCATATATGCCTCCAAATACATGATCTGCAAAGATCATTTCCCACAAAATCATTCACTGTGTTTTTTCCAGTCTGCTGGTGGGATTTGTACATGTTGATATGTCTAGCAGTAGTGATAAGGGAAGAGCATTCCCAGCCTTTGGTTAATCTGTGAAATCTTTACCCTTATGATAGCTGATTCCCTGTCCTGAAACAAATATTGCATTATAGGATGTAAGACTACTACAAAGGCTACCACTGCACCAATATATGCTGTAATGGCACAAGCAATGCTGGAATACACTGTTTCTAAAAACAGCCTCCTGTTGAGATTATACAGATTGAAATAAATGTACCAAACCATACTAAAAACGAGATGGAATATTCAGGTAGAAAGAAAAGGAAAGTCATCTCCATTTGGTGGTCTGTTTTAACCCAACATACTTTTTTGACAGATGCCTAAGGACTGAGAGTAAAGTGGAATGGTCTTTTGCTGTGGTATCCTAATGCACATTCTGTATAATGAGGTATCATGCAGTTTTTTTCTGTTTCCCATTTATACATAACACGCATATAGGCCTGGACACTTTTAATGGCAGCATGTGTAAATGAAAGCAGATATTAGTCAGTAAATCAAAAATCAAATACATTGTAGAGACCTTCTTGGTAAAATATGCATACACCCAAAGTTATTTCTGTATGCAGAAGGGCCCACATTTTCTTGAAATAATTATATATACGCTCATAGTTAGTGAAGTGTAGGATCTTCTGCTTGGAGAAATATATATAGGCCCATAGGCAGGTATTAGGCTAGCTGTCCTTGAGGGCTATTTTAAGCCTGGACAATTTTCCTGAAAGGTGAGAGTCAAACCTTGTATGTTGTGTTTGCCAGGTAAACACCTTAACTATTATGCCAACCTCCAGCCACACAAAGCAAAAGCTTATATCAGCATTTGTCAAGTTGCACTTTGGTGAAGCACAACTCAAAAATACAAATCTGTCTCACCACAATTTGTGAGGCACAACAATGGGTACTACCTTTTGCCCTGTAGGGGTACAGCATGTCAAAAATGCTGTGTTCCTTCACAGGTGTTAGATTACGATTCGACTAAATGTGATTGGGATTGCAGAATTTGACAAAACTTTACTTGACCATCCAGACCATAATGCACGCATATGTAATAAACACACACACACACACACGCACACACACACACACACACACACACACACACACACACACACACACACACACACCACACACACACCACACACACACACACACACACACACACACACACACACACACACACACACACACACACACACACACACACACACACACACACACACACACACACACACACACACACACACACACACACACACACACACACACACACACACACACACACACACACACACACACACACACACACACACACACACACACACACACACACACACACACACACACACACACACACACACACACACACACACACACACACACACACACACACACACACACACACACACACACACACACACACACACACACACACACACACACACACACACACACACACACACACACACACACACACACACACACACACACACACACACACACACACACACACACACACACACACACACACACACACACACACACACACACACACACACACACACACACACACACACACACACACACACACACACACACACACACACACACACACACACACACACACACACACACACACACACACACACACACACACACACACACACACACACACACACACACACACACACACACACACACACACACACACACACACACACACACAATGTGTGCATATCAGCTCTTCTCTAGGATGCTATTTAAGAAAAGTCTGCATGTACTCCTATTATCAGTGAATGTGTTTGTTAGGTGCTCCAGTTTCACCCCACATCACAAAAATGTGCTGCAGGTGAATTTACAAGGGATCAGCTGTCAAAAGGGTAAAGCATGTCACTAATTAACCAAATTGCTTATAGATGTCCATGTCATATGCCAGTGTGTGTGTGTGTGTGTGTGTGTGTGTGTGTGTGTGTGTGTGTGTGCGTGTGTGTGTGTATTTCTGTGTTTGCACATCCTTCAATGAACAACTGCTCAGTTTAGGATCAGTTTTCACTACCTTGTACCAGATGATTGTACAGATATGCTTTAGCTCTCCCACAAACCTGGTTTGTATTACCTGAGTTACTGGAAAATACTATTATAATACACACACAAACGCGCACACACACACACACACACACACACACACACACACACACACACACACACACACACACACACACACACACACACACACACGCGCGCGCACGCATGCACACACGCACATACGCACACACAAAACATGTGCATCTATCCCTCTGTTTGGTGCTTCTATTCTCTCTCTCGCGTATATATACATTAAAGCATCTCCTTTCACCCTAAAGTTTATATTAGCAATTAATATAATTGTACATGAGGTTTCACGCATGGAAATGAGTGCCCTTTCTAGGTAAACATTTGGTTTTCATCTAGCTAGCAGATGTGAGACAATGAATGAAATCAACACATCACATAGCATGGGGTGTATGTTTTATAAATATCAGTAAATAAACTTCTGCATTGCTCTAGAGTCACATAAAGGTACATACCCAACATGAATATGCATGCAATTTACAGCGGTACTTAAAAAAAGAGGTAATTGCCTCGTTAGCATGCATTTAATTTAGCTTCAATGCAAATCCATTTTGTTTCACTTGAAGGTTCTTTAAAGTGTGTGATTGCAGTTTATATTTCTAAAAAATGAATCTGCTGATAACAAAAGACCAACAATGATAATGTGAATCCCAAACATTCAGCCATTTGAAACGTTTGACCTGGTAAAATGCTTCCATGCAAAACTGACTTCCAATGTCATTTTTTTTTCTTTTACATATACAGAGATAGTGTGTGTGGGTGCCTTTCTACAGTAAGTGAGAGAGGTTATGAATCAGTTCAGTGATAAATAGCAACTTTAATTAGCTACTTTAATTAGTTTGTATGACAGATGTTAATAGCTGCAGTATCATCGAAAAGTCATCAGAATAAGAAGAGGGTGGAGTGAGCCTGTAATTCTCTAATCAGTGTAATCTTGTGTCCCCAGTTCTGTATGAGTGCATGTGACGGTATCTAGGTCTCATATTATTCAGAGACACTTAAATATTGATGACAGATAAAAATCACTTGACCAGCCTAATCTGTCCATTTCCCTACCTATTATTTAAGCTGATAATTTATTTTTAATTAATAAATTTAACTTAGTTAATAGTGTGCACTTTTCAGGTATGGCTAAAGCCATAATACAAGGGTAAATGCAAAATATATGGATAGTTTCGAATAGCCAATTGACCAACATAGTTTGCAGAGCTGGGAAGGGATCAGAAGACTCACAGGAAAGACATGCAGCCACTGGAAGAAACTTTAAGTTTCAACTTTTTTTTATTACAATTCCAGACCTCGTAGGCCTTGCCTCTTTATTGTTTCATTCCTTTTTTGTGTTCTCTTAATGGTATTAGCTGTACATTTTCATGTGGCCTGTCCCAATCAGCCACCACTTTTCCATTTAAAGAATACTATCTGGTATCTCTACTGAGCCCTGCACCATTTACCATGTATCTTTGTATTGTGTCTTCTTCTCATGAGTTTTTTTCTTTTGAAACGGTGCTCACTTGGGCTGGACAGAAATCCTTGAAACTCTTAAATGATTTTAGCATATACCCTTCTCTGCATTCCTTTAAAAAAAGGAGTATACATGTTAAACTATTTCTTTCAACATGGATTTGGTGCATACCTTATACATCCTTTTAGCCTACTGTAGGCTGCCTCTTTCCAGTGTAATTTACTAGAATTTGTCAAATCAACAAAACTGCACATAACACTTCTGAAGGGGGATTTACAGACTGGCTATTTAACTAGATAATATTTTCTTTCTTTTTTGTACAGGCAAAGCTTCTTGCATTACTTCTCAGTATCCCATCAACATTCATTGCTGCCCCTTTGCACTCCTTGCTTACATTTATCATGTGATATTATTACCCAGAAGTCCCTTTCCTTATGTGCTGTCAGCAATAATTGCTTCCTAGCTATATACTTTTTTCATTCCTAGATGCCTCCTTCTGTGTTCTTTTCATTCATTTATTCGTTTAGTGGGAAGAATCCATTAGCAAAGCCAGTCAGTGAAATGTGCAGCACAGATTAATCAAATAGGGAAAGTCTATCACATATCTCCATGACTCTGTAGGGATGCGCACACTGGATCTGTGATCATGCACTGCTGTACTCCAATGCGTATGAAAAGTAATGTATGAGGTGGAAATGGAACAATCCAAAAACATTGCGCCGATGCCTTTGGTGGCCAAGAAAGTCAGTGTCCACACAGTTCAGATGATGAGAGGGACTTAAAATATCCAGATTCACACATACAGCAGCACACAAAAACACTGAAACAGAAAGTGTACCAATGTCCAGAACCCCCAAAGCAGGTAACAGCCAGGCAGGAAAGCTGCGGCGCTAACACAACATCTTAAAATATAGAGGGGGAGCAGGCCAGAAAACACCACAGATGGCATGAAGGAATATAATTTGCACGACGGTAACTGTAGTAAGGAAGGTCAACTGCTTTGCATACATTGGGTGTACTTAAGGAAGGTACAGGATCTGGAGTTTATAGAGCAATTATGGTAGAAGAAGAAGAACTGCAACACAGATAGTGACAAATAATGAGGTATTGGACATTTGGTTGACTGTAAGTGACACAAGCAACCTATCATATGGAGAGGCCAAGGTTACATCTATTTCAATGAGTAGGCCACCACTGGAAAGGTCTACTGTTGCTGGACAAAGAAAATAACAGAGGAGCCATGAAAGAGGTCAAGAATGGATATGAGATGAAGTGCATTATGGGGCATGAAAATGTGCTGGGCTCAACAGTCTTTAGGATCTTAGAGGCAGTTAGGTTAGTTAGACAGAAGATCAGCAGATGGTCTGATCCCATTTGCCATGTGATACAATGGCACACAGCTACACTGGATGAGGATACCCAGCAGCACCTGCTGAATAAATTGAACCTTTGTGAGGCTATTGGCAGAAAATGCAGGAGGGAATAACCAGTGATGCCCAGCAACCGGCACACCATGTGGGGACTACCATCCCGAGGCATTTCTACTGAGGACATGCCAGTTTATCCACAAACTGCTGAAAACCGAGAGCAGGACCTAGTGGTGCTAACATTTTATACCACTGCTAGCCTACAGAACATTTCAGCCTTGCACATGTTGATGATCAATAGTATGTTTTCAATGAAGTCCACTGTGTGTAGGTAGCTTTATTCTGCATGTGTATTTCAAGACAAAGGACAGGGAGTTTCTACCATTGGCACTTTTTATGCTATTCCAAAAACATGAAGCAGCCTACAACTACCTTTTTGTCTGCATCACAGAGGAGCATGAGGTGACTCTGGGTGTGGAGTACATTTTTTGAGACTATGTGCTTGCAATGCTTAATTCCATATATGTTTATGTCAACAACAACAAGATGAAAAGCTGCAACAATTGCCACAGATCAATTCCATGGCAGCAGCTACAAAGACAACTAGCCATACAGCATAGAAGTAACCCCAAATTTTCCCTGCAAGCAAAACACCTGCTTACCCTGGCATATGTTCCATCCATGGATATCTCAGAGGCAATATGTGTGTTTTGCTCTGCACCTCCTACATTCCTGCAGCCTGTAGGACTCATCATTCTGAAATATCAGTGATCTTCTCATTGCCTCCCTACCCACCACCCAGAATGTAGTACCATCACCTCCCCACACACCACCCAGAATGTAGTACCATTACCTCCCCACCCACCACCCAGAATGTAGTACCATCACCTCCCCACCCACCACCCAGAATGTAGTACCATCAACTTCATTTCTGTTGTACAAGAAACTGTTTATTTTCATGGACTTGCCACTTTTGCCTCCCTCTCCTCTCCTCACACCCATATTTTATAAAACTATTAAATTTAACTTTCAGTAGGGCTACCTCCATTCAGTTTCTCTTTTCGCTTTTCTTCTCTTACTGATGCTCCACACTCAAAATGAGTCCTGCCTACATTATTCTACTCTTCCTTTTCCTCCTTTATAGCTCCGTTATCTTGCTGTCTGTTCTTTCCTCAATCTTTTCCACTTTACTTTCCAATTCCACTTTAACTTCCCTGGGCCTTGACTCATACCTTCTTACCTATCGATCTATCTGGCTATTACCCACAAACTCCTCTATATTACTGATATTTATCCTCTGTACTGCATTACAACTATCCCTGTGTTGCTTTGATACTGCCATGCAACTCTATATAAATGTGACTGATCTTTAAAATCTATCCAAAGTGAATCTGATGTGTATTCGTAATTGTGAAAAATTATCAATTGAATTGTAAATTTGTAGGATCATTTTTAACTTTTGTTACTGTTTGAATAAACTTAGTCTGTATTATGTAATCCAAGCAGAAAGAATATTGTATTTTTTAAATACTTTCTCTTTTTATATTCACGTATGTTGATTTTGTCCCAAGGACTCCATTGAAAAGGGGGTTGCTTTTGTTGTTCCAACCAGACTATGCCTGTAAACAAATGTAAGTAAATAAATTGCTGGTCCTGCTGTAGAAATAGGAGAATGCTGATGAGCTCCGGAAAAAAAGATTCTTCTGAGGGTACCCCCCAATAAAATCTTCAACAAACTGTTGATAAAGTGTCCAGACTCCAGTAGGTCCTTAGTGACCATGGAAGCCACACTGTCATAGTTCTACTTGTGCTTGTCCACAATCTTCCTCTAATGTCCCTTTTTAGCTGTATGTTCTTCAGTGACCAAAAATAAAGGTCTTCATATGTGTATGTTATACTTGTGACATTTGACATTTTGATAATACCACAAATATATTTTTAACTTACTCTTGCCCTACCTCTTCATGGAGTTCAGGTCTCACTATCTCTTTCACTTTGTTATGGCCACTCCTGCTTCCATATTCTTGTGCTTTTATCCTCTTCATTCTGTTTGCATCTCACCTCTCTCTGTTTCTACACTAATTGCCAAGTATTGTACAATAATACATTACGCTTTGGCCTAGAGTGAACTCCCCAATGCACTGAATATTATTTTGTTCACAACAAAGACATATTAAAGAAAGGTTCTAGCAAATCTATAAGAATTAGCATAATCAGGGGGAAACCATCTGTTGTTCAGATGGCACCAGTGGGGCTCTTTCTTTGGTATTGTTTTACAGTTGTTACTTGCATGTAGAAGTAAATGTGTGGGTCATTGCAAGAGGTGTACTGTAGAGTGATGCATTATTCTAAAGCTTTGGCTAGTAGTTGTGGAAGCTTTGTTGCTGGCACAGAACAAGTGTGAATGTCTTAAGTTCAAATAAAGCGGCAAAGATCTTAGTTTTTCCTCTTTGCAGCCAGAACAGCAGCATTGTAGGCTAATTTATTAAGAAATTATCAGATATGCATAAAATTTATAGTGACATGTTAATTTTGTCCATTCCATTCTTGGTAAGACTCTTCTCATCTTTTTTAAATCTTCTTACATATCAGCATTGCTGTACATTAGGTAAACAACAGACATTTGCTTTCAGTGTTTCTTTAATGTCACTTAATGGGTACTAAGATAGAATGTAATTTCATATGATTGCTCAGATAATACATCCAGTATTTGGGTTAAAGTCATTTCAAGTTGTGCAGATTGGTTGACTTACACAGAGGCAGGGCATTGCCTGGGACAGCAGTGAGCAGGGTATGAGAATTAACTCAGACTGCCAGAAGGGTCATTCATGGATGGGATAAAGCAGCTGCTTGCCAGCTTTGATATCCTGTGTGTGGAAGAGATATCCTGGTTGTGGCAGGATTTGCCACTGTCTATGATATCTGAGGAGATCATAGAGTAATGTCAATGTACAGCTTACCTACACAGTGAGGGAAGATGACAGATGACCACTGGATAGTATGTGGTACTAAGCACCAAACACTCCAAAGGTGTGTACCACTTCCCATAAGACTGGGATCCTGTCCTCTTGTTGCAGAATGATGGCTGTCAGCATCTGTCCACATCTTCTCATTGAGTCTTTACTCCCTAGTCCAAATGTGAATAACCATAAGGCTCCACCCGCTAGAAGATCAAGAGATTTGCACAGCTAACGAAATATTGATGCCTGGGATTACAAGGCTGGTGTTATTCAGGAGAGTGAGGTGAGTAGAGGAGGCTGGACAGAAAGCCAAAGGATCGTGTTACCTGGGTGACTAAAGGGAGCAGGGTTCCAAAAACACTGTGCTGGCCAGTAAAGGTCTGGTCCTAACTTACTAATTGCTGGGTAATGCTTGTTTATATATAGCACACCTTGCCAATGCTTTGACATCTAGAACTATACAACACTTTCATAGACAGGTTCTGTTACTTTCTAGTAGTACTCCCTATGTAGAAACCATGACAAGCAGTACAACTAGTTACCTATGCTACATTTTCTGAAGAACAGGTGAGATATCCTGGAACTTCAGAAGTGGTTTTGGTTTTCATAACAGTACTATAAAGATGTTGGCTGGCTGTTAGTGTTTAGTATTGTTGACATAATTAACTCCAAGTCCCCTGTTAAGCACTGTCCACATAGTCAGCTCCAAGTGTCCCTGCTTTTAACAATGACATTATAAGTGCTGATCTCATTATCACTGTAGTTTTTACTCTTTTAGAAACATTATTGAAATGAATATATTCCTTGTTAAACACTGGGTGCTCAGCAAGTGCCTTATGAATATCCTAATTATCAAGACATGTTTTCCAATATTATTAATCACACTTTTAGTAGTTAGAGCCCAAACTACAAATCAATGCCATCATCAAATTCAGCTGGTTATGTCAGAGAATAGTAGGAGCATGCATGTCATCTCCTTTGTATATAACTTATTTAACCATTTCAGTTTTTAAACCTACAGAATATTTGTGGCCTGCAAACATTTTACTTAGCCATTTTATTTCTTTTTCAGAGTCTTCTTTGTCTGTGATAAACAATGATGAACTGTCTTTCACCACATTTTTAATATAATATTGTATATTATCAAATACAAGACACAATCCATGGTGTCCTCCACAGTTGGGGTTATATTTGTGCTGCCACCAAAGACAGAAAAGGCATGGTGCTTAGCCATGCATGTCAGGTGTCACATTTGCCAATATTTCATTCTAGTATTTCACACATATCCTTCACGAATTGCCAGGGCTTCCAGTGTGGCAAAGAGATAATATAGCCTTACAGGAGGGCAGATGCTTTTGTATATAGCTGTAATGATGTAGAGATCAGCACATACCTGTGTGTCTTCTGCTGAGATGCCTTACCCTTTTCAGCCTTTAACCTTTTAGGTAGAATGTTTACTACACATCTGGAGTTCTACTGGTGGCACTGAAGAATGTTTACTACACATCTGGAGTTCTATTGTTGGCATTGCAGAATAATAACTCCACTGACTATAAATCACAGATCATGTGGACATGTCTCTTTCAACATGGATATGGATTCAACTAATGCAAGTCCATTCAAGGACATTACAATAGTTACACAGGACACTTTCAGGGTCTGAATGGAGAAATGATAAGTCAGCAAGCAAAGAGAGTAGTATTGCTGAAACTGATTTCATCCTCAAGTCTTGGTGAGTACCTTTACGAGGTGGACCCTGTTTTCAAAAAAATCTCACCAAGACGACACTGATATATAGACAGTATTTTATATAGTATATATCATGGACAGAAGTTGATCAAAAATAAAAAAGATAGCTAGGTACACAAGACCCAGGATAAAATTGCCCAATTCTGACTGGAAAAAAATGACAGTGTAGAATCCTCAAAATACAGAAACGTTCCTACAATGGGGCTAAGCCAGGCCCAGGGGAGGATGTCCCCCCTGCTCTAGAAGGAAGTAGCAGTCCACAAAATTCACAAAAGCTGATAGACCAAAGAAGAGCCAAAAAGATGATACAGTGGACTATTGAGGATAAGAAAGAAATTATGTATTGTTAATATTATAAAAAAGCCCAGACTTTCTAGACACAAGATGTCCAAAATGAATAAGAGAGAAATTAGAAGAAAGAAAAATATTTCCACAAGAAAAACTGTCAGAAGCCTCACATAAAAATGTGTGCTCATTAATACAACATATTTGTGAAAAACATTATATAGACCAAAAAACTTTGATCTGTTTGGAAAAAGAAGCATCTGAGGAAATGAGAATTTATAAACAACAAAACCTAGAAATTTTTGAAAAGTATAAAAAAGAAATATGGACATGGGAAAGAAAGAGCGATTTGATATGGTGCAATATTTATGCAAAGTTGAAAGCCAAATTAATCAATATAAAAAAGGTAGCCCCAAAGATGTTCAAAGAGAAATACAGGCAAAGATATCCAGATATGGAAAATTTCACAACAACAACAGAAAATAATGTCACAAAGAGGAAATGCAGAAAAGAAAATTTGTAAAGTAGAAGTTAAAAAAATAGAACCTGAAGTTATGGAATGCCTGTGAAGTGAACGATTTGGTGTAGAAGGTCTAACACAGGTTACATCACAACATGATGGGATGCGTCCCCAAATCAAAAAGAAACAGGAAGATCAGGAAACATCTGAAGAAGAAATATGGATATGGGAAACAGAGATTCAATATGGTGTAATGTTTGTGCAAACGAGAAAGCAAAATGAATCGATACAAAATGTGCAACACCAAAGATATTTGAAGAGAAATACTGTACAGGCAAAGCAATCTAGACATGGAAAACTACAATACAAAAAATAAGAAGACAAAGAGGAAAAGTGGAAAAGAATATTAGTAATGGAAAAGTTAAAGAAACAGAAACTGAGGTTATGGAGTACCTGCAAAGTGAAGGATTCAGTGTAGAAAATCTAACTCAGAAAGCACGACAACAGGGTAGAGCAATAGACATCCAAATTAAGGAGGAACCAGTGGAAAGGTAAATAACTGGGCAGTTGCCATATGAAGATATTTTGAAGCCTTTCACAGGAAATCAGTATAAACATTAATTTGAAGCTGGACAGCAAGAGAAGGAACAGGAAATTGTGGAAACTCTGACGCAATCAATGTTGAGGAGTGATAGGCCAGTGAGTTCCCATATGACAGAGCAACAGATGACACAGGATGAAATTGAAGAGAATGTGCCACAGGAAGATGATATAGAACTCTCTATAAAATGCACACAGGAAAGGGAGAACAAAGAATGTGCCCTTAGTTGAGAAGAGCATGAGCTAAGAAAAGAGTTGACTGATTTAACAGAGATAGACATATTAAGATCAATCAAAGAAATAGACTGCAGAAGGTCAATAAAACCCAAAAAGTCAGAAGTTTGATGTAACAAATGAACACAGTAATTAGGACTGTCCACAGAGATCCATGCGATATAACAGAAGCAAACAGGATATATTACTGTGCAGCTAATTTAATAACAGATGAAATTCTACCACAAGAACACAAGGCAGTAAGGGAAAGGAAGGGGAGAAATTTAATACCATCATGGAAGTATTGAATAGAGAAAACTATAAAGGAATTAAGACAAGTGTCACTGTTAGAAGCATATAGAAGAGAGAACAGATCAACAAAAATACTCAGAAAGATAGACATGATAAAAGCAATGTGCGGTATTATAACGAATCAGGATCTATCTTGCACTATTGCAAATAATAAACTAAAAATCTTAGCATAGGCAGAAAAACTTAGAAGATACACAGATAAATATAAAGGAAAAGTACAAAATAAGCAATTTATTGATGACCACAAAAAAATCTGTTTAGAGACTTGGGAAACAAGGCAAAAGGAATTGAAAGACCATCCAAAAAAGAAGAAATAGATACATTATAAACACATTATTCCTTGTTGACATTGTACCTGAGTACTTTTTTCTGTATGATTTATTGTAACTGTTATTTTGATAAGTTTGTCTAGCTGCAAATATGATTTCTTAACTGTTGTATGTAAAATTTATAAACTCACTGTGTAGCTTTTCTCCTCGGGTCTCCACTGAAAATGAGCCAAAAGATCAGTTGGACTAACCCAGTCAACAAATGTAAAATAAATAAATAATACATACATTTTGGAGAAATATCTATGAAGATCCTGTGGAAAATAACAAAGATGCTAAATGGATAGAAGAAGTAAAACAGAATAAGAAGTTCAAAGGTACAGGATATGAAATGGGATGAGGTAACAAAGATATTGAGATAAAGTTAAGAAAAGCCTCCAGTTGGAAAACCCCAGGCCCAGATATTTCTGGCTTTCATTACCCTTTTGGAACTCTCCATAAAATGCACACAGGAAAGGGAGAACAAAGAATGTGCCCTTAGTTGAGAATAAAATGACTCACATAGTCCCTCAAAACCTACACCACCAAAGCACACACATAGAAACACAAAACACACACCTACATTCATGGAGGATCTCAATAAAAACCTGCCCAAGCAACAAAGACCTCCAAAGCAGAAACGCAAGCAACCTCCATCCCCCCAACACAACCCAAATGACACATAGCCCACAAACTCAGTGTGCCACTCAACCACAGCCCATAAGGCATAACAATGTGCCCAACACTCTAATCATAGGTGACTCTATAGTCAGGCACACTGATGCTCCACTCACCAGGCTAAACAAGGAGAAAGTTACTGTCAGCTGCCTGTCAGGTGCCAGGATCTGCCACATAACACATGCACTCAGTTCACTCCACAACAAGTACAAATATGACTGTCATTGTCTATGTTGGTATGAATGACCTGAGATGTACCTCCATCGACTACATGAAAAGAGACATGGAGGAGCTCTCTGACCTTGTAGCCCAGGCAGGTATGACCCTAGCTCTAAGTAGCATCCTGCCATCACCCAGAATGATACCACAGTACAAGGGCAAAATGACTGACTTCAATAATTGGCTAAGATTCTGGTGTCATTCTAATGGGATCCAGTATCTGTCTGCCTGGGATGACATGATCGACAGACCACGATGCTTTGCCAGAGATGGCTTGCATCTGTTGCCCTTGGGATTCCAGATACTGGCTAAGGCTCTTGCCACTCCTATAGTGCCTTTTTTAGGCAAGGTTCAAATGAAGAATTCACCACTGTGACAGGTACAAGCAAGCAAAATCTGAGGGTAATGCTACTCAATGCTAGACGTCTAACCCTCAAAATGCACTCACTCGAGGCACTCCTTAAAATAGAGAACATCGACATCTGTGCAGTGACAGACACAGAGCACACCTGCATTACCAGGCTCTAATTCATACCACACCTTTCAGCCACCTAACCTGGACCGAAACACTAAGGCGTGTCCATATTCATTAAGGATATCCACACCTCCAGGCTAGTTGCATAATGCATCCAAGATTATCCGGGTGCAACTAACTCTGTGCAAGACTGTAATCCAAACTGCAGCTTGCTACAGATCCCCCACCATGCTCCAGGATTCTCACTCCTCATTTCTTGATATACTGGAAAATATTAGGGTACAACCCAACACGCTAATAATGGGCGATTTCAACTACCTCACCATTAACTGGAAAAACTACTCATGTACCAAATGTTTTGCTCAACATTTTCTGGAATTCATAAATTTCAATGCCTTGGATCAGCTTATCCACATCCCCACTAGGGGCAGCAATATCTTAGACCTGGTCATTACCAACATGGGCGACCGGTGTTCCACACCAGAGGTCAATTCCTCGTTGGTCAGATCTGACCACAAGCTAATCACCCTAGACATCCACATCCCGCGCCCACCCCCCTTTAGCAAACCCCTGTAAAAAAATTTCTCCAAAGCCAATTTCATGCTTCTTAAGACAGAAGTGGCAAACTTCACGACACCCATGCAGATGGGCAATAGAGGTACAACTGTTGAATCCTACACAAATGCACTTTATAAGCACTTACATGAGTGCATGGATCATGCTATCCCTAACAGAACCAAGATGCTATCCTCCAAAAAAAGGAAGCCAATCTGGTGGTTCCCCTGCCATAAACAAACTCTACAACAGAAGAAAGAAACTGTTGCAAAAAAGAGTAAAATCCCATGACTGGAGGAACTCCCTGGTCAGTCTCAGTAAGAAGCTGAGATCCCTCATAAAATCCTCCAAAGCTAGTTATGAAAACAAAATTGCCACTGATTCTAAAGACAACCACAAAGCATTCTATAGCTATGTCAAGAATCTCAATGGCAACACTCAGATATGCCCTGAGTTACAGCACAATGGCACTAAATATACAGACCCAACTGATATTGCCAACATCCTGGCAGATAGGTTCAGTGCTAACTTTTCCCCCCTCTCAGCCCCTAAAGGGCCCATCTCTATACTGGAAGAATGCAAAGTTCCTGTAATCATGGCTGCACAGGTAAAAACCACACTCTCCAAAGCCAAGAACACAGCATTCATGGGACCTGACAACATCTCAGACTGCGTTCTACATGAACTACCGAATGAACTGGCACCCCACCTAAGTACCATGTTCAAGCATAGCTTCACCTCAGGCTTTGTGCCCACTGAATGGTGCACAGCAATGGTTATCCCACTCCACAAAGGGGGAGCCACCACAGACCCTGGGATCTACCGCCCCATTAGCCTGACAAGCTTGGTCTGCAAGGCAGTGGAACGTATCATCATGGAACTTATAAACAAAGACATTGGTAATCTCCAAATGCTGGACCCTACCCAGTTCGGGTTTGTAAAAGGCAGATCATGTCTCCTACACCTGATAGACTTTTTTGAAGCAGTTACCAAAGCCGTAGACAAGGGAAAGGTGGTTCACACAGCCTATCTAGATCTCTCCAAGGCTTTCAACACCATCCCCCCACTCTGGAATTATAGATACACTCACTAAACTAGGTATAAATCCCTATGTCACAAGATGGGTTGCCAACTGGCTCACTGACAGAACCCACACTGTAAAAGTAGCAGACTCCAAATCTAACTTCAGACCAGTGACAAGTGGAGTACCACAGGGTTCAGTCTTGGGTCCTCTCCTGTTTGGTATCTACTTCTCTGAAGTCCAGGCTAACACAGAAGGTCTTTGGCTAACAAAGTTTGCAAATGACTGCAAACTAGGAGCCATAATTGAAACTCCTAATCATGTGGACATCCTACAAAAGGGCCACACTGAGACAGATGCCTGGTGTCAAAGCCATGGCCTCAGGCTTAGTGCCAAAAAGTGCATTGTCATCCCCTTTGGTAAAAACTCTGTACCCATAAACTACCACATAGGTGATAGTCTACTTAACACTGAAAGTATGATAAGAGACCTTGGGACACAGGTGGGCAGTAGTCCCTCCTTTGATAATCACATCGCCGCAGTAGTCAGGAAATCCTTCTACATGGCACACCTCATTACAAAATGTTTCTCATCCAGGAAAAAAGAGATCATTGTTCCCCTCTACTCATCACTCATTAGACCCATTATAGACTATAATGCCCCTTTTGGTATGTACCTCAAAAGACATCTACAACAACTGGAAAGGCTGCAGAAATACCTTACAAAGAGGATTACCAGCCTCAAACAGATGCCCTACACAGACTGTCTGAAAAAAATCCAGCTTTATTCCGTTGAATATCGCCTACTCAGAGGTGATCTCTGCCTAACATACAAAGCTATGTCAAACCCAGAGCTACTGGACATGCTCCACTTAAAGAAATCCCAATCCCTCCAAGCTACACACTCTAGGGACCTAAACCTTGTCACCACAATAAACAGAACATGCTGGAGGGATAGATTCCTGTCCCAGAGACTTCCCATACTCTGGAACAAACTGACTATGTATATCAAACAAAGCTCCTCAATAGCACTCTTCAAGAAAAATCTTGATGATTGGATGGGAAATAGGAAATTCACTCCGAGGATTACTTCTGTGGCTCTGCTCAACAGAGGCACAGGAAAATAATTTTCTTAGGTGGCAAAAGCCAGGGTACCTTTTTGGCTACTCTTATATAGGCCCTAGGGCCAATAGCCTAGTACCTACCTATGAACCTATGAACCTATTAAAATCTTTGCATGAAGATTTAGCCATTAGTAAGACCTATTTATATGTGCACTCCGAACAGACACCAATCAGGTTAACAACAGGAAAAACAATGCTTCTACTTAAGAGTGAACCTACAAGTTATCCTAAAAATTATAGACCAATAACTTGCCTTCCGACGGTGTATAAACTATATACTGAAATTGATGCCAACAGAGTTAACAGTCAATTAGAAGAAAATTCAATCCTCATAATAGAACAAAAGGGTAATGAAAGAATGTCATACAGACCAAAGGATCATATGTTGCTAAATAAAGTCATAATCGAGAACTGTAAAAATGGGAAGAATCTAAGTATGGCATGTATTGATTACAAAAAAGCATTTGATAGTATCCCATATTCATGGATAAAAGAGTGCTTAAAAATGTATAAGACACACCCTACACTGATCAACTACATTACATAACAGTGACCATGAAACAGTGGCAAACCACTTTGCAATTAAGCCATGAAAAAGGACAAATTATTATTCCAAGGATGAAAATTCAAAGGGGGATATTCCAGGGTGACTCCCTGTCACTGGTGCTATTCTGTCTTACCCTTAACGCTTTAAGCTCTTTACTTAACAGATTAGGTCATGGCAAAAATTTGGCTCCTAGAAAACAACAAAGTGTAAAGATCTCACATCCTTCTCTTTGTCGATGATTTAAAATTGTATAGCTCATCAGATGAGGAACTGAAAGCACAATTGCAAGTATTCAAAAGTTTTCAGATGATATAAGAGTGGCATCTGGTCTTTATAAATGTACAAAAGCAACCTTTAAAACAGGAAAACTGCAGCACCAAGAAAACATCAGTTTGGGACAAGAATGTGATATAAAATAACTTGAGCAAGAGGGAGTATATAAATATTTGGGAACTGATGAAGGATCAAAAGGATCAACAATAAAACATGAACAAATGCGAATAAAACTTAGTAAGGAATATTTTAGAAGACTTAAATTAATCCTGAAAACAGCATTGCCATCTAGTCTAGAAACAAAAGTCAAGCTATAAACCAATTTGCTCTTCCTGTTCTAACTTACGGTTATGGAGTGATTGACTGACCCCACAAATTTGGCCAGGGCATCGAGTAACTTCCTCTATTCATCATTGTTGTGAGTGGGAACCATTTTGGAGGAGCACTTCCTGTTTCCATTCCAGGCACAGAGATGGCCTGGAGAAACAAGGAAACAGATGGAGAGTAGGGTTACCACCTGTCCCACTTTGCGATCGACAGTCCCTCTTTTGGCAGTTGTGTTCTGCAAAAAAAATTGAAAAAATGGCAAATGTCCTGAGATTTTAGGACAAGAATATTTCCAATATTTTCTTTAATAGTTGCATAAAACAGTTATTTTGTATCTCAAACACCTAAATGTTATATGAAACAGAATAATCAACTCAAATGCTAAAATAATAAACTTTTATTTTGGCAAAAAAGTTAAGTTTTGTCCTTTGTACTGGCAGTGGGAATGTTTTGCCTTGTAAAATCTGACGTTTCTACAAAAAATGTCCCACTTTGGGCATTTGAAAAGGTGGCAACCCTAATGGAGAGAGAAGGAGATGATGGAGTAGTGAAAGTAATGAAGGAGAATACAAATATTGAGACAGGAAAATGCGTGCAGGATTCTGAGGAAATGTTTAAAAAAAAAAACTGTTGGAGATGAGTCAGCAAATGATAGATGTATAATTACAACTCTCTAGTCAGGAGGGTTGTGGGATAATTTACTTAGAGAAATGGTGCAGAATGAGCTAAAAAATGAAGGAGATGTTCCCTGGGGGGACATTATGGAAAAATACAAAAGGAGGATGCAGAGACAATCCCTGAAGAATAGTGGTGAGATAAGACAACACATGTAGAGAAAGTAAAAGAAGGCAAAAGGGGAGTAACAGAAAAGAAGGCAGAAGAAAATGAAAAACAGAAGTACATGGTAGGAAGTCAAAGTAAAGAAGACAAAGGAATGGACAGGAATGAAGTGTGGGACAATTTAATAGCTCCGTTTGGTGTAAAAGCACAATAGGTAAGAACATTTATTCTTGTTAACAAAGAGACATTTTGTGACATTATATTTGAAACTGTTTTTCAATGGAAATTTTTCCTGGAGAATATGAAAAAAAAGAAAGATTGTAACCCATGGAATCTTTATGTGATAAAAGCATTTAACAGGGAAAACAAAAAAGAGCCATGTACAAACAGATGTGGAAAGAGATACTTTGAAAGAACATTTGAAATCTTTATGTAAAGTACTGGATATTGCAAAAGTTTATGACAAAAGGGGTTTATGGACTGAGAGGTAGGATTGTAGTATTATGAAAGAGAAAAGATTATACATATACCAAGCATGACAAATGTGGATATGAATAGGGGTGTTGTAACATAACGTGGACAACCCAAAACATGTTTTTTTGTGGAAAAGAAGGACATTTCATAAGTAACTGTGATAAAATGAAATGCTATATTTGATGGGAAATGGGGCATGATGCCAAAAAAAAGTGTTAATTGAAATGTTATAATGTAACAAAATTGGCCACATCTACAAGAGACAATCATAAGGCCTTCTTCACATATGTCCGAAATCTCAAAGGAAACACCCAGATCTGTTCAGAACTGCTGGTCAAGGACACCGCATACACAAATGCTGTAGATATAGCCAATCTATTGGCTGACAGATTCAGTGAAAACTTCTCCCCTCTGTCCCTCCCATCAGTAAATCAGGACATCCCCAGTACCCTGCCCCCCACCCCTTATCTCTAGGAAACAGATCATCACTGCTCTCGCAAAGGCAAAAAATACAGCATCCATGGGACCCAATAACATCCCAGGCTGCATCCTACATGAATTCAGGCATGAACTTGCAGCACCATTAGGCACCCTATTCAACCAAAGCCTGAGTACAGATTTTGTCCCAGCTGAATGGAGGACAGCTGCTGTCATCCCTTTACACAATGGTGGAGTATCTATTGATCTGGGAAATTATAGCCCCATCAGCCTAACTAGCCTGATCTGCAAGGTCATGGAATGGATTATCATGGACCTCATTAACAGGGACATTGGCAACCTCCAAACACTCAACCCCACACAGTTTGGCTTTGTCAAAGGGAGGTCATGTCTGTTAAATCTGGTCGACTTCTTTGAGACAGTCACCAAAGCCATGGACGAGGGGAAGATGGTGCCCACTGCCTATCTCGACCTGGTCAAAGCCTTTGACACTATTCCCCACTCAGGCATAGTAGATAAACTCTCTCAAGTAGGCATCAATCCATATGTTACCATATGTGTAGCATCCTGGCTGACTGATAGAACCCACCTAATCAAAATAGGGGAAGCCACCTCAAGCAGTCGACCCATAATGAGCAGCGTACCCCAGGGTTCAGTCTTGGGGCCTCTGTTATTTGAGATATACTTCTCTGTTGTGCAGGCCAAAACCAGTGGACTATGGCTGACCAAGTTTGCAGATAACTGCAAGCTGGCCGCAGTCATCAATTCCCCAAGTGATGTGAATGTCCTCTAAGAGGCTCTCACCCAAACAAATGACTAGTGCCTGAAAAATGGCCTCAAGCTGAATGCCAAAAAATGCATCATCATCCCCTTTGGGGAGAATGACATCTCCACATATTATCACATTAATAACAATGCCCTATGTATGCAATCAGTAGTGAGGGATTTGGACACCCAGGTTGATAACCTGACTTTTGACCACCATGTTGCTTCTGTTGTAGAGAAAGCTTTCTACATGGCCCACCTTATAAGCAAGGGTATCTCATCCAGGGACAAAGAGGTCATAACATCCCTGTATTCTTCCCTTATAAGACCAATTATTGAGTACAATGCCTCGGCATGTATCTCGCAAAGCACATGCAGCAGCTGGAAAGATCTCAGAGGCTCCTCACCAGGAGAATCCAGGGCTTGAAACATCTACCCTACATGGATAGGCTAAAAGCTCTATCCCTCTATTCAGTTTCATACATACTCCTCAGGGGTGACCTCTGTTTGGCATATAAAGCAATCTCAAACCCCGTCTTGATGAGACTGCTGCATATCCACAAGTCAAGCTCCGCTCGAGCAACCCATATGCGAGACCTTAACCTGGTCTGTGATATTGATAAGACTTGTTGATGAACAGATTTGTGTCTCAGAGACTCCCCCATCTGTAGAACAGACTCCCTCTCCACATCAAGCAGATTACCTCATTATCCCTTTTTAAGCGCAAACTGGATAACTGGATGAGAAACAGAAAATACACCCCTGGGATTCCACGTGTCCCTGCTGGAAAGAGGATTTGGGTGCTGACTTGTCTAAACATGGCCTAAACTCTTGGCTAGGCATATAAGGGCCTCAAGGTCAGTAGCCATGTAACCTCCTATGAACCATTAATAGATGGATTGCAAAAATGAAAATAATAGTAAGGAAAAATAAAAAGAAAGAAAAGAAAACAAACAAAGAAAAACAACATTTTAGAAGTAGTAGAAATAGAAGAAAAATTAAATGAGAAAAAATAATAAAGAGGACATAAAACATTCTGAAGTAAGTGATGGAAAAGACAGAAACTGGGAGGTAGTAAAAGGGAAAAAAGAATTATATTGGTAAAAGGGTAAAAAACAGAAAATGACAATTGAAAGGGATAACTGCAAAAGAAAAAAGAAAGAAAATGGATGAAAAAGAATATAAAGAGCTAAATATTGGGGATTGGCATGATGGTTAAGGTGTTTGACTTGCAGACACAAGGTACAACATTTGTTTCTCAACTTTGGGAAGGAAATTTGGTAAGTTTAGAATGGCCTATTAAGAAAGCTAGTCTAGTAATTAGATATGACCTTATGAAACTATGAATCTAAGGAAAACAGAAATGAAAATTTTAGAGTGCTTTCTGTAAATGTGAATAGTATTAAGAATATAGTAAGAAGAATATGAATTTTGGAGTGGTGTAATACATGTGATGTAGATGTAATTATATATAGAAGACACAAGATTTTTAACAAATGAAATAAGATTGCAAACTAATAAACTATGGGGAGGAAAGATAATCTGGAATTTGGGAAATGAGAGATGTTCTGGAACAGCTGTATTCCGTAGAAATACATTAAAGATATTAAATGCAACTTTAGCAAAAATCAAAAGATTAACTATTGTAGATTTAAAATGGAAAGAACAAGTATATGGAGTTAGAACATTATATGCTTATAGTAATTGTAAAGAAAGGGAAAGCTTACTTCATCACATTTTATACTATGTAGTAAGCATTAAAAGAAAGGAAATGTTATAATAAATATGTTAGGATAAGATGTGTTAAGTTAAAACTTTGGAACAAAATTTCATGGACTTACAAAAGGAGTATGTATAGAGCTGAAATAGATTATTTATAGTATCAGAAGATTTAGTTATAGGAGAAGGGGAGGTAGTTAAAACAGGATTTTCTGATCATCTTGCAATATGGCTAGAGATAAAAGAAAACAAGGAATATACAAAACAGGCAAATTAATAAGGATAAATGAGAAAGCATGGAATGAAGAAGGAAAGAGATTAGTAATAGAGTTATGGAAAGATCATATTACTATGAGAACATTTTATACAAAATTAGTCTGAATGGTAGATGATATTTAAGGAAAATATAAAAAATGCTTTTTACAGTTACAATATGATATGAGAAAAGTAGGGAAAGAAAAATATAAAAGAACATATATTGATGCATTGGGAGATTTAGAACATAATGACTAAAAGTACTTTAGCAAAGAAATCAAGAACAAATGTAAAAACTGTTATATAAGCAAAAATATTGTTTACAAGGAAAAATAGAAGAAATATCAAGTTACTTAAGCAGATTAGTAAAGGATGATGGTAGTGTAATGAGAGAAATAAAAATATATAAAAGGAGAAATAGAAAGAACTCAGGAAAATATTACTTATAGTGTAGTACAATATGTACAAGAAATGTTTTAAAAAGAAGGTAGTGAAAAAAACATGGAAAGTAAAATAGTTAACAAAAAAAGAGACTAAAGAGTTGGAAAAGTAGATTTCTTTAAATGAGCTAGATAAAGTATTAGGATAACCAAGTGGAATAGGGTATGAAATGTATTAAAATTTAAGGGACTGACAAAAAAATTAAGATTTTGAATGAATGGTTAAATGAAGGTTTTAAGTAAAAAGAACAATGTAGTGGAATACTCAAATTCATATGGAAAAAGGAAGAGAGAAAATAATTAAAAAAACTGGAGACCAGTAGTATTGAATAATAATGATTATACCATTTTATGAAAATAATGCGAAAGAGATTTGAAACTAAAATGAAAAATACTATGGAAAATAGCACATATAGTATAAAGAGAAGAGTTGTCAAGAATTATTAATGATAGTTAAATAAATTGTGGATGATATTATGGAAAGAAAAGAAGCAGCAAAAACCATGATAGAAGACCTTAATAAGGCATTTTATACAATTGAACATGAAATCCTATGGGTAATAATGAAAGAATATAATATAAGTGAGAAAGTTAGGTAATTATGTATATCAGCATATAGTAATAATAAAGTAAAATGCTCGTAAATGGCTGGTGAAACCAAGAGGCACATATGAAGAGTGGTGTGTGACTGGGATGTTTAATATGCTGTATACTCTTTGCATTAGTTATGAATGTGATAGTTAAGAAATAAATTACAAAATGAAGGAGGTGGGGTATATAATACCTGAAAGGTTAAGAATTCCAGTTCTGTTAACATATGTAGATGATATTATAATAATTGTAAAAACAACATTTGGATAAAAGTATCAATAATTTGCAGAAGTGTGTGTTTAGATATGATAGGTATGGCTTTAAATAAACAGAAAAAGAAACATTTAGGTAATATAGTAAAGATCGGGGGTATACATTTTATAATGAATGAAACTTCTGTGTTAAGTATAAATTTGGGAATAAAGATGTAAGCCGAATTCAGTGGGGAAATCAATAGAAGAAATTAAGCAAGTATCTTTTCTGGATGCTATATACATTATCATTAAGAAAAAAATGCTTATTTGATAAATTTAGTACTGGTGGGAAAAATAGCATACTTAGTAAATGTGTTTATGTTGCCAACAGTATTTGAAAAGGAATTAAGGCAGATATATATTTTTTTCATTTATATGGGGCTGTAGATTAAATCCAGTAAAAAGAGGAGTTTTATATATAAATAGAGAAGGAGGAGGAGGAGGTTTAGGGTTGATTAACCCAGTGGTATACGCTGCTTCATTAAATTTGTACAAAGTGTTATACTGGATACATGAAAAAAAAATGAGAGATTAGTATTAAAACTGTACACATATAAGTATGATGAATTTTGGGTATGGTAAAAAGAGAAAAGAGTGTATAAATGAAGAGATAAAATGTTACCAAGAAAAAATAGTTATGTGAAAAATAAAAATTGATGATATAGAAAAAGGTAGAAACATATGGTATAAGAATGTAATAATAGAACATTACTATGTAAAACCATGGGAAAATCTAACATATTAAAAATTTAAGGCTTTAAAAATAAGAAGCAAATGGTGTAATCACAAAGTAGAATGTCAATATTTTTTGTGGAGACTGGTAACAGATAAATTACAAGTAAAAGCAAATATGCCATATAAAAAGAAAAGTGATAGAATATATTTAAATTGTCAAGGAGAAGAAGCTACAGACATGTGCTTTTGAAATGTAAAAGAGTAAAACAGTTAAGGGGAAAACTATGTAAAGAAGATTTTTTGGAGGATATAAAAGATGTGGATAAAATAAACATGGATAGTATTAAATGTGGATATTATAATAATAGAAGTAAAGAATATGTTAAAACATAGATAAAAAGTTATTTTATATTATATGGGTTATATGGAATGAAAGAACAAATTAAATTATATTTAATGGTAAATGGAGTTTAGCAATAATATTATGTAAAATCAAGCTGTGGTCATGGAAAAAGGAATGGGGGTTTAATAGGGATGGAAATTTAGCATGATTGTAAAGGAAATTATGAATATGTATAAACAGATTTGTGCATTTATATATTTGTACAAATGTATTTATAAATATGTATATATGTGTAAATAAAGAGTCATTTTTGTATATAAATAAAGGACCCCTACTCTTTTTAACATATGCCATGGGATCTTTTACATTTGTGATTAAGTGGGGAATGCCAGCTATGCCAGGAGAAGTAGGGCAGTGGATGTGTAACATATTCCAGCACAGCTAGCTGAAATTTTGTAAAGATTTATATGCATATGTATATGTGATTTGTTTTCTTTACCTTGTGTTTTACTTGTATTCTCCTTTTAACTGCATGTTAAAACTTGAAAAGAGACCACAGCTCTGTCTCTTGTGAGTTAGGCAGAATTTTTCCCCACCCTCCCATGTGGTTACTGTTGAGTTCTTAAACACCACTATCTTTCTAGTTGCGTGCCCCTTGTGTTAATTTGACCATATCTCTCATTTCCTCTCTGCTTCTATTGGCTTGTGTGAGTAAGTGCAAAAGTATCATTTTGTGAAATCACTCCCCTTCAACTATTTAAATTTATTGGCCATCCTACTGTATTCCATAGAACCAGAATACAAAGGTGACCACCCCCTTTCAATCTATCTTGCTGTTTTAAAAATAGTGACTCTCCACTAAAACTTAACTTTTAGACAGGTAAAATTTAAGTTACCTACTTTCACATCTAACTCCTCGAGTGCACACTGCAGTGTCTAGGATAAACCATTTTTTTATCTTATCTTTAAGCATCCCTGTGACTAGCACTTGCTCTAAAACCTGCTGGAAAGCACTAGGAAGCCTTAAACTGATACAAGCACTCAGCTCTTCTTGTTAATAAGGAGAAATTAATTGTAGGCACTAAATAGCCTATAACTGCAACGTACCTTGCTAAGGTAAGGGAAAGCGGCTATTGTACTTTACAAAAAAAAGCACTAAACCAGGCATGTCTAAGGGTCAGCTTCCGGTGATTTCTCCTGTCCACCTGGTGAATCTGAGCATACTGGGGAAATCCAGAAATTGCCTCATGTACACAGACAACCATCTCCTCCTACTACCCAACACTACAACCTGCGAGAGATGCACTTACATAGCCAAACTGGAAGCAAAGCTCTCTCCACCCAAGATTGTGCTAGACAGTCAAGAGGAGAAGGTTAACACCTGCACTACACCTCAATCAACACATAGCCCTTATAAACCCACACCACCAACACCCTCACATAGCAACACTAAACCCTCATATGTGGAGGCCATTAACAGTAACCTGCCCAAGCAACAAGGACCTCCGAAGCTGAAATGCAAACAAACACCCATCACAACCAAAGTGTCACATAGCTCACAACACCAGTGTGCCACCCAAAAACAGCCCCTAAGGCAAGACAATGTACCCAACACTTTAGTCATAGGTGACTCTATAGTCAGGCACACTGATGTCCCACTCACCAGGCTGAACAAGGAGAAAATTACAGTCAGCTGCCTGTCGGGTGCCAGGATCTGCCACATAATGCATGCACTCAAGTCAATTAACAAGTACAAATATAACTCTGTCATTGTCCATGTTGGAGTGAATGACTTGAGATGTACCTCCCTGGACTACATGAAAAGAGACATGGAGGAGGTCTTGGATCATGTGACCCAGGCAGGTATGACACTAGGCCTGAGTAGCATCCTGCCTTCGCCCAGAATGATACCACAGTATAAGGACAAAATGATTGACTTCATCAATTGGCTAAGCTTCCGGTGCCATTCAAAAGGGATCCAATATCTGTCTGCCTGGGACAACATGATCGACAGACCATGATGCTTTGCCAGAGATGGTCTGCACCTGCTGCGCCTGGGATTCAGGTTACTGGCTAAGGCTCTTGCCACCCCTTTAGTGCCTTTTTTAGGCAAAGTTCAAAGGACAAAACTACCACCATAACAGGTACAAGCATGCAAAATCTGAAGGTAATGCTACTCAGTGCTAGAAGTCTAAACCTCAAAATACACTCTCTCGAGGCACTCCTAAAAATGGAGAACATCGATATCTGTGCAGTAACTGAGACCTGGTTCAAGGCTCTAGAGACCACCCCTGCAATACCAGGCTACAACTCTTACCACACTTTTTGGCCACCAAACCAGGACCGAAACACTAAAGGTGGAAGAGTGTCCATATTCACTAAGGATATTCACACCACATAGCTAATTGCCCAACACAATGTGTCTGAAATTCTCCAGGTGCAACTAACACTAGGTAAGACTGCAGTCCAAATTGTAGCTTGCTACAGATCCCCCACCATGCACCAAGATTCTCACTACACCTTTCTAAACATACTGGAAAATATTAAGATACAACACCCTAATACTGGATGATTTCAACTACCCTGCCATTAACTGGGAAAACTGCTCATGTGCCAACACCTTTGCCCAACGGTTCTTGGAATTCATAAATTCCAATGCCCTGGATCAACTAATCCATAGTCCCACCAGGGGCTCCAATACCTAAACCTGGTCATTACCAACATTGGAAATTGATGCTCCACACCTATGGTCACCCCCTCGTTGGTCAGGTCTGCCCATAAGCTAATCACCCTTGACATCCACATCCCTCCCCCATCCCCCCAGTAAGGAAACCTCCAAAGCCAACTTCATGCTATTCAAGTCAGAAGTGACAAACTTCATGACACCCATGCAGACGGAAACTGAAAGTTCAACTGCTGAATCCTGCAATAAGCCAGTGTATGAGCACATCCACTCGTGCATGAATCATGCCATCCCAAATAGAACCAAGATGCTTTACTCCAAAAAAAGGAAGCCAATCTGGTGGTCACCTGCCATTAACAAACTTTACAACAAAAGGAACAAACTGTTGCAGAAAAGAGGAAAATCCCAGGATGCAAAAAACTCCATTACCAGCCTCAGTAAGAAGCTGAGATCCCTCGTAAAATCCTCATAAGCTAGTTACAAAAATAAAATTGCCAAAGATTCCAAAGACAACCACAAGGCATTCTATAGCTATGCCAAGAATCTAAATGGCAATGCTCAGATCTGCTCAGAGCTACAAACAGAATGGCATTAAATATACAGATCCCAAGGATATTGCCAATATCCTGGCGGATTGATTCAGTGCCAACTTCACCCCCTCTCACCCCCTAAAGGGCCCATCTTAATACCGAAATATTGCCAAATTCTGGTAATAATGGCCACACAGGTAAAAACTGCACTCTCCAAAGCTAAGAATACAGCATCCATGGGACCATACGACATCCCCGGCTGTGTACTACATGAACTACAAAATGAAGTGGCACCTAAGTGTCATGTTTAATCATAGCCTCACCTAAGGCTTCATGCCCACTGAATGGTGCACAACTACAGTTATGCCACTCCACAAGGGGAGATCTACCTTGGATCCTGGGAACTGCTGCCCCATCAGTCTGATGAGCCTGATCTGCAAGGCCATGGAACATATTATCATGGAACTTATAAACAAAGACATTGGCAACTATCAAACACTGGACCCCACCCAGTTTGGGTTTGTGAAGGGCCGATCTTGTCTCCTGAACCTGACTAACTTCTTTGAATCAGTCTCCAGAGCTGTGGATGAGGGAAGGTGGTCCACACAGCCTATCTGGACCTCGCCAAGGCTTTTGACACCATCCACCACTCTGGAATCATAGATAAACTTGCTAAACTGGGCATTAATCCCTACATCACTCGATGGGTTGCCAACTGGCTTACTGACAGAACCCACACTGTAAAAGTAGCCAACTCAAAATCCACCTCCAAACAAGTGACAAGTGGAGTACCTCAGGGATCAGCCCAGGGACCGCTCTTGTTTGGCATCTACTTTTCTGAAGTACAGGCCAACACTAAGGGGCTCTGGCTAACAAAGTTCGGAGATGACTGCAAACTGGGAGCCATTATTGAATCCCCAAATGATGTGGGTATTCTACAAAAGGGCCTTACAGAAACAGATGCTTGGTACCAAAGCCATGGGCTCAAGCTCAATGCCAAGAAATGTATAGTTATCCCATTTGGGAAAAAAACACATAGGTGGCAGTACACTAAACACTGAAAGTGTGATGAGACTTAGGGACACAGGTGGACAGTGGTCTCACCTTCGATAACCACATCGCCACAACAGTGAGGAAATCCTTCTATGTGGCACACCTCATCACTAAGGGCTTTTCATCCAGAAAAAAGGAGGTCATTGTCCCACTGTACTCATCCCTCATTAGACCCATTGTAGAATACAGCACTCTGTTTCGTATGTACCTCTGAAGACATCTGCAACAACTGGAAAGGCCACAGAAATACCTCACTAAAAGAATCACAGACCTAAAGCAGATGCCCTATGCTGACCATCTAAAAAAACTCTAGCTATACTCTGTCACATATCATCTACTCAGAGGTGATCTCTGCTTAACATTCAAGGCCATGTCAAACCCAGAGCTATTGGACATGCTACACTTAAAGAAATACCAATCCCTCAGAGCCACATACTCCAGGGATCTTTATCATCACAATGAACAAAACATGCTGGAGGGATAGGTTCCTGACCCAGAGACTCCCCAGACTCTGGAATAGACTGCCCATACATGTCAAGCAGAGTGCCTCTTTGGCCCTCTTCAAAAGGAACCTTGACAATTGGATTGGAAATAGGAAATTCACCCCCTGGGATCACATCAGTTGCCCTGCTAGACAGGGGTCCAGGGAAGTAAATATTGTGGGAAGAAATAGCCAGGGAATTGTTATGGCTAGGCTTGTATAGGCCCTAGGGCAAATAGCCTAGTACCAACCTATGAACCTATGAACCTATATCATTTGTATATCAAACTGATTTGTACAGATGCTTGTGTTGAAAATGTATTTGTAAAGCTACTTGTGTTAAAATTGTACCAACAGTGTGTTCTGCTGGACAGAAAAAGAAATATGCATGCATTATTGTAGCTGTTTAAATGTATATGTTTTAACTGAGGATACTGGAAAAGAAGAGGTTATTTTCAATCCATATAACTTTGAAAACAGTTTGAAATTTACCTGGCTTAGGCCATAAAGATTATGTCTTTCAGCTCTCAATGCAGCCAGAGACAAAAAGTCTATAATAGGAGCTTTCTGTATTGTCTTTGGGGTGAACTAATTGCTACTCTGGAAGGGTAGAGACTTGAAATTGTTTTATGACTTCCAGAAGCTGCAACAGATCTGAGGAAAACTCTATGAGTGTGTATTATTGACACACATATGCTAAATCTTGGCAGTTTCTACCAATGGGGGTCACATGGGAACCAGAGGTCATATTACCAGATGTATGTGATGTCTTTCTGTAATCTGGGACAAAAAAGATGTTTAATACTAGATGAGAATGAATTCTCATTGCAGTCTGTTTTTGGAACATGAAGAGAGGGACCCCTCACTTACTTCATCTTGCCTTGTCTAGTTAGTGAACCAGGGAATGGTAATTCTTTATATCAGTCAGGAAAATATAGCAAGAGTAGTTAAGTACTGTTTTTCTGTATCTGTGTGAATCTATTCGTCTGTATTATTTTAATATTTCCTGTGACTGAAACTCTGATGTTTACTGTAAATAGATATTTAGTATTTTCATGTTTTTTTCTTATTTGTTATTAAATGTATTTAAACTTTTCATTGTAGCTGGTCTTTTAGAAAATATTTTAATCTCTGAGTGAGAGAATTTATATATATATATATATATATATATATATATATATATATATATATATATATATATGTATATATGTGTGTGTGTGTGTGTGTGTGTGCGTATGTATATATTTGGTGACAGCTCTAGCTGCTCCTGAAAGCCTTGCTGTTGGTTAAACTACCGTTTGTAGTAATATTAATTTCACTCAGTATAATTTGGTACCCTTGCAAGAGCCTTATAGTAGCTGGCTTTGGAGTGTCTGGTGGTGGTGATTTATGGGGCTATATATTGTGTCAGCTGCAT
>NC_056738.1:513691811-513729558 GCF_019279795.1 Protopterus annectens | reverse complement strand
GTCTTTGCCAATATCCAAAAGCCTAGAGCAGATAAGTGCAAACCATCCTTGTCAAAGCAGTGTAATCTGTCAACTCTGTTCTCCCAGGGTAGCAAATATTGTACTCCCTTGAACTGACACCAGAAGCTAAGCAGATTGCTAAAATCAGTCATCTTCTGGTGGTTACATGGCATCATCCTTGGAGAAGGTAGTATGTTGCTCAATGCCTGGCTCACATCTACCTGAGATACATAATTGGTGAGCTCAATCATGTTTCACTTCATATAGTCAAGGAAGGCATGTTTCAGGTCATTAACACCCAGCTGGACTATGACAGAGTGATAATGGTACCTGTGGTTGAATGACCTGAGTGCCTGTGTGACTTCACAGATCCTAGCCCCAGAAAGGCAGCTAACCATGACACTCTCCTTACTCAGTCCAGTGAGGGGGACATCAGTGCACCTCACTATAGAATCACCAATAACCATAACATTTGTCTGTTTGTTGTTTTTCCTTAAGGGCTTAGCAGTAGAGGCACTGGATACAGTGTAACTATGTGCAACTGTGGGTGGTGTTTTAACAGAGTGTTTACATGATGGCTGAGGACCCTTTCTTTGTTTGTACTGTGCAGGAGATCTTAGCGTTTTAGGAATGTTACCTGTAAGTGCCTCACCATAAGTATTTTTACATGCAAGGACTTTACCCTGTGCAGTAGGCATGGTGCAAGTGCCACTGACAACCTCTATAAGATTAGTTTTGGTTGTATGAGACAGTTTTGCCTCCAGCTGTGACTGTGGGCCAGTAATCAAGGAGCCTGAATCCTCACAATTGACACTGGAGACGGACGTTCACTTGAAACAAAAATGAATACACCCAGTATTTCCAGAAACAGATCTCTGCATCAAGCACAATTTTCCTTAAGAGCACCAAGGGAACACAATCAGTCCAGGGTCTGGATTTGTTTTATCTCTTTCCAGGGCCCCAATGAGACTTCCTACTACCACAGTTGTAGAGTTGAGTCATCAGTCGAGTTTTCAAGCCAAGTCCTTCAGCACCCTCTCTGTGAAATCAGTGCTTTGTGTCTCTACTCCAAGCAGCTGACACACACACTGTTAGAGATTTTATAACACATACACACACACACACACACACACACACACACACACACACACACACACACACACACACACACACACCTGGGAAAAGGTGGCACAGATTTACTAGCTATGCCCCCTTCTGCCCAGACTATAAGGTAGTTACACTGTCACCACACACTCCAAATCCAGCTACTCTAAGACTCTTACAAGGGTATCCAATTATACTGAGTGAAATTAATATTAATAATAATGATAGTTTCTGACCAATGCAGTAAGGCTTTCAGGAGTGGCCACAGAGTCAACAAAAAATATGAGTACTCTCAAAGGTAAAATATTCTCTAAAGGACCAGCCATAATGAAAAGTTTAAATATATTTAATAATAAATAATAAAAGAACATGGTGGTGCAGCGGTAGCATTGTCACTTCACAGCAAGAGGTTCTTCCATTTGATTCTTGGCTGGAGTGCCTTCTGTGTGGAGTCTGCATGTCCTCCCCCCAGTGGAGTGGTGTTCGAAAGACGTGTAGGGCGTGCCTTCATTGAAGGTTGAGTGTCGAGTTGGAACCTCGGCAACGTAAAAATCTACTGCCGATCATTAGTGGACTGGAGTTCCGCTGTGGCGACCCCTAACTGGGAAAAGCCGAAAGAAGAAGAATAAAAGAACATGAAATTACTAATATCTATTTACAATAAACACCAGAGTTTCATATAAAAGGAAATATTAAAATAACGCAGTTGAACAGATTCACACAGATACAGAAAAACAGTACTTAACTAATCTCACTATATTTTCCTGACTGATTTAAGGAATTACTATTCACTGGTCACTTACTAGAGCAAGGCAAGATGAAGTGGATGAGAAATCCTTCTATGTCAGGTTCCAAAAACAGACTGCCATGAGACTCCAGTCTCATCTAGTATAAAAATATGACTTTTGTCCTAGATTACAGAATGACATCACATACATCTGGTCATCTGACTTCTGGCTCCAAAGCACCCCTCCTTGGCTAGAAGCTGTCAAGATTTAGCACATAGGTGTCAATAATGTACACACACACACACACACACACACACACACACACACACACACACACACACACACACACACACACACACACACACACACACAGAGCCTTGCTAAGATCTGCTGCAGCAGGTTTTGTTGATGTTGCATATTAGATTCAGGCCTTTTAAGCAGGTAGTGCATGAGGAGTTAGACTTGCAGATATGGAGCATCTCTAGTAGGGCAGGGTCTGAGATTGCCTTGTAAATGAGACACAGATCACCCCTGAGCAATCTGTATGATACCAAGTAGAGTGATAGTGATTTGAGCCTGTTACATAGGACAGGAGTTGGAGGCCATGGATTCTCTTTGTGAGGTATTTCAGTGGCCTTTCCAGTTGGTGCAGCTGTTTGGAGAGGTACATCCCAAATGGGGTGTTATATTAAATTATTGGTCTAATGAGGGAGGAGTATAGAGAGGTAATAACCTCCTTTTTTCTGGATGCAGTCCCTTTACTTATGAGATGAACTAAGTAATAGGCGTTTCTGAGCACTACCACTATATAATGGTCAAATGTGAGGTTGTTATGAACCTGAGTGCCCAGGTCTCTTACCACAGGTTTTGTGCTTAGGGGGTTGCTGTGGATGTGGTAATCAACAGGGATTGTGTTTTGCCGAATGGTATGATGATACTTTTTTTGCATTTAGCTTGAGGCCATGACTTTGGCATGAGCCATTAGTTGCTGTGATTACTGAGTGAAATTAAAATTAATACAAATGATAGTGTTGCATCAATGCAGTAAGGATTCAGGAGTGGCCACAAAGTCACCAAATAGATATGAGTATTCTCAAAGGTTAAAATATTCTCTAAAGGACCAGCCACAATGAAAAGTTTATATATATATTTATTAATAAATAGTAAAAGCACATGAAAATACTAAATATCTCTTTACAATAAACACCACAGTCTCAGTCACAGGAAATATTAAAATAACACAGTTGAATAGATTCACAGATACAGAAAAACAGTACTTAACTAATCTCACTATATTTTCCTGACTGATCTAAATAATTACTATTCACTGGTCACTTACTAGAACAAGGCGAGATGAAGTGGGTGAGAGATCCTTCTATGTCATGTTCCAAAAGCAGACTGTCATGAGACTTCAGTCTCACTTACTATTAAAATATAATTTGTTGCCCTAGATTACAGAATGACATTGCATACATCTGGTCATCTGAATCTGACTTCTGGTTCCCATGCAAACCTTCTTGCCTAGAAGCTGTCCGGATTTATCACATAGGTGTCAATAATACACACACACACACACACACACACACACACACACACACACACACACACACACACACACAGAGAGCCTTGCTAAGATCTGCTGCAGCTCCTGGAAGTCATAAAACCATAAAACACTTCCACTCTTCCTACAGGAGCTATTAGCTTCTATATAAGTCATTTCCAATATGGTAGTTATGTCTGACATTTATAGATAGGAATATCTTTTATATACATGTGTTTACGTGCGATTTCATGAATTTCACATTTTATATTTTATTCATTTTTATGTACCCTTCACATGTATTTATATTTATTTTCATACAGAACATAAGAAAGATTTTATATATGAACATATATTGTCCCATACGTTTACAAAATGCACATTATTATACAGCGATCAGAAATGTTTTAAATGTTTTAAAATGTTTAAAGTCAGAAAGCATTGTTTTTAACAGACACACATAAGCATTGTGACAACTCATTTGCCTTCTACTATTCCTTTATACAAATGTGAGCACTGTTCATTACCTTGAATCTAATTGAGTAATTGAATGATTGAATGCATTGACCTGATCTAATTGAATTTTACTGGCTATATATACTATCTGCAATTGTTGATTAAATGTGAAGATCTGAGGAAGCGCACTCCAAGTGCGTGAAAGCACTTATCTGTTTGTTTTCCGTGAATAAAGAGTTCGTTTATGGTATTTTGAAGCAGTATTTATTTCCTGGTTGTCGAATCCATCAGTGTTTTTACAACATATCGTTCTTCTATTTGACTGAGGATTCTATTGGCACCATCCGGTATATATAAACAGTTCTTTATTTCACATTTATCTTTACCGGAGGAACCACAACATGGAAGATGCAGTGATTGAACTTGATTATACTCCGGTTCCAAGAGGGAGTCAACACAAATGGGAATATCTCATTCACTCACATGAAAATCCATTATTACAGCTTGATCTACAGGTATCTTCTGAAATATCAAGTCCGAATGTAGAAACTAATAATATGACTGAGTTTAACACATTGCTAAGACAATTAGAGAATGATATGTATAGATTGCAAAGATACTCCTGGCAGCGCAAGCACCTGGAGGCTTGCGTACATTTTAAAGTAATACCCAGAGGCATGCGAGTACTTTGCATGCCTACTTATGGCGAACAGCATCCTATCCTTTTGAAGAAGTGGCAAGACCTAAATATTAACATTGGCTTCAGTTACATTAACTTGATTTTGGAGTACTTCTTGCCAATTGAGATAGACCTACAAAAAAAGGTTGAGGCGCTTCGAAAAGACATCTATGAGCGCTTCATATCCAATAATTTTTGCTCTAGAAAAATAGAAAATTTGCATTCCCAATTGAATATATACAGTGAAAAACTTAAATTAATCAAACAAAAGAAATTATGCCGTGACCATAGTGATTTCGCAAATGGCAACATCTTCGTGTGGCCGAGGATACACGATCAGGCACAACCAGGGACAGCCGTAGCCTTGGAAGGAGGAGCCGATGATGCTACGACGCACAGAATACACGTCAACAGCCGAACGGATCATTTGAGGGAAGCGAATGAAGCACCAACAACCACTGGCAATGCAACAAGTGAAGTTAACTTCAACATCATTCCAAATGAAATTGCTTTAACCAATGCCCTTCAGAATAGAACTGTTGCTGATACATCAACGCCACCACCTAATCAGCTGGCCTTGGGAGCATCCATTAAAGAGAGTGAACAAGTCGTCCGTCGGAAAACCAATACCCTAGATGATACACGTTTTTTACCGTATCCTATCAGACAGACATATCATACAAGAGGACGCTCATTGAGCAAAGGTCCCAGGAAGAGGAAGTTTTCAGAGGAAAGATATGGACAAAGGAAAAACGTAAGAAATTAAATGATTTAGTATATGACTTTTCCAACAGAGGAATTAATTAAACTGATTTAGCGTTGTTAAACAAAGGGCTGGGTTTTATACCCTCGCAATGTAGCAAGCTGAACAACACGCTGACTGAATTAAGATTATTTGGTAGGTCGGTAGCTCTCAAAATGTATTTTTACACATGCACAGGAACATCTGAAGCTACTGCAAACGCACCTTTAAAGAAGAGAAGCAATTTTATTCCTCCTGTATCAAACCATGTAGAATGTTTTATTAGAATATGTGAGGATGATTTTTATAAATATTATACACACAACAACAAAAATAGAAAAAAGAACAAATTTTATAACATGACCAGTTCTGAATTAACCTCACTTACTAAACTAAAAGAGGATGATATGCTAACCATAAAACCAGCCGACAAAGGGGGCAGCATAGTCCTTATGGACACAGTAAATTACAATGAAAGCATGCATGTACTTCTGAATGATATTAAAACATACAGAGTTATATCTGGGACTGATATATCTAAGATTATACAAAATGTGCATGACAATATTTACGACCTCTTAATGTGTAGACAAGTAGATAGAGAGCTATATGATTTTTTAGTCATTGATTTACCTTTGATACCCTCCATGAAAGGCCTACCCAAGGTACACAAGGGAACATTTCCTCTCCCAATGCGTCCAATTGTTTCAGGTAGGGGATGGGTCACTTCTAATGTATCCATATACTTAGAAACTATATTAAGACCTATAGTTGACTCCATCCCGACCATTCTTAAAGACACCTATCATTTATTGGATGATATTAAAGAGTTCAATGAAAGCTATACAAAAGCATTGGATGGTTGCATCTTGATAACTTTAGATGTTAAAAACCTCTTCACTAGTATACCTAATGAAGAAGGTTTGCAAGCTATGATGGAAGTGTTTAATTTAGATACAGATTTTGATACAGATGAGAAGATTTTGTTACATTTCCTTTTACAAATGGTTCTTGAGAACAATGCATTTATGTTTAAAGATAAATACTATCTACAGCAATGGGGAGTAGCTATGGGCACTCCCGTTGCTAACACTTATGCTAATTTAGTTGTCTTTAATTGGGAGAGAAACAATTTATTCAATGATGAAAGGTACACAGAAAATATCAGAATGTATAGAAGATTTGTAGATGACATTCTGATTTTATGGGAAGGCACCTTGGATGATTTTAAAAAGTTTTTAACACATTTGGACTCAACCACCCAGTTTTTAAAGTTTACTATGGAGTGGTCTTATACTTGTATTAGTTTTTTAGATATCAACATTGCAATAAATGGGAACCGGATGGAAACTAGTTTATATAGAAAGACATGTTGGGTGAACAACCTCTTACATTACAACAGCATGCATCCTAGACATGTGTTCCCAGGCATAGTCAAAAGTCAATATATTAGAATAGGAAGGTTATGTGACAATCATCAAGTGCTCATTCAAGAAACAGATAACATGGAGAAGCTCTTTATAGATAGAGGCTACAACAAGAAAATGCTAAATGAAATTAAAAATGAAGTCTTTCCAACGAATGATCATGTACCTAATTCAATAGTGAAACATAAGAAGGCATTTAACCAATCCACAGTCAATAGAAGGACTTCTACTACTAAAAATAGAGTAGCATATTTGATGCAATATACAAATGATATTTATGATTTAAAGAACATAATTAAACAAAATTGGAAATTACTATCTGTGGATGAAGGAATTAAAAATATAGTAGGTGAGCAACCTAAATTCATTTACAAAAATTCACCTAGTTTAAAACGACTGCTATGTTTTAAAGAGGAGAAAGGCAAATCAAATGAACAGACACACCTTAAAACTGTAGGCACCTTCCCATGTACAAGATGTAATATGTGTCGATATATAAGTGACAAACAATTATATGAACACCCAAGAATGGATTTCATATTCAAACCCAGATTTTATGCAAGCTGCAATTCTATGAATCTGGTATATTTAGCGACATGCACAAGATGTGAAGCTTTTTATATTGGTCTAACTAAGAGAAAATTTAAGCAAAGGATATATAATCACATTTATGAAATAAAGAAGAAGAATGATAAGAATGCTCTAGCCAGACACATAAATGAATTCACAGAGCATAGTTTTAGATTTAGAGTACTGCAGCTAGTAAGTTTGAATAAAAGATGGGGAAACAATGTAAACACTTTAGCAAATATTGAATTGTCATGGATTTTAAAATTAGGGGCCCACTTATATCCAGGCCTGAACCAGAGCATTTGTATTAAACCAGTTCTAGACAGCAGGATATATAAGTAAAGGTTGTTACATCTATATATATATATATTTGTCTATGCTTATTGAAACGTTGCATTTGTTCTAACTAATATTTATAGGCCATGAATGAAGATGCCTTTAATTCAATAGCACCATTTAATTATATGTGTATTATGAATATAATATATGAAATATTTTATTATTTCACTTTATTAAAATATTTATCTCAAAAACATTATTTTAAAAACATTACTTTGTATCTGATACACAATGACTGATCGCATTGATTGTCTTATATTATATTATACTTATATATTTATTTATTTATTTATTTATTAATCCATCTATAAACGGTTTATTTATATATTTGTATTTATATTTATATATATATTATACATATCTTACTGAATAGTATATAACGTATGTACATATAATAATCTATCTATCTATTTATTTACTTATCTATATATTTATTTATTAATATTTGAGATTTTATAGATACCTTTAGTATGAAAGTATATAGAATTTGAATATGCATTTGAGAGTCTATATATACATTTTTAGCAAGGAAGTACATAGAAAAACAAAATAAATGTTTATTTCTACATTTTTGGTTTTGTAGTTTTATAGCTACGTTTCTATATAAGTCATTGACATGTACATACTATATAATATGATGTTCCAATATGGTAGTTATGTCTGACATTTATAGATAGGAATATCTTTTATATACATGTGTTTACGTGTGATTTCATGAATTTCACATTTTATATTTTATTCATTTTTATGTACCCTTCACATGTATTTATATTTATTTTCATACAGAACATAAGAAAGATTTTATATATGAACATATATTGTCCCATACGTTTACAAAATGCACATTATTATACAGCGATCAGAAATGTTTTAAATGTTTTAAAATGTTTAAAGTCAGAAAGCATTGTTTTTAACAGACACACATAAGCATTGTGACAACTCATTTGCCTTCTACTATTCCTTTATACAAATGTGAGCACTGTTCATTACCTTGAATCTAATTGAGTAATTGAATGATTGAATGCATTGACCTGATCTAATTGAATTTTACTGGCTATATATACTATCTGCAATTGTTGATTAAATGTGAAGATCTGAGGAAGCGCACTCCAAGTGCGTGAAAGCGCTTATCTGTTTGTTTTCCGTGAATAAAGAGTTAGTTTATGGTATTTTGAAGCAGTATTTATTTCCTGGTTGTCGAATCCATCAGTGTTTTTTACAACATATCGTTCTTCTATTTGACTGAGGATTCTATTGGCACCATCCGGTATATATAAACAGTACAGGAGCTATTAAATGATACTTCTTACACATGCTATGTCTTTGGCTTCATTCAAAACTGTGAAATAACATCTTTATGGTTAAGGCCCAGTAATTTAATTTCTTACTATTTTTAAATTTTGAGATTAATGTCTTCTCTCCCAGTATCATCTGTTACAATATATACATTTAAACAGTTAAAGTAATGCTTGTGTATTTATTTTTCTGTCCAGCAGGGCACACTGATGGTACTTTTTAACACAAGCAGCTTTACAAATACAATTTCAGCATAAGCATCTGTACAAGTCAGTTTGATATATGAATGCCATATAATTCTTTACAAAATTCCAGCTAGTTGTGCTGGTGTATGTTACACATCCACTGCTCTACTTCTCCTGGTATAGCTGGCAATACCTCACATCATCACATCAGCATTAAAGTGTATTTACACTTCTCTCGTACTTTATCTGATTTATTAAGAATAAGTTGTTTACCAATGTACATAAGACAAGTGCTACAATGCCTCAGAATACTCACTCAACCAGAATGGCCATAGAGAGAGTCAGGAAGCACATATCCATGGCTACTGATCTACTAGGAACAAGTGAGGAGAAATTTAAATACTGAATAGGTCAATAACACAAGGAACTTTATGAGAAATGCTCAGCTATGTGCAGACTAGATGTTCTAGTAGTTTTAAAAAATCTGTCTAGACAGTAAGGGTATTTTAAGGGAAACATACACTGTGAGAGGTTGGCATCTACACAGATTACAAGGGGGAATTACAGTGAGAGATATCAGTGTCTATAGAGATCATTGCCAGGAGCTGCTGTATGAAGACCAGCAGTTCTAAGTAAAAACTGTAAAAACTGTAAAAAATATCAAAAAGTACAGATATTCAACACAGAAACATTCAATTAAGGCAGCTGTGACAAAATAATGCAAAAACAAGTGCCAAACTAGGGGATATGGTAATGTAAGTTTTAGCTTGCTTGTAGGTTATGAGCCAAGTGTTGTGCAACTGTGACTCTTAAAAAACAGAGGAGAGTAGATTAAAAAAACACAAACAAAGACCCCGTGGCCAACCAAAAATGGAACAGGATTTTTTCCTTTACACAATCCCAGGCCAGAAAATGACTCAAGTCCCCTCTTCCCTCAGTAAAGTGAAACCACGGCAGTTTTAACTAAAGACTGTAAAAATGCCAAAAGGTGCAGCTATTCAACACAGAAACATTCAATTAATGCAGATTTAACAAAATAGTGTGAAAAACAAGTGGTGAAACAGTGGATGTGGTAATGTCTGCATTAGCATTTGTAGAGTTTAGCAAAAACCAGCAACACTCTTCTTCTGAAGTAGCAGGTACCAAACATTGCAAAACACCCTAGGCACAGATATTCAAATTTTAAACAAGCTAGCCCTCCAGCTAATCAAATAAAGGCACAATAAGACTTACACCACACCAGCAATTTCCATCTCAGAAGGGCATAGGCTATCCTCTCCTGCCAAAAGACTAGAGCACAAACCTTCTCAATGTAAAATAACTGGTTTGGAGCCCAAGTAATTAAACCAGAACAAAGACACTTAGAATAATAGGCACAATAAGACTTAACCAGCAATTCCCAGCTCAGAAGGATTGGGACTACCCTCTCCTTCCACAAGTGTGTAGACTACAAACTTTCCTAATGTAAGATAACTAGTTTGGAGCCCAACTGCTTAAATCAGAGCTAAGAGGCTTAGAATAAATATACAGTAATAAATGCAGCAGATTAAATGCAGCTGAATACTTAAAGAATGTGCTGCGAAAAGCTAAATAAAGTAGGAATAAGCACAAATACAGTAAAAGCAGCTGAATAAAGTGCATTATTTTTAGTAAGTGGGAAGGTAGGAAACAAAAGATAATTCAAGTTTAAAGTAGAATGAGATGATGAGATGAGACTGAGATGAATGTCCAAAGTCAGATTTATAGTAGGGGTGGGCAACTCAAAAGCCACAAAGTTTAAAAGTACAACAGGAGTAGGGTGGGTGGGTGGAAAAAATCAAATGCAGATAGAGATCAACAATAGTCTGGCAGGGAACAGCAAGTCACACATTACAGCTAAATGAAGATGCCACTAAATACTTGTAGTTAATGCTGAATGTTATTTTTCAGCTCCTCACACTAATTAGCTGGGACTTTGTTCACTGTCTCCAAAATAATTCTTTTCTTACTGACCCTAGCCAAGACCTCTTAAACTCTAAAAAGAACAAAAAACTAAAACAAAAGAAAATGCAATACAAGTGTAAGGATAAAAAAATGGAAGTAACCAAACCTTAAATGAATAACTTCAATACAAAATCAAATTTATAACCACACAGTCCAAGGCAGTGACACAACCACAAAGAAACACAACGCTGCTCCGGCACAATAAAGGCTGTCCCTTTTCCACAAACCACCACTGCTGTTTGCAAGCACAAGGATAAACGATGTTCCCACGAAGATAAAAATATATAATTTATTTAACAAAAGACTTGTAAAAACAAAACAAAGTTACTGATTAAGCGCTTTCGTCTCCTTAACGGAGACTTCTTCAGAATCTAATTGCACTTGTCAGTCCTGCATTTTATACATTTTGAAATAAACCTTGTTAGCCTATTGGCTAAGAAATTAAACAATTAATTTACTTAAACAAGCATTCACTTGAACCAATTGGGCTGATACCATAATAAAAGGGCTAGCTCATAATTAAAAGCTGTACAAAACTGCTCAATAAATATGGTGAACAATAAACACAAAAACTGATAAATATAAATATAAATAGTACACATCCCCTGGTCTCTTAAAATTCAATATTACATCATACCATCAATTAAACATTATATAAATATTATATAAATATTAATAAATATTATTTCATTTTTATAAAAAACTTGAAAGTTAAAAATGTCAACATTTGAAAATGTTAAAATATGTATTATTAACCAGTAAAAAGTTAATAATTGGAAATAAATGAATAAACAAACAAGAGATAATATCTCTAATGTCAGATTATATTTAACATTTTACTTTATTCGGATCCATTGCTAATAGTTTTAGTGCAGGGGTAATGGATATATGGTCATTTAGTCCTTTTCCACTACAGGCATCTAGCCTTAACTGCCAGATCATTTCCCTGTACTCTAACTTTGTTTCCCAGTCACCCCCTCGGTCCATGGGCTCTACCTCCTCTAACCCCCAAAATTTAAAATCAGCTTTTTTACATTCTAATGCATGCCTGTACAATGCATTATTGTCATTGTGTCTGTTAATGTCCCTGATGTGTTCATATATTCTATTTCTAAGATGTCTTTCGGTTTTACCAATATAGTAACTCCCACAGGCCTTACAAAATACTAGTTAATACTAGGTAAACAACACCTTTAGAGTAACAACTATTGTATTTTTTAGCTTTTATAGTTAAATGCAGACTTGGTATTCTTACTTCTTTTAATTCTGCAATATATGAACATTGTGCACATCTGCCACATTTAAAAGTACCATGTCTCTTGTTAGCCCCACTGTCCAAGATTTTCCTTTTCTCAATAATATTTTTGATGTTTTTGTTCCTTCTAAAACTAAATTTTATATCATATTTAAAAACATATTTAAAAACATATAAAAGCTGATTTTAAATTTTGGGTGTTAGAGGAGGTAGAGCCTATGGACCGAGGGGGTGACTGGGAAACAAAGTTAGAGTACAGGGAAATGATCTGGCAGTTAAGGCTAGATGCCTGTAGTGGAAAAGGACTAAATGACCATATATCCATTACCCCTGCACTAAAACTATTAGCAATGGATCTGAATAAAGTAAAATGTTAAATATAATCTGACATTAGAGATATTATCTCTTGTTTGTTTATTCATTTCTTTTCAATTATTAACTTTTTACTGGTTAATAATACATATTTCAACATTTTCAAATGTTGACATTTTTAACTTTCAAGTTTTTTATAAAAATGAAATAATATTTATTAATATTTATATAATATTTATATAATGTTTAATTGATGGTATGATGTAATATTGAATTTTAAGAGACCAGGGGATGTGTACTATTTATATTTATATTTATCAGTTTTTGTGTTTATTGTTCACCATATTTATTGAGCAGTTTTGTACAGCTTTTAATTATGAGCTAGCCCTTTTATTATGGTATCAGCCCAATTGGTTCAAGTGAATGCTTGTTTAAGTAAATTAATTGTTTAATTTCTTAGCCAATAGGCTAACAAGGTTTATTTCAAAATGTATAAAATGCAGGACTGACAAGTGCAATTAGATTCTGAAAAAGTCTCCGTTAAGGAGACGAAAGTGCTTAATCAGTAACTTTGTTTTGTTTTTACAAGTCTTTTGTTAAATAAATTATATATTTTTATCTTCGTGGGAACATCGTTTATCCTTGTGCTTGCAAACAGCAGTGGTGGTTTGTGGAAAAGGGACAGCCTTTATTGTGCCGGAGCAGCATTGTGTTTCAAAATCAAATTTAGACAAAGATCAGCCATAGTCAGGCACAGAACAGCAAGTCACACAGCACTACAGCTAAGAAACAGTGGTGCTGTGTTTAGTGGTGTGTGTGTGTGTGTGTGTGTGTGTGTGTGTGTGTGTGTGTGTGTGTGTGTGTGTGTGTGTGTGTACCTGCGTGTGTGTTTGGGTGTGTATGTGCATGAGTGCGTGCGTGCGTGCAAGTGCACACATGTGTGTGTGTGTGTGTGTGTGTGTGTGTGTGTGTGTGTGTGTGTGTGTGTGTGTGTGTGCGTGAGTGCGTGCAGGCGTGCACGTGTGTGTGTGTGTGTTTGTGTGTGTGTGTGTGTTATTTTTTATTATTTTTTTTTTACTCTAGCTTTGTAGTAAGCTTCAATACTTACTTTTAAAAGTTGGTTATTATCTTTAATTGATTTTTACTGAGTGTAGTTTGGGTTATATTAGGCTTTAATAGTTTTATATATATATTTTTTTCTTTTTGTAGTGGCCTAATGAACACTCTTACTTTGTTTCTGCAAGTCCCAAAAATACAAAAAATTAAATGTGTTTTGAGTGAAACTGCTATACAGTAAAAACATTTTTAAAGGGAGGGATAAGCCTCACTCTACCCCATATCCCTGGTATTTATATATACCAACCTCAAGCTCAAGATCCCTGTACTTGAAAGAAGGGAGAATTTGATGAGATGCAGCAATTTCATACTTGGAATATATTTTCTCTTAAGCATACTTAAAGATTTGCAAGTATTTCCGTCCTGTTACTCAGCTAGTCTGTAATAACTGTAGACTCATCTACTCACTGGCACTTAACATGGTAGGTAATCTGAACAAAGAGTAACATTTGGGACCATAGCTCTAGTTCAGCTCTTCTACCTCTGCACTCCTCTGCTATGCCTACGGCTCCCTTTTCTCAGGGTACCATTCTTAAATCTCACAATAACCTCAACATACCTTACCAGGCACATTATGTAGACATTTAGAGCCCTAATTTAACAGCTGAGTGTCAAATCAGAGTGCTTAATAAACAACACAGAAACTAAGGATGTATTTCCAGCTCCCACAAGATCTTTACTCAAACTGCCTTCTCAAAAGATATGTACTACATGCTGTGTGACTTCCTGTAACTAAGCATCAACATATCTAAAGATAGGTACCCTTTAACCATTCATCTTTTCTTTATTTATAAAATATACCTGCTTTGTATCCATTCTATTAAGTAACATGCCATATTTCACTGACCTTTAAAATTATTTTTCACTTTTCCTAAGCATGTGAAGGACTTTTCTATAAACATGAAACTGAGTATTTAGCATCATGATTATTTCTCCAGCTGTCCTCGCACCTCAGCGTCTTCCACATTTGGTGTATTCAACAAAGCCATTTACTGTGGGCATCTGACCTTTTTGTTAAGTATTTATACTGCTCAGCTACTTAGAGACATGACTAAGGAACATCTCTCTCTGTAACTCTTTACTGCCACATTTCTTAGTGTCACTGTTTTCTTACAACAGTGTAGGTCATGGCAAATTCAGCAGTTTTTTCCCTTAACTTTGACATAACTGCCCCTTTTATACAGCCTTCCATCTTCCCTATGAAAACATAAGATCATATGCACTATATTTTATATTCCTTCTGATATCATGTCACTGTATTTTATGTATATATTAAAACTGGTGTTAAAAGTGGAGCTGGGATTTTACCCCAGACAGACTTTCCTGGTAAACAAAGATAGATAGATAGATAGATAGATAGATAGATAGATAGATAGATAGATAGTCAGCCTGCAAGAATCACCATGTTTTTATTTATTTATTTTTACTTGATAACCTTGTAGGTAGACTAGACCGAAGACTTTTTAAAACAATGTCCTGGGCCCAGATGGACAAACACAGGAGAACGATGTTGTACAGAAAGTATATACACAGATATTTTGTTCAAGTTTTCTACAAAAGTATACAGAAATAGTTTGTGTATATAATTAAAAACGACACAGAAAACATGCAATTCAGGTAATGAGCAATGCCAACTTTACAGATTAATTACATGATGTTTTGACAAGGCAGGCTAAAACCAGGAGTGGATAGCAGAATTGCTTACCATTATCTGTAAAGCATGTGCCTGTTATGTCACCATGGAGTTGTTCAGACAGAGCTGTCTTCAAATCTACAGGAGTTTCTTTACCAGAAGGAAAACTGATGAAGATGGCTGGTCCAAACCTTGAAAAGGCCCTTTCACCAAAAACAGTTTTAAAGGGAGGCCTAAGCAAAGAAATATTGGTATGTGGGTAATTTCTAAGGGAGTAGTTTGGTTCTCTGATAGGGAGAAGTCTTTTCAAGAGGAGACAGTATCCTTCATTTAAAACTGCACGTATTAGAGAAATGAGTAAATAGGTGGGCAGTTACAGGGAAGCAACTTACCTTCTGCAGAAGGAGGCAATAGTACATGCAGGTGTTGTGGGAATAATGGAAGGTCCGGTAAGGAAAACCTTATTCATGTTTGGGAGAAGATCATTTTAGCCATGGCCAGTCTGGTTACAGGGGAAAGGAAGATAGAAAATATATAACATAGATGCAGATGGGAAAGGACTTCGTTCACAATATTACATGCATGGGCAGAGAAGGTAAGTGAATGATAAAGGGCCTTCTTTTCTTTCTTTTTCTCTTTTTTCTTTCCCTTTCTGACCTGAATGCAGAAGTCTTCAGCTTTACCTGATTCCATCCCGATATTTCTTTTCATTTGTATTCATTTTCAGGCATCACTAATGTATTTCAAGTCTGTACTTGCTTTTAAAATGTCTGCTTAGTAACAGTTTAGCTTAAGAAAGACATTAGGAGACAGTCACTACAGTGAAGTATCCCAGGTTCCAAAATTGCTAGATGTCAACCCTCATAGCTGTCGCTATTTCTAATGAGTATTCACTGTTTGGATATTTCTTGCTACTTGCTCCATTAATTTGCAGGTAGTGTGTACTAAATGTTATAGGTCTGAATTTCCTCCCAAGGACAATTTTTTTGAATTTGTAACTTTTGTCCTCCAAACCACAGCCAGCTATGACAACACCAGGTATCACTAGTCTTGAGAATATAGACTGTATCACACTAATCAGGACTTTCACTTGTGTCGGCCAGTTTGATCACTTCTTAGAATTTCTAGTAGTAATGTGCACATATTCCATACATGGCTTTGTTGAAGATGAAGCCAGCCTATGCTCACTCAGCTCCATGATGTTCCTCAAAGTGGATATGGTAGCATCCCCTCCTCTGGAACACCGTTATAGCGTTATACTACAAACTGCATATGGCACTTCTCTGCAGTACTTTACCTCTACAAGTTCACAGTTTCGGATAGTACATTGCATATCTTTCTCATTCTTTTTACTTTACTCTTCATACCTACTGTCAAACAATTGTTTTCTTAACTTACTGGAACCTATTTTCTGAGTTTTACAAAGTAAGCTTTGGACATAGCTTATTTTTTCCTTGAAAGAAAAATTGCACTAAATTTCTTTTCTTCATGGATTTTGCTCAAACGAGTTTCTAAAAAAAATTGTAAGTTAACATTGCCCTGCTCTTAATTCTATTCTAAAATCTTACATACCATCCAACAATCTTCGGCCTTCTAATAAATAACTTTTAACAATAACGGGACAAAACCTACATTCATACTCCAATGCCCGAATATGGAATGCCCTGCCTTCCCCTATTACTGAGCTAGACTCGATAAAAGCTTTTAAATCTGCACTAAAATGCCAGTACCTCATTAATCACATCTATCTCTGTACACATATCTCTAAGCCACTGTAAATAAATAAAAAAAAACTTTAACTCCTTCTCCTTTTCCTCTTTTAAGTAACTTTGCAGACATGACTATGAACTTTCTCTATAACAACAAACCTTACAAATCTCTCTACCCACTTCTAGGCAATGTCTAGAACCTCCTTAGTTTTTACGAGAATTTGTAATTTTTTATTGTTTATGCTTTTCTCCTATTTTATCCTTAAAATACTGTGTAATAACTTTTTTGTGGAGCTTTTCTCCCTGGGCCTCCACTGAAAATGTGTTTCTGACCCAGTGGACTTTTCCAGTAAATAAATAAATAAATAAATAATAATGAATACATTTCAAAGTGAGCATCAGTGCATCTCTGGAATTCTATACCATTTTTGTTTGTCACTACTAATTGTGGCATTACTCAAATAATCTCCAGCTCTTCTTCAAACAACTCATTAAGCTTCCCTGATAAATGAGGTCTATATCACTTTATCGAAAAACTTAAACATCAAGTACCATTTTATCGAACCCTGTAAGTTGAACTCTTAATCCATTGAACTCCTTTTAAGTGAAATTTTTCCCAGGGTAAAAAAAATGCTTGGCCAACCAAGCGAGCATCAAAAAGAAAAAAATCACAAATTTTAAAATCTACCCAGGTGGGGGGCTCAGCCCCTCACACCACCCAATGTGGGAGGCTGGGCTCCTCACCCCCCAAACTAAATATAACAACTCTGAGATTGCACTACAGTGGGGAAAAGGGCAAATTCCTGATGATGGTCCACTGCTTGTTTCCTCTGGGAAAATGTTCATTTAAACAATCATTCAATGGATTAAGAGTTCAATGGATACGGTTCAACAAAAATATATTCAATATTTAGGTTTCTCGATAAAGTGATATAGACCCGATAAATGTGGTTTCCTTGACATATCTGCTTTGTATAGTTCTTTGCCTGATCTTCATTTGCCTTTTAAGATTATGTCTTTTACATTAAGTAACACCATCGCAAATCCCAGAAGTCCTTTGTACAATGACATTCTGAATATACTTTGCAAGTGTGCACTGTCTGTTTCCACCTAGATGTCTTTAACAATATATAGATTTAAGGGCTTGCTTATATCTACACACTATTGCTAAATATTCATTCTATACTTGAATAAATACGGTTTGTCTGTCCATAAATGCTCATGATGACAGGCAAGTGGTCTAACCACTCTGTAGGACTAAGCTCCTATACCATTTTGACTGGCATCCTCTTGCAACACAAATAGCTTATTCACATTAGAGTATTTTGTTGCTTCTGGAACCAGTTATTGCATATTTTAAATTATTTTTTGGTTCACAGTTCCATTCCTTAGCTACATTTTTGCTCTAATGGCTATCTTATAGAGATTTTTATGTAACACATATTAAATTCTGCATCATTATCAGAAACCCCAGTAATGGCTTGTCTTCTGGTTTCACATTTGCCCATCTGCTAACTATTTGTGTGTCAGGCTTTAGCCTTTTTGATGACAGAATACAGTCTTTAAATTTTAGGGTCATGACTCTTATTTTAATTAAAATTATGCTGTCTTCATCTTTTTAGAAACTGGATCAGTTTCATCTCACGCGCCTATGTCAGACTCCACAGAAATAATTCAAGAGTTATGTTTGCAACACCTTCCATTCTTTTGATTCCCTCTGCAACAACGTTTTGGAATAATGGTGCTGATTAAATGACAATAAAAAGTCTAAGGAATCCTAATATGTTATTAAATGTACATAGTCTGGAGATTTCTTCACCTAGATTCATCAGCTAAAATCCTGAATTCACATTTGATACTGAAAATAACCTATAATTTGAAATTGTAAACAATGGGTAATGTTCTTTTTTAGTTGTTTTATTCAGATCTTGTGGATCAATGCAAAAGTAAAAATATGTCTAAATATACACAAGTAACCATTTTGGCTCTAATGTTTTTTTTTTCTTAACAACCCCTAAGCTTTTAATTCACACTCTTACTCAATTCTGCTTTGTAAGCTAATAGTAATTTTTTAGTGCATGTTTCACTAGCATATTATCAGATCTTGCTAGTTCCTTCTCTAAGAGACTTCTCAGCCTGTTCATAAACAGAATAGTCACAAATGATAAAATTGTCATGGCCCTATACATTATTCAAGATTCCTCTGTGACGCTGTGATTGCTTTTGAATAAGCGTAGGAACACGTTCTGTCTTTGCTTTCACAAAGTGAATTAGGTATACCATTCCTAGATTATCCGAAAATAAAGGATCCAAAATTTTAGATGATTTCTTTGTGTTACAGCTTGAAAAAAGATTTTATACTTTTAATTTTTATATTCACATCAGTAGGTTTTGAGCCAGTGATTTTATTCAGTGCCCTAGACATGTGCAATATATCTACACAGTTTTTTTTTCTGTGTCTTCAGCCCATGTGCTTCAAAAGTATTTTCTGATCTAATATAAACACACACACACACACACACACACACACACACACACACACACACACACACACACACACACACACACACACCTGACAGTGCTTAGGCTGTGGAATGCTTTCTCATTCTCTGAATACCCACTTAGTCCAACACAGGGTGCTAGACAGCTACAGCCTACTGCAGCACTAAGTAGGTACAAGACAGAAAATCTAATCCAGAACAGGACCCATCACAGAATACATGGTATGCCTACCTATGGACAATTTACAGGATCAGCAGTTCACATACATAATGTCTTTGGGATGTAAGAGGATGTTAAAGCACCAAAACATTCTTCATAGACAGAGAGGGGATGTGCATTCTCCAAACAGAAGGTATCTGAGCTAAAAACTGAGCAAAATGTCCCCCAGTACAGAGAAGAAACAAAAAATGTAAAGCCCCATTGTTTTGTGTAGTCGTTTGCAGACCTTTAAAACAGCCCACTTTAGACAGCCATCCCAAAGAACACCTTTTGAGTGGATTTTATTTTTTTTTGGAAGAAATGTTTCAGATTTGTGTGGGAGTGAATAAGAGAGTCTTGGTGGTATGAAAAATGGAAAATTAACTATCCACTTACAAATGGATCACACAATTTATCAGTCACTAATAATTAATATATTTTATTTTGAGTGGCTAATAGTTTTTCAGAATTTTAGATCTACAAAATTCTAATTCACATATACAGTTTAATAACCATTTCTGTTTTAAATTAAATTTAGAGCTTGCACTGAGAAAAATGCTTCTCATAAAAGATATTGCCATCAGGAACTTACACGCAGATTATTTCATAAAAGCTTATTTTATAGATTAATCGTTTTAAAATAACTCAATTTGCTAAATTAATACCATATAAGCTTTAAAGTGATCACATTTGCTGCAGAAAAGTATTGCCCCGGGATTCATGAACCTTGCGCCAGGCGCACGCATGGCGTAGGCGCCACAACGCCAGACATGGCCGCCGAGCGATTCAGGTACGATCCAATTCCACGTGCACTACCGGCGTGTGCCTGAGTTGTGCTGCCTCCGGCGTAGGTATGTTAAACACCCCATGTGCGGTGTTGCACCATGCAAATGAAGGCATATAGTGATCCACGAAGTGGCGCAGGCGTAGCATAAGGGCACGGCAATGTAAACCAAAAAAAAACGGTTTACATATATCCAAACATGACATAGGAGTAACGGAAGGCTGCCAACGTCAGGTATCATACTGGTGCAATATGCCAATGGCGAAAGACACCGAGAATGTCAAAAGAAAACATGCACAAAATGTAAATAATGACATAAATGGTATGTCCGCAGAAACCACAGCAGAACCCCAGGACATGTCCGCGGAAGGTGCGAAACAATGAAATAATATGACAATGTCATAAAAGAGCAGTATAATACACATCAGCTTCACAGCCACAATACACCATAATATGCATGGAAAGCCACAACCACAACCACAGCTCAAGGGTTACCAAGGAGTGGCGGCAGTGTCCGGCGCCGTAACCATGTATTAGTAGTCAATGCCATGCAAATGAGGCAGATAATACTGAATCGCAAAACCCCCGCCGGCGTAAGGCTGCACCAAACGGCGCAGCGGTAATACACCGAGGAGTGGCCTAGAGGGAATACATGTCAACTGCAGAGGGGTGTGCCACGGTAGGAGGAAGCACATTGGAGCCCAGCAAACATGGGCTGTACAATGCACATCACAGCAGCAGGACCAGCGTGTGAGGAAATAGATGCGCTGAGAGTACACAATGCGTGCACAGATGCATGTGCATGAGGATGACTACGTTCCCCCAACCCAGTCATGTGACGGCCGCCCCGTCAACAACCACGGATACAGGAAGGTGATGTGGAGAATATGAGGAAATGCGGAAGCAGTGTAACTGGAGTCGTAATGAGCAATCAACACCAATCAACCCACGAAGGGCAATTGGCGGCAGCTGACAACTCTGCATGCAGAATCCTGCAAAACGGGAAAGGGGAGGCATATGAATGCAAAGGAAGTAGGGGATGTAGCAGAATTGCAAAGAGCGAAGAACCGATACAGCACAGCCAAGTAGAGAGGTAGCATAACGGCGGCGGCAGACAAAATGCATGATATGCCATGTGCCTGCAGGATGCACTCCAGGAAATAGTAGGTGCAACGTGCAGAAACAGTAAGGTAAGGTGTAAAGCTAAACCAATGCAGGCAAGTGTAATGTAACACCAAAGGCAACAGCGTTGCAGTGCCAACGGTAAAACACGGAAGATAATCCACAGATACGGATGCACAGACACACCCAATGACATCACCGGGTGTACAGCACAACAGTATAAAGTGTGAATGCACACAACACACAGCACGTATTCCCAAACGCTGCACTTTAGGGTGTAAACACACGGGGAACTTTTAAAATGTATATGTTGGGTGCCGCCGTGGCCGTGATACATCAGCATGTGTCAGAGACAGACGGAGTTGCGGAGGAGGGTGCCGACAACTACCGTAGGCCTCAGAGGAGAAGGAGAGTGTTCAGACCAAGGGTAACCTACCAGGGCTTCAAGACCTGGAGATAGTAGAGCGTTACAGGGTGGACAGGGACACGTTACAGCAAATAGTGGAGCTGTGCCGGCCACGCCTGAGAACAAGAAACAACAGAGGGAGCCCATCCCAGTGGACACAAAGGTATGTGTAAGCTTGCGAATACTGGCTACAGGTACCTTTCAAAGGCCAACTGGGGATATAATGGGCATCTCACAGGCATCAGCATCCAGGGTACTACACCAGTTTCTGGATGCCATGTTACGACATGCCCATGAGTATATATACTTCCCCAGATCTCAGGAGGAGTTGGCTAGCAATATGCGCCACTTCCACCGTGTGGCACAATACCCGGAGGTACTGGGTGCGATAGACTGTACGCACATAGAAATCAAGTCACCACCGGGGGAGCAGAGTAGACACTACATAAACCGCAAGGGATTCCCCTCCATCAATTGCCAGGTCGTGTGCAATGCACAGGGCATTATCATGGATGTGTGTGCTGGCAGCCCTGGAAGCTACCACGACTCCCATATCTGGCATGCCTCACAGCTGTATCAGGTATTCACCAGGGGGGACATCACACAAGGTCACCTTGTGGGGGATGCTGGCTATGCACTGGAGCTGTGGATGATGACACCCATCAGAAATGCACACACACACATGCAAGAACGCCATAATGAGGCACACGCACAAACCAGAATAATCATAGAGCATGTGTTTGGGATGCTGAAATCACGGTTTCGGTGCTTGGATACATCCGGTGGAGCCCTGCAGTACTCTCCAGGCACATGTGCCCACATATTCATAGTATGTGCCATGCTACATAATATGATCCTGTGGAAACAGCTGCTGCAGGGACATAATGGTGGAGGGCCACCAAGCCCGCCACAACTGCCAAGGCAAGCACAGGCACAGAGTGTTCAGCGCCATGAACACACTGTGCCAGCCCCAGTAGGCAGATGGAGGCGTACCCAATATGCCTATGCCTTGGCAAAGAGGGAACGTATAGCACATACTTTGACAGCGTAGGCCCCATGGACTGACACCTCCCTACCTGCACACACAGTGAAATGGACGGCACACAAACATGGCCGCCCGTAATGTGTACCGTATGGGCGGTCCCATGTGTGGCTCCAACATAGGTATCACCCAAACACTGCACACCCAACAGCCAGCGGAGCATGGAACGCCAACACCTCAACCGTACGCGGGTCCTACAGCAGACGGCGTAGCCGTATGCTGCCACGTTCGCCGCAAGGTGTATACATATGTACATATGTGCATACAGAGATATGGAGATAGATATCATTACACACGTAGAAATATATGTACACATACACAGATATAAAGTACAACAGGTAAGACAGGGAATCAGAGGGATGCAAGGTGACAGAGAAGTAAGACGCAATATCTCTACATAGTAAACATAGTGAACGACAACCCGAGTATCCGGGAGGGTTGACAGAACAGGGAACGGCACCCATGGAAAGGTCAACCTACCTAAATGCATAGTCGCGAGTCGGGATGATCGCCAGGCCACGGTACAGTAACAGGACATGTGCGGGCAATATTATTAGGATATGAGGGCGAAGGTAGACACCGCCGCCGGTGATGCGGGCAACATAGGTACTGTGTGCAACTGTCCCTGTGACAGCGGCAGTATGTGTATGTGTGCGGTGAGGGTGTCGTGTGCTCCGCTGTGCGAGTGTAATGTGTGTGCCACTGTAAAATGTGTATGTAGGTGACATGTGACAGGTGGAGTGGAATAACATGTGTAGGCATACAGTATAGGAACCACAGGCGTATGTACAGCAGTACCCCCAAAGTAGTACTGAGAGCCCCTCCCTGGCTAGGCGCGTGGTGACGTAAAACGATGCAAAGCGAAAATGTCCCAGAATGTACCACAGGAGTATAGCCAACATGAAATGCAAAGGACGTATGTACAAACCATGACCGTATGTATGGCACCGATATGTTAATTTCAAAACGATACGTCAGCAACGTTACACAGCAATAGTCATGTACCGCGGAAATACGCATGTGCTACCCCGGCACCGATCGTGGCTACGATCGCCTGTAAACACCGCTGTGTGTTCTACGAGTGTTAAACAAGCAATCGCCACCCGAATAGGTGGCAACCGGTAGCATACAGGCCGTCCCAAGTACAGGACCACAATGACCGTAAATATCTGGGACAAAATGCCAAGGGATAGTCGGCACGCATTTAACAGCCGCAGATATACTACCGATGTGACGGAGGAATACATGCAGGAAGCACACATGCAGGCGATACCGACACCAGACGACATCAACAAAACCTACACTCCTAGAACAACAGACAGGTAACTTGCAGCTCCCCAAGCAGGGATGGAGCACACACACAAGCATACCGTGTATGTAGAAATGCAAGGCCCACAACCCGTACCCGTCACCCACAACCGCCGATATACCCCATCGCACATATCAAAGGGATACAAGCTGCAATAGCAGCAAAAACATACAGGCAGTCAATGACAGCGGCATAACTGCAACATCTCGCGTGGGAAACACTATCAGCAGCGGATGCATACCTGCATCCGTTGTGTAAAGGAATACAAGAGCTATGTTACACATCCGAATGCAAAACGCCATCGACAGACGCCGCCAGGACAGGGACACCCACATGTCGAACATAATACCATACCCAACACACACAATCCACGGCTAACACCACTGCGAAATGTACCTGACACCACACATAGCGGCTGCAGTCACACATAACATAACATAACACAATACATACCATCCCCACGAAGGTAGTGCAAATAACCAACGCCCAGGCGAGGAATGAACCATGCCCTAGTTCCGACGCGTACTGTACGAATGGAGTAGATGCACAGGTGATATGCGCATAAGTACACACCGAGGAACAGCTATTGGTGTGATGAACCCACATGTCGCAGGTGACGACGGATATAAGGAAGACTCCTAGGATATTCAAACTGTATGTTCATACCGAACCAATACTACAAAACGGCTCCACTGAGACTAAAGGATATAGCGAGACTCGAACGGAATACGGAAGTAAACACAGGAAAGGTATGTAGAACCCACGAGAAGTACTGGTGTGTAACGCATGATATGTATGACGAAGCTGCACTGTATGTGAACGGTGTTTGTAAGTAAAGATACCTGTCCATAAAGCAGAGAGTGGTGAAAGGTGGTTATGTAGTGCTAACCCGCTGAGCATACCAACGACTGTGGACACCGTGTGCACAGCAGTGGGACATCATGTACACAGCTGGGATAACCCAAGGGCTGCCATAGGGGGCAAAACACAGAACAATGCCACCACCCACGCCGATGCTGGCAGTGGATGTCCAACAAGGAAGTGCCACAGCAGGGGATAGGACATGTATGTATACTGTCATAGTACACATGTGTATGGGCATATACCGTCGATGTCATACGTAATGTGCGCACGACGTGCACGTATGCCTCGCAGTAGGGGTTACTATGTCAAGTATGTGTAATGTAAAGCTGTCATGGTGGATATGACAGACATCATACACAGTATCACAGGCATAGCATGCATAATGGAGGTATGGCCTAGTGTAATCTACACTAACAGGATATGTATGGCCTGTACATATGGGACAGAGTAGTAGCAGAATAGCCACCCAAAATGGAAGGAACACCAAGTAACCATGTCCAAACGATCTGTAGCAGGTGCAATGTGTGCAACAATGACATCCGGCAGGTCCATGTGTAAACACATGTGCAGTGTACACAGTAGTGTCACCTCACCATGGTAGTGTCCACTGAACAGCAGAGGTGGATGTCAACTGCATGTCTACACAGTACTGCCGCTGTGGTGGTACCATGTCTATGTGTCACCCTATCAGCAAGGGAGCTATCACATGACCAGTGCCACAGTGTGTCCCTGTGGGATGTGCACAGGACCTACGTTCCACAGCATGGTGTGTGTCGTGTCTGTGGAAGTAACACAGAAGCCCAGGCTAAGCAACGTGGCATGTGTGCACATATGCAGGAGTGCTTCATTCACCCCGCCCACTGCAATTGCCATGTAGGAGTACTACATGCATCACTAATGCGGAGGACATGGCCCATGTCAGAGTAGATGACACCCCTGTGTAAGTGGTATGCAGATGAGTACAGATGTGTTCCCCGTCTGTCATCTGCATATGTAAACTGTCTGAGCCTGGTATACATCACGGCATGACTATACCGTGCCATGTAAAGTCGTAGCCGTTGTGGAAGGTACACTATGAATGTGTTATTGTAACCCTGCCCGTGTGTAGATGTGTGTATGGCACAGGTACAAAGGCTACCAATGTACCAGCAACACACACAGTACAGATATGTGTGGCCCTGCAGATGTGTACCCACGCCACAGTGGAATATGGCAACCACAGCACCATGTGGGGCATGTGTGTGTGTACAGCAACCATGTACAATGTGATATGCATGTATGGGGACAGTATCCATGTGATACCCAGTGGATGACTGTTGCTATGCAAAGTTGATGTGTACGCACCATGTGTGATGTATCCTGACGCAATGACATCTACACGATATATCTGCCACACCGACACATGTATGGTTGTTAGCAGTATGAGCTGGTGGAGCTACAATGCTGCCAGGTATGTAGATGTGGGATATTTAGGCATGGACAGTACTCTGTGACAGCATGTTGTGTATGTAAGCAAATAGTGAACATGAGGGGCCACATGACTGAGGACTGTGTAATGCCACATGTACCTGACATGTAGTAGGTAGCATGATATGCTTGCACCACTGTGTGTCCTGTCCAGGAGTCATATAGCCTAACATCCTGAGACACAGGGTATGATGTGATGGTGGATGTGTACATTGCCAATACCAGAATGTGGAATGGTGCTGAAGGGCAATGTGGGGACAATGTCTGATCTGTTACCCTCCGTACCACACCAACCACCCATGCAATGGTATGACAGGTGGCCAGCATGTGGATGTGGCGTGCTGTGGCACACAGAGGCCCAACAAGGGTGCCAGTAAAGGCATGGAGGTCATCAATGAGTGTGTGAAGCACGGATGTGAGGATGTGCCCACCAGTGCCATACTGAATGGTCCAGTCATGGGTGTATGAATGCAGTCCCACATGTGCAATGCAGTACCACCCATGTGTAGTGTGATAGATGCGGTAGTGTGGTGGTGAAGGTACAGGCTAGCAGTTAATTCAGTGGGCTGCTGCGGAGACACATACCAAACAGGTTGGCGGGACATAACAGCTATGGAGATTGGAGGTGACATTGGGACAGTGTCCTAGGACATAACGTGTGCATGGCAGTACCATGTATGTGTCCACAGGGACAGTGTGATGTCCACGTATGTATTGGAACCCTGTAGTGAGTGAGAGTGTGTATTGTTGGTAGGTACCCCATTGGCTGGCATGTTGCCAACAACATCTCAGTCGGCAATGCCTGGGTGACTGTTGTACGCTACATCGAATGTGGATGTAGCCAAACAACACAGACATACCACCACACTGCCTGAGGGCCCACACTGCAATGTACAGCAGTCATGTGTAGGTAGCTAGCTGTGGAGCATGTGATGGACCACGAGGACCCACCATGACTGTCAAGTGATGCACCCCACACATGTGAATAGACCCACCATGCAACAGCCTGCACATGTGCCCATACAGCAGATGTGCATGGAACCTGACTACCACCATGGCATCTGTGAAAAGGCCAGTACCGCCATGTCTCTGTGTGGAATAGCATGGTCCCTACCATTGCGTACATGTTGCGGAAGTGCACTGTGATATGTGTCAGCATAGTCACGTATACTGTCCAGCTGCCGGGGTGCCATGCCAGTAACCACCCCCGTCAGCAGACATCAGTAGTACCGGCCGTTGAGCACATGTACCATGTATGCTGCAATGGGTGTGTGTCCAGGGTGTGGCTAGCAGGGCCGCGAAGCATATATGTTCATCTACCAGAGGGGGGATATCCCTAGGTTTAACACACAGACACATGGAGGTATGGTGCATGCCGAGTGTAGTGTAGGTATGGTATGTGTTGTGTAATGTGTCACCCAGCTATGTGTAGTGCATGGCCAAGCATGTGTGGGTACATGGGAGTCCATACTAGGGAAGTGTGGGTTGCTGTCAGCACATGGCAGTAGCAACTGTCTGAGGTGCAATGTACAGTATGACAACACAGCCAGCCTGTAACCTGTGGTGTACAGTGTACTCTCTGTTGCGTGTTACAATGTGTCTAGTGGTCACAAACATGGGTATCCGAACATGGAGTACCTATGATGCATTGTGTTCGGAAAATATACAGTACGTGTGTAAAACATTGTGTGATGTGGGATCCCCTCACCTGTGTGTGTTGCAGTCCAGGTATGTGCCTGGGAGGTATGATCTGTGTACAATCTGGACTGGCAGGTGTGCTGTGCAGAGCATGGAGGCAGTTCCCAGGCACCGCAGATAAATGTCAGGCGTGCCTTACTGTGCGTGCAGTGCTTGTGTGCAGCACAGTGGAGGGTGCAAGCATTGTCACACATTACTGCATGCCGTGCCTGCCTGTTACAGCCCTGCTGGAGACAGACATGTGACACCGCCACAGAGGCAGCATAGCATGTGAAGATGTACATGTGGGCCCCACACCCTAGGCAGATGTCCGCAGGTCATGTGTGCCACAGTAGTGTGGTTGACCACGACTGTCATACTGGACAGATACCACATGCCTGTATAAGTACAGTATGAGCATAGTCAACAGTTGCAGTGACAGAGTAGGCCAATGTACAGTATCCCCATGTGCAGACCACTGCCTACTGTACACCTGGCTAGACACACACCCGGAGGGTGAATATACCTTTGAGTCATCACATGTCCCAGTCCACGTAGCCTGTACAATGTCATCACAGGGTGGTCACAATAACATGTGGTAAGACAGACACGTTGTACCAGGTGATGTGTCATGTGTGCATATGTTGAGTTGCACAGCCGTTCACATGTCTGCAACATATCGGTGCATGATGTATACTGTTACATGATGTGTGGAACTGCACTGTGACCCACAACAGGGCCATCTGAGACAGGTGTGTTGTGAATGGTGTAACCCATGGTCACACAGGATACACACTGCTGCTGTTGGCAGCCATGCTGGTGGCCACCAGTGGTGCCTGCAGTGGTCATACAGACATACTGCACACAGTGTTCTGGCAGGGATGTCCATTGTTGTGGATGATGTGTTGCTACATGAAGGTAGGTGTGTGTTGTGAATGTTACACATCCAGATGTCACCATCTGGCGCAGTCATGGTCGTCGACAGCATCACACACATCCACAGCAGTCAGAACCCTGTCCCGAGAATGGGTGTCAGCCACCCTCGTACTGTGTGACATATGTGCACATGGCAGAACACCTCCCACTGGCTGGATAACAGTGTCAGCTCGGATGGCTACGTGATGGCTGGAATACGCCGTGATAATGTACAATGCTGGTAGCCCAATGAAGTACCTGGAATCACACACAGTACGCCATGGCTGCCATGTAAACCATGCACAACAATGACTGTGTGACAGACACAAACAATGCGTAGACATGTTGAACATGCACACATGAGAACACCCAATGAGGTATGTTGCACATATCGATGTACAACTGTCATCTATGGCCATAGCATGGATGCAGACGCACATGCCCCACAGGCAGTACCACACGATGTAGGTAGGGGGGCATTGCACGTGTACATGTGACAGTTGCTGCACCGCCACATGTCCTGCATAGCCGTCATGTAGGGGTAGCAGTGGCATGTGACTGTTGGACATGCCTGTACATTTGACCATGTCCCACAGGACATGTGTTACGTGTGTACAACATGTGTTGTGCCGTCATCAAGCTGTGAAGTGTACGGCTGCCAGTGTACCTGTGTGACTTGTTCTGCGATGGGTGCAAAGGCACGTAGTACTGCATTGCATGCCCACATGCCCCACACAGGTGCATAGCCTGAACATACAATACAAAGAGGGTGTTGGATGATAGCAACCCACAAGAGGAGATGGGTATGGGTGGCAACCCACTACCACCTGTTCGGGTATGGTGTGCATGTCTATGACACATTAGCACCCGAGAAGCTAGCGGTACAGCAGTACAGGGTTGCATGCATATATGTTCAACAATATCCCTGTGTGTCCCACCACTGGCCCGTGGACAGACAGACACCAACACAATGTGCAGATATGATATGTGCACAGCACATCACCGATGCCTACTGTAAAACAGGCTTACTGTGTAGACATGTGTACAGTAGGTCTGCGCCAGCCGCACTCAAACACGTTATGTGCCGAACCACACCAATAGTCCAGCCCATGCCACAGACGGATGTGCACGCATCTGTGTATGTACGTCTGTGAATGTCTCCGGCATAGCAGTATAGCTGTGTCAGTGTTGCGAACAACATAATGAATGGGTTGTATGTGTGAGGGGTGCGTCATACGTGTATGGTCAGATCAACGATACCATCAGTGCCCCTGCTATGTGAACATCCCTGTCCCCATACATGGATACCTATGCTGTGCCCAACACCACGTTCCCCGTGGGAGGGATGGCGGTGTGCAGTGCACCAGCAGACATGGGGGTGGCAGCAGGCACTGGATGTAGACATATGTGGTACCCATGTCAGTCCAGGCAACCATCCATGTGCACAGGATAGCAGTGTGTGGGCACATACAGCACTGTGTTGAACAATATCGCAGCACATAGTACCTGTCAGGGTTAAAGTGTATGCATGGATGTGCGATACCTGCATGCACCAGACACACCCCCACCAAGCAGCGTGCAGCCTACCTTGCATAAGGCCAGTGTCCACACCATGATGATAGACATGTGTAATGTCCATATACACATAGCAATGACATATGGAATGGACAGCCACCCTGCCAATATCATTACCCCCCAGGTGGATCACATCCCAGTGCCATGTATGTGGCATACCCTGCCATACCATGCAGCCCTGCCCAGCAAGGCTGCACGTGCTATCACAGTCCTACATGGTGCGATGGACAAAAGGCACTGTCACTATCAACCGTCCACAGCAGTAATGTGGTGGTGATGCACCCTGTGGTGTTACAGGTGCTGTGTGTTGCTGTGGACAACGTGTGTGTGCACATGCTATGCATGACCTTTCCTGCTAATGTGACATGGTTACACATTTTCCCATGTGTATCACATGTGCAACACAGGTGAGCTGTGGCAGGTTGCCCAACACCCGTACAGTGTTGTGTGGATGTACATGGCACAACACATGCATGTACAGGTGTCCATGTGTATGTGTGCAGTGCCACCGCTGACGTTCATAATGGCCGCGTACGTGATGTCTATTGACATATACACAGCATCCAGGTGAACAGTAGAACTGTTGTCACATGGGGATCTGTGCCAACTGATATGGACACAGGTGCAGGCAGGTACACATGTCCACAGCAGGCTAACATCAACATGGTGCGTGTACAGTGTGATGAGGTGACACATAGATATGATATGACACCCACTGCTCAACGGTGTGACGGCAACATGTCGGCTGTGTCACTGCTATGATGCATCGCAGAGATTACTGTGCAGATGTTGTACATGTCATAGCAATGTATGTCCAGCAGTATGCCAGCACAGCAGTGTAAATGTGACCTGTCAACATCATTATGTCTTACAGATAATGCCACTTTCCCTGCTGCCTGCCTTCAGCCGACAGGAAGATGACGTGATAATACCGTTGCTCCATGATAACTATGACATACTGTTCAGCCATGTGCCACTACAGGCACAACAACGTGAAGACATGTGGCAGGATATGCGCAGGAGGGTGAACACCCTGGGCGGCCACAACCGCACATATCAACAGATCCGCAGGCACTGCACAGACCTAATTTGGCATGCGAAACAGCGTGCCGCTGCAATCGCCAGACAACAAGGTGGGACAGGTGGTGGGCCACAAACCCAGCCCCCACTCACACCCACGGAGGAGCTCCTGGCCAGTCTGGGGACACCCAGGGAACAACATGCTGAAACCCTCGCTTCTATCGTGGAGGTGGGTGTCTCCCAACCAACGGGCTTGGAGCTGCCTGGTAAGTCAGTGTTGCATGTTTGTATGATAAGTGACGTAGGAGTGGGTGTCATAGTACAACACATAATGTAGCAACACATGCTAGGTATATGGCCACACAAGCTGCATACTACAGTATGCTACGTTGTGTTTGCAGACATGTGCATAGCACATGCTAACACAGGTGCATGATGTGACATGCACAGTGCTTACCGTGGCGATAGTAATGGATAATGTGCATACTTTTGTGTCGTCCCTATACAGGTACGTCTGGCGTGTCGCACAGACATGGGTCTGTCGCAGGTAAGACTGTTGCTAGTAATAGGCATGATACGGTGTATAGATATTCCCCATGTGTCCAGGTGTGACATGCACACCTGGGTGTGCCCCAGTCACGGTATACAGGTTGCACCACCCGACACACACACCACCCATGTACAGTAGATACAACCGTTAGTATAGACCGGCATGACACCACATAACCCATCGGTGTGATATGTGCAGTCAGCTATGCATACAATGGTGGAGGTGTTCCACAATGGCTGCATGTGTAGTATGCATCAGTATGCCTTTGCGGTATGCACACAGTACCACATAGTGAACTGTGATCTGGCCAGAACACAGGTGTTACCACTGTGATCTATGCCCCTGCATTGGGTGCACACGTTGTGACATGGCACATGACATGTCCCATGCATGTGGAGGTCTGTCCGCAACATTGTCACACCATGACATGACCTATGCATGACATAGCAGACATCCACAATGTCTGCATAGCCTTCGGGAATGTGACACCTCAGACTAGTACGGTTGTATGTCACATGGGTCACCACAGGGCTGTATACACGATGCCCATCACACACAATTGTCCATGAACCAGACAAACATGGCCATGGGTGATACCTACAGGCATGTTGCCACACAGTACATCCGCAGTGGGTAGTCACCGTTGCACCCTGTCCACACATAGTGGGGTCATCACACAGAAACATACCTGTGTCCTGCTGCCATGCAGTGGCACAGTGCCCGTACTCCCCACTGTACAGCTATGTACACAGCTCACAACAACCACACCTGCACAGACATCCTTGTTACACATGCATTCTATCTGTAGACTGTACACATAACACTGCACTGTGACATCCGTTGTGGTGTGGTGCATGTGGTGGGACACCATTGTCACATGTCCACATGATACCGCACATGTTTGCGGTGTACATGACATAGTGACGCCAGCCATGTGTACTGTTAACCTGCCCTTGGCCACACGGTGTATCACGGTGATGCATGCAAACTACCATGAATGTGTGTACTGCAAGCCTACTAAAAGACACCTGCCTAATGCAGTGTGCACTCCAGGGCAGTATGCATACTGCCACTATTAATGTCTGGGCTGCATTCACTGGGCTGTGGTGTGGGAATGCTGCATGCCACCTGCAATATCACATGCATGATGTGTCTGCATGTGTGTGTGTCTGCGTGTGTATGTCAGCGTGTCCATGTGTGTGTGTGTGTGTGTGTGTGTGTGTGTGTGTGTGTGTGTGTGTGTGTGTGTGTCTGCATGTGTGTCTGCGTGTGTGTAATGTAACTTACGGTATGTCTTTGTATTCACAGGTGCTGTAGGTGCGTTCCCCTCCTGTGGTCCATCTGATGCTAGTGTCCCCACAGATACTAGCGGTGATGACCATGTGCATGAGGCACAGGCAGGGTCGTCACGGGCAGAAGCTGTGCCATTGGAGAACATCCCACTTATGTCCCCTTCATCCCCGCACATGGTTCAGATGCCGACACATACCACATCACCATTGCCCATAGATGAAGGACAGTCAGCGTCTGTTGGCACCGAGCAAGAATGTGTGGTGGCTGCAGAAGGTGCGGGTACACACCATGTTGCCAGTGTAATGACTGGTGAAGTGCCACACAGGCATGTGGCAGGTGCTGCTCGTAGGAGGATCACTGCTAGACATTCACCTGCCGTACAGGGTGCAGCAGCTGGTATAACCAGATGCATGTTTCAGACTGTAATGGCGGGGCAGGCACATGCCAGGAAGGGCAGAGGCTGCAGAGGGCCGCAATCCATTCCTTAAATGAGAACATCCAGTCATTGGCGAATGCTCAACAGCAGCTTGCCGATGTTCTGGATAGGAGATTAGGTGAGATGGTTGGGATCCTCGACCGAGGCATGGCCATCCGCGAGCGTAAGCTGTCCATGCTGGAACACCTGGTAGGGGTGAGGCGAGGCACGGGCAGGGCTAGCAACACCACCTAGTGCAGGTCGACGTGTGCGTGCCACCTCCCATGCCCACTCACACAGTGCTGGTAGCAGCAGCAGTGCAGCTGCTGCTACACCAACCACACCAGGACACAGCAGCCACGTGGACATGGCCCTGGACGGTCCCAGCATGGACACGGTTCCAGCGGACATGTGTCATCGGAGAGTGGCCACTCTATACCTCTACCCAGGCGACCCCAGGCAGGCACGGGTCACGTGGTCGCAGGCGGACACAGTGAGCCATACCACCTGCACTGTACAGTCTGGGGCTGCCAAGTATACCCCGTGTAGGCATCACAGATGACTGAACTGTGTACACACATACCCACACACAGCAGACACAACTGTAGGGCTCCACCACATCCACATGCATTCTGCACAGTCATGCCCAGTAAATGCACAGGCCCTTACACACACATGATGTCATCCATTGGTACAGCCTATGCCCGTGGCACACATATCACCCTGTGCATATGATGAAGCCTCTGCCGCAGAACCGCGATCTACACCATCGGTGCACGGTTATGCAAACATATTCTGATGCACAGGGTGGACAAGATAGTGAGAGGTGTATGTGATACCTGTGTCCGCATAGTACGCGATGTGTATGTTGCGGTGGTTGTGTATGGCAGGTGACAGGTGCGTATGTGACGTGGGTCATGCACTGACATCATGCAGCAGACATACCATGTAGTGCAGGTGCAGCATTCATTGTTTTGTGTATACGGTATGCGTGGCGGTTACATGTGTAGCACCATGTTGGTTCAGTTAACCCATATGCCAATTATGGTGTACTTGCACGTGCCTACTGGGAGCACTGTTATCAGTCCCCCATGTGTAGCTGTGGGGTACCCACAGGCACATCTGGCAATATCAGCATACCACAGGTACCCGCAACCTGCATGGACCCCTACATAGGTACATAGGCGCACATGTACATACCAGGCTATGTGCTCTATGGCATGTGTAATCCTAGCCAGAGTGTGTGTGGCTGTTAACACCCCTTAGGATGAGGATGCCACATCCATCGGTCTGCTGTCCCCCTGTCCAGCACTGACACAGAGATGATGCCTGGCGCATACCTATGATCACACATCCACACGTCATGATTACTCCTGGACAAAGTCAGTCAGGGCCTCTGCTTCACATGGGCTGGCAATCCTCTCCATGTTGTAGGGGGTCTCTGGGCGTTGACCCTGTTCCCCCAGCACGTCCTATTCATCTTCGTGGTGAGGTTTCTGACAGTCGCTTCTGTGCCCGTGTTTGCCTGGAGCCTAGGAGGTGGAACATGTCCATGTCACCCAGGTCAGACATGGCCGTGTATGTCAGGCACAGATCACCACAGAGCAGACGTGCTGGGAAGGTATACAGCCGGAGTCCACTTGGTCGGGCAGCGTGTGACACATGTCCCAGCACCTTTATCCCCGTGTGGAACGTTTGTGGTCCTTCCGAGTGCTGCAGGTGTCAGGTTAGGTACAGCCCAGATGTGCCATTGTACGCAATCATTGGTCTGATGTGTGAAGTGTACAGGGGTACAATGAACTCCCTGATGTGGATGTGATTCCTTCCTGACCAGGTGGCCACAGTGGAATGTCTTCCCAACCACATTGGCATTGTGTGTGTTGACAGAGGTTACCGACAGGTGTGGTACCCATGTCCCTGAACACGTCCACCATGTTGAATGAATTACCACTTACATGTTACGCCGGGTGAACATGTCCTTCCCACTGGGTAGGTCTGCACCTTCCCTGGCATGTAGCAGCAGGCCATGGCTCTGGCACCAGTTATCCATGTCTATGAGGCCCCAGGTGGATGTCCGTGTCAGATGGGGTGTTGGGTATGGTGGCCAGTGTGCAGTCATCTGCATACCTTGTCTGCCACAACCCCCCTATGTTTGCATGCACATTGGAAGGTCGAATGCCGAATGGGAGGGGGCCCAGGACTGAGCCCTGTGGGCCTCCACTCGAGACCAGCTTGGAGTCTGACACGGCACCAGGAACACAAACCCTGTGTGGTGTGACCTCCATCCATTCTGAAAACTATCGTGTGACATATGTCCCCACATGTACACTGGCGAGCCTTTCCATGAGTCCCACGTGGAGTGTGGTTTGAACGCTCCTGCCAGGTCATGGTAGTCTGTGCAAACCGACGTACCCCCATCAATGGCCTTAGTGACCCCTCCAGACAGGCCGAGCAGGTTTAAGAGGCAGGATCTGCCCTTGACTAAGTCATTGTGGGTATGTTCCGGTATTGGCTGTACACCACTGTCTGTATTCATGGGCCCCAGTATGGACCTCCCCGCAGCTTTGCAGACAAGGCTTGTGAAGCTGATAGGGCAGGAATGTCTACAGTCCATAAGAGCACTACCCTGGCGTAGTGGGACCACAGCTGCCGTATGCCATCCAGCGGGGACCTAGCCCGTAGTAAGGCTAACATGACACAGCGGCCTTATGTGTGGGGCGAGGGCCTCAATGAGGTTGGGTAGCACACAGCCAGGGACACCATCTGGGCCCATTGGTGCTGTGTTCACCGCCTAACAGATATCAGATCACTCCAGGGCATACGAGATGTTTGGGAGGCTAGACTCTGGTGGGATGGATACGTCTCCTCTTGGGGGGGGTGGATGTATGCATGGAACATGTCCGCTGGTTTGTTGACAATGTCTGTGGGTTCAGTGACCGTTGTACCATTCTGGATTAATTCCAGGCATGACTGTGCGCTCCCACCCATGTCCCTACCACAGCTAAGGAAGGCCCTATGGTTGTCTCATGTGCCCTCTGCAGTACCACTCCCACAAGTGGCCTTGGATGATTGTATGTGTGACCGTATGTTAACGCCGGTATTAATGAGTGATGCCTTCCCTGGTACTGATATTGCTCTGTCATGTATTAGCTCCAACTGTTGTTGTACAGTTTGTCAGTGGCTGGGGTCCACCAGACCATGTGCCTGCCTTCGGTGGACAAGGTCCTGATGTTATCATGATCGCTTGGTGTAGACATCCCTGGGGGTGCTCAGAGAAGGCATTCATAAGGGTTTCGGCAGTGCGGCCTGTGTTTACCACTGGCATGGAGGCCTTGTAGGGTACCAGACCGGTCGTATGACATGTGTGGTTTGCTGTGGACAGGTCGTCACTTAGGTCTCCCATGCCGGTGTTGGGTGCAGGATGTGGATTACCAGTGGATCCACTATACGGTCTGACATCACCATTGAGGGATGTACATCCTGTGTGGAGCATATCCTCCCCATGTTTTGTGATCAGAACCCCCGTGGTATGGT
>NC_056738.1:513658226-513691311 GCF_019279795.1 Protopterus annectens | reverse complement strand
ATATAAATTTATGCATTTAGAAAATTCCATGTAAAAATGTACCTTTAAGCATGTGTCTTACAATGCTGAGCATGTTGCCAAGAACTGTAATTCTGTCTTATAAAAAGTGGGGGAAAAAATAACTGTCCATCAGTCACATTAAGAAGAAAAACCTTGAAGGAACATGGTGCTTCTCTAAAACACTTTAGTCTTCTTGTCTTTCGGCTTTTCCCGGTTAAGGGTCGCCACAGTGGAACTCTGGTCCACTAATGATTGGCAGTAAATTTTTACGTGCTGGCTTGCCGGGCCTAACACACAACCTTCAATGAAGGAATGCCCATTCACGCATGTTGCCACACAGTAGACACTCTAACTGAGAATCGAACGGGCAACGTCTAACTGTGAGATGACAATGCTACCGCAGCACCACCACCATAGTATCTCTAAACACTTTAGCAATTTATAAAAAAAGGTAAGGGAAATATGGATTCAGGACATAAAAAATGAAAAGTGTGAACTTGATATAGTGTCCCTACAAAGTATATACAATGACATAAGAGTATATATCAGCAGGCAGCATCATGTCTAGAGAAGCACAAAGAGTATTCAATGTAAACTCTGTGGAAGAAAGTTTCACATGTAAACAGACTGTCCTAGTGCTGCAAAACATTGCCTGTCATACAAATACTGACCATTGTGTAAGACAAAATAAAAGCAACCTAAGCATCAGAATAAAGTCTTCAAAAGCTTTAGCCTTATGGAGCAAAGGAAGGAAGCTCTGATTCTGACCAAGACAACTCCAGACTGACTGTCAGATCAAGTGCAGGAAGAGGCAATGTGGGTGGGTGGGAGTGAACAGTTAACAGTGGTTTACCTATCCTGTGGGAAAGAAGACAACCCAACCCTCCAGTCAAGGTAAGCATTTCAGCATGAAGGAGATGGGCCAGCATGCTTATCAAATTATGCATAGTACACTAAAATGTTTACTTGTGTGCAGAAGCATGCATGAGTTATGGGGGATACTGTGAGATCACAAAAAAATACCTATTAAGATGCCATTAGGATACTGATGATTAGGCTAGTAAAAAGCCTGTCAAACACTATGGCTGATTTGTATGATGGCTTCTCTGGTCAGTTCTTGGCCTTGCTCAGTGGTCATTGAAGCTGCTATCGCAATTGGAAAATGAATGGGAGCAAGACTAGTAGGAGGAGACTTGTGGGTGTCAGGGATGGTGGGGAAAACAGGAGCCAGAAACTAGTTCCATAAAAAGCCACAAAATTATTCCTGTAAGCAAAATACATACTGTATTCATTAGGAAAAATATGAAGGTACTCTTACATGATAAACTGGAATAACAATGCTTATGATACCTATGTGCAAAATTTTTATGTACAAGCACAATATGTTACAATTTTTTGACCACTGTGTTCTTCCAAAACCTGTCAGGCTCTCTGTTAATTCAGATATAACAATTCTGAAATCCTCAACCAAGAGTCCCAAGCCCCAAACAGTGTAATATCAAATAAAATCAGAAAGTGCAGACACTTGGAAAGCTACTGGAAAAAGAAGGAATTTCCTAGTACACACCAGTGTTAGACTTGTTGCTAGCCAAATAGGAACAAAAGTTGAAAAAAGAACTTGTACTAGACGTTTCTCGTATTATAAAAAAATTACAGGTACTAGTCATCATAGGAGTCTTTATCTGAGACATCTCCCAAACTGAATAATTCAGATATAGTAAACACATGACATGCATTGAAACGTCTTCCGGAGTAAAATATTTAACCTCTTACTATAAATGACATATTTTTAGAGTTGAATGAGGAGTTTTTACCAGATGGAATTTCATAATTTAAATAAAAAATTGATACATCTATAGGATACATCAGTTTTAAAAAAATTAAATCTTAAAACGTGAACTCAGAAGCTGAACATTTCCAAAATACATACAATATAGCAACATTGAAACATTGAAATATGTCTACTGCCTCTATGAAGATTTTCTCCCAAGAACTCTACTGAAAATGAACTATGCACAGACAACCCAGTGGACAAAACCAAACAGAATTAAAACCACAAAAAAAAACAGATCACAGAAGTGCCATAGCTCATTGTGCATTGTCGTCTGCATTCCAAATCTCACAGTAAGATAAGACACACAAATATGCGGTGTCACATGTCATGACACAGACATTACTGATATGCAATTTGCAATAAGTAACTTGCAAACCCATGACCTGCCATACAAATGACATGTGGCATCTCCAACCAAGGTGCATGGTGAATACATATCCTAAGTGTTTGGAAACTATTGAATGTAACACAAAAAGTAATACAATAGCCAACCACACACAGTACAGTTGTGACAGTGCATGCCTGGAAATGTTAGAATGGCAGCATCTAATGGATAGACAAGTACAACATGATACCACTGACAAATCATGACTTCCATGGCCAATATAAATGGCCAACATAAATGGGTGCACAGCAGTGTCATAGTATATGAAAGATGAGAACAATTTATATGGGCTTCCATTGACCAAATGGGGGAACACCCAAAAAATGGGTAATAAAATTATTTGAAAATCCACAGACTAAACAAAACATGTGAAGATGGTTGCAAAGCTCTCCCATAAATCTAGATTGATACTGTTTGTGTGTGTTGTAGATCATCAACAGTATGGTTCACATGCCCTAATCATATCAACAATATAAAGCTGCAAATAACTTCAGTGTACAGTAATATGTGCATTGTCTAAATAAATATCACTGAAACCACCACAAAATGAATCATCCTGCAAAAAATGGTTTCATGTGGAGAGTGGATGGGCCTTAATATGTAATGTAAATGTCAGGGGAGACAAAGGGTAAGTAGGCTGGACCAAAAAGACCATTTTTAGCTATAACCTTGTTATACAAGGACACTATAACACTAACAACAACAACAGCAAGGAATTGTATGTCTGTAGCCTCTGGTTACTGCAAAAATACTGTACAAATATGCATGTTTTAAGTGACACCTGCACTTGTATTCATGATGTAACAAATAATAAACATGCTTAGATAAGTAGCTTGATTCTGATAAATATAATATTGAATGGTAATAAATGAAGTGCACTTTATGTTATTATGTGTAATGTATTTCATGAGCTAGGACTTAAGTTGGTAGAAAGTGGGTAATGAGTCAGGTCTTATTATGTCGCTGAAACGGCATAAGAACAAATGCTGTTTCAGCGACACATAAATGGCAAAATACGAATACAGTGAAAACCCAACTTGGCCATTGCCATGACATTGCCCTTTACCCCACTGTAGTGCGATCTCGGAGTTGGTATATTTAGTTAGGGGGGGTGGGGGGTGACCTAAGGGGTGACCTGGGCTTTTGCTGTATTCGTATTTTGCGGTTTATGTGTCGCTGAAATGGCATTCATTCTAATGCCATTTTGGCGATATAATATAGACCCAATGAGTCTGCATTCCAGGAGGAAATTACTTATGTAAAGCATTCAGAAGAATAAGGGAGGTCATTGGTGTGAAAGGCTTAGGAGATGAGAAAGGCAGGCTACAGGTGAAAGAGTTGGGAGTGGTGTTTCATGAGTAGGGTTCTGAAAAGTGTGAATCAAGAAGAGGTGGTTTCTACTTGGATGACTGGTAAAAGACTTGTTATTCTAATGGCTATGCAGTGAAGTTCAAGTTTCAGGGGGATGAACTATGTGTTTTGATATTTCAGTTAATATTTTTACAATCTGTAGTGATGTAAGAAAAAACATGCGTGTTTAGTGTTTATTTTATTTATTCATTCATTTGCATTTGTTTACTGTGAAAGTCCAATTGGGCATTAATCACTTTTCAGTAGATTCCTGGGGAGGAAAAGTTCCATGAGATTGATTAAAACTGAAGACAGAAATACAAAATTCCAAAGAAACTTGGAAGGCTGCAAGAACATCCAAAAACAAATTGCCATTTATTTTCGTAAAATTTGTTAAAATCAGTTTAAAAGTAATGCATTTGATAAAGTCTTGTTCATAGGTTCATACTAGGCTATCTGCCCTAGGGCATTTATAAGCCTAGCCTGAGTGTGTGTGGCTTTCGCCACCCCTTGGAATGAGAATACTATGCCCATTTAGGGTTTAGTTTACTGTGCCTCTGTCTAGTAGTGACACAGAAGTGACCCCCGGGGTAAAACTACGATCTCCCATCCACTCGTCAAGATTTCTCTTGAAGAGAGTCAGTGAGGGGCTCTGCCTAACATGGACTGGGATTCTGTTCCAGAGTGTAGGGAGCCTCTGGGTTATGAATCTGTCCCTCCAGCACGTCCTATTTATTTCTGTGTTGAGGTTCAAATCTCTCGCTCTCATGGCTCTGGTGGGTTTGAATTTTCTGAGGTGGAGTATGTCTATTAATTCCGGATTGGGCATGGCCTTGTATGTCAGACATAGATCGCCTCTGAGTAGGCGGTATGCGACTGAATAGAGCTGGAGTTTCTTCAGCCAGGCAGCATAGCCATATGTTTGAGACCCTTGATCCTCTTGGTGAGGTACTTTTGGGATCTTTCTAACTGCTGCAGGTGTTGGGTAAGGTACATCCCAAATGAGGCATTGTACTCAATTATGGGCCTGATAAGGGAAGAGTACAGGGGCACAATGACCTCTCTTGATCTAGATGTGAATCCTTTCATGATAAGGTGGGTAATATAGAAGGTCTTCCTAACCACCTTGGCAACGTGAGTGTCAAATGAGAGGTTACTGTCAACTTGGGTCCCTAGGTCCCTGATTACTTCTACCGTACTTAATGGATTACCAACTATGTGGCAATTTGTGGGTACTTTGTTTTTCCCAAAGGGTATGACTATACATTTTTTGGCGTTCAGTTTAAGGCCATGGCTCTGGCACCAGTTATCCATTTCTATGAGGCCTTTCTGAAGGATGCTTGTGTCCGCTGGAGTATCAATTATGGCGCCCAGTTTGCAGTCATCTGCGAACTTTGTTAGCCACAATCCTCCTATGTTTGCTTGCACCTCAGAAAAATAAATGCCGAACAAGAGGGGTCCCAGGACCAAGCCCTGTGGGACACCGCTTGTGACTGGCTTAGAGTCTGACATGGCTCCAGCAATTCTGACCTTGTGGGTTCTGTCCTTGAGCCAGTTCGCAACCCATCTTATGACATATGGGTTTACGTTTAAGCTGGTGAGCTTGTCTATGATGCCCGAGTGGGGTATTGTGTCGAAGGCTTTTGCAAGATCAAGGTAGGCTGTGTGAACTGCCTTACCCTCATCAATGGCCTTAGTGACTGTTTCAAAAAAGTTGACCAGGTTCAAAAGGCAGGATCTGCCCTTGACAAAGCCGAATTGGGTAGGATCCTGTGTCTGTAGGTCCCCAATGTCTTTGTTTATGAGTTCCATAATGATCCTCTCCATAGCTTTGCAGACCAGGCTCGTCAAGCTTATGGGGGCGGTAATTTCCAGGGTCCGTAGAAGCACCTCCTTTGTGGAGTGGGACCACTGTTGCTGTACGCCATTCATTGGGTACGTATCCCATAGTAAGGCTAAGATTAAACAGCAGTCTTATGTGCGGGTTTAGTTCCTCTTGGAGTTCATGTAGCACGCAACCTGGGATACAGTCTGGTCCCATTGATGCTGTGTTTTTAGCTTTGGAGAGGGTGGCTCTCACCTGGGCATCTAAGATGTCAGGGAGGCTACACTCTGCTGGGATAGATATTTCTCCTTTTGGGGGGAGGGGGGAGAGAAATTTGCACTGAACCTGTCTGCCAGTATGTTGGCAATGTCTGTGGGTTCAGTGTATTTTTTGTTATTTTGGACTAACAAAAGCGCGTGTACAACTTTTAAGTGGATTTTGTACTACTTTTAAAGTGGATTTTAACAAATTTTACTAAAGTAAACAACGGATTGTTTTTGGATGTTCTTGCAGACTTCCAAGTTTCTTTTCTATGAGATAAATATTACAGTATGTTAAAGAAGGATAGGCACCTCTTAAAAGGCAATATTTACAATGGCAATACAAACATGAGTTATTTTAATGACTAGTTAGAATAAGAATTAAAACATGAACCTCAGTTTCAGTTGACTGAGTGGAATAGTACACCATAAAACTAATAGAAATGACACCACTTGACAGTGAGAAGGCAATGGTATAAATCTAGATTTTCTTTTTTTTTTAATCTGGAACTGTTTTAGTAATAATCCAATGTCAGTAATACATGATACATTTTCAAGAAGTCACACCAATAACAGTTCCAACTTTCCTTATCAAGTTTTAAGCAAGTCCATTGTTTCAACTTGTAACTTAGTCTATTTATTCTTATTACCAGCCACCTGGAAATGTTTCCAACATTGAAAAATAAGAGCAATTAAAGTGAGAGTAACATTTTTAACCCATTTCTGTTATTTAGTTAATAAACAGCCAATTGCATCATTCGAAAGACCAAGTGACTAAAACTTAACTTTACTGCAGTATGATTGCTCAAACCTGGCCACTGCCAAATATATAGAGTCCACGTTCAGAGTCAATCACTTAAATCGAAACAGGTGGCACAGTAAGGCAACCCCAAATTAAATGAAAATAATTGGCTTCCTCCATCTGACAACACCAGCATTGATTGCCCTGCCTCTTCTTCCATATGCCTAGGTTTTCTTGCAGAAAGAAAAGAGGTTAGTATTCTTGCTAGAGGAAAAAAAAACTATTAAGAGTGGTTATTATATATAGCCTTAGGAACAAACATAGAAGTAAGGAGATATAGCATGTCTGGATATAAGGCAGTGAGACGTTAATATAACAGTGGGGAAACTTTTGAGGCTTCTTAGTGAAAAACTGCATCTAGCCAGGGTTGGTACAACAAAGTATCCAGCAATAATTGTTTCAGTTGTGACTTGTATGATTTTATGTTAAGTAGTTTTAAATGGGCTGAACGTTTTACTGCTATACAGTTAAAATGCAGAGTTAACTGCTGTTTTTTTTATATTTGGCTATTGAAAGTAGGGTTTGTTAGTAGAACATAAGATTCTGTTAGGCGAGTAGAGCCGAATGATATTACCTAGAGCTGTGTTAGGAGTAGAGTAATTTAAATATTATTAATAATTGTGAGTGTGTGACTGTCTGTGGCACATCAAGCCAGTTTAGTTCCCTTAAAGGAATGCAGTGATGAGTTCTAAAGTGCTGATTAGTAGCAAATTGTATGACTTTATTGTAGAATTGCTCTTGTTTGATGAGGAGGAGTTTAGTTTGGTAAAAAACTAGAGAGGCATGAAACTGTAGAAAGCAAATAAGTAGAAACTATATTTTTGGCTAGATCAGTGAGTGGATGTCCATATTTTAATGCATGGACCATTATGTCATTTGTAATGGTAGCTTTAGCTTTGAGGGCTAATAAATTGGAACTGTTGAATCAGGTGTCCAGTAATCATTTATTTTTATTAAATAGTTTGACTAATGGGACCAAAGGCAAATTTCAGTGCAAGCAAAAATGCTTAAGTGTTTGATCTGGCAGACAGAGTATTGCTGTACTATTGAAGCAGTTCAATTGTTAAAGATAGGGACGAGGCAGTCGGGTGTGCTGAAGAGCATGGCCTCTGGATTTTCAGGTTTAGAGACAGTCCAGTTTCCTTAAACCATGTATAGATAGTCTTGAGGTAACTGGACAATGTTTTCTTTGTTTATAGAGGTTTTGTCACCTACTCAGATGATAATATCTTTGAGTTAGAAAACTGCTGGAATAAGTAGATGTGATGATATCATAGGATCACAGGAGGCTACAAAGCTAACCACCTAACAGCCTTTTAAATCCTGGCCATTTAGGACCCAATTTTTCCATTTTCCAATGCCCATGAACTAGAATGGCTGTGGTATATGTCTGTGCCTTAGGTCATCTACAAACTACCTATGCCCATAAGCGGCACAGGTGACAAGACATGGTGGAGTTTGGGACTTCCCATCTATTGGTCCAAATTGCATTTGAATATGCTTAGGGAAGATCTCTGTTTCACATGAATGGGAGTCTGTTTCAGAGAAGGGGCGATCTCTGGACACATACCCGTCTCTCCAAAATGTTTTGATTATGTTACAGGTGAGGTTTAAATCCTTATATCAGGTAATTTTATGTTGAAAAATATAGGTGCCGCTGAATGTCCAAAGGTCCACACGTAAATTCAGAACAAACAGGCTAATATTATCAGTAATAATACAAGTGAATACCACCACAATGCTAATTGAACTTGACTTTTAAAATATACATTCATTTTAAACTGCAAACAAAAACGAGTAAAATAGATAAGTGCTTTCACGTACTACCAGGTACGCTTCACCAGATCTTAAAATACATCCATTCTAAGCTTCCTTTTATACAAATATAAAGGGAGTGCAATACTTTCAAATTAGCCAATCAATCAATTAATCTAACAGCTACTTAAAATCACAATTGCTTAGGTACACTCAGTAATTGAACCTGAAATCTAGCCACAGTTACAATCTATGGGTATACATTGTATTCGCAATAGCTTAGGCACACTGGATAATACATAGGCATTTCTATCATCACTACAGATCTATGAATGTGAACTGAATATAGTATGAAAATACATTTATGAAATAAAATGAAATAGAATGAAGTAAAATAAAATAATAGACTAAAATATTATAAACATTAATAATCATCTCTTCCTGACACGAAATGTATAGAATTAATAATACCATTAAACAAAATATATAAAAGACAAGCATATATATAATGTATATACACATATATTGATATATTGATATAAATATGTAAGCCTGGATAACATACAATATTACACTACAAAACCCTATCTTAAAAATAATAATAATAAAACATAAATTAGAACATCTTAATGAATTCTAAGTATAATCCAAAATTCACAAGCAACAAAAAATGATAACATATTAATATTAATGAAATATAAAATATGATATCATTTATTGCTGCGTGCCTCAAGTATAGGCTTAATAGTTATTGATTGATTAAGACCAGGCTCTTGGTGGACTCGCAGCTTAAATATCCATTGGAGTTCCACTGTCTCCAAATGGTTCATGTTGTTACCCCCTCTCTTACTGGAGGTTACTAACTGTAACACCCTAAATCTAAATTCATGTCCCTCATTAGATATTATGTGTCTAGCTAAAGCATTCTGTTGGTTAAGCTTTCTAATTTCATATACATGGTTGTATACCCTATTGTTAATATATGCCAATTTTTTCATATAATTTTTATAATTTCTTTGTCGTTAGTGAACCTGGTGGTAAACGTCACTCTCATTTCTTGCGTATTATGATTACCATTGCTATATATAAGATCCCTCTGTCTAACATGTCCTTTCTTATCTATATATCTATGTTCTTTAAGAACTGAAGTTCTTATATCTTTCACCATGTCTCTACTATAGCCTCTTTCTGCAAAGAGGTGCTCCATAACATCAGCTTGTTCATTTAATACACGAGTCTCTTTACAACCGGCAGCAGCTTCCAAAACAGGCAACATGGAAAATCTTAACAAATTTAATACGCTAAGTAGAGAGCTGGAGAACGACTTATATAAACTACAGAGATATACATGGCAGAGACGACACATGAAAGCGTGCTTGCACTTCCATGTTATTCTCCATGGCTTGCGAGTCCTTTGCATGCCTTCATATGGTGATAGCCATCCGGAATTTTTAAAGAGATGGCAAGCGTTAAATATAAAACTCAGTAACAATTACATGAAGCTGCTTATTGATTATTTTTCTCCTTTGGAAGCAGACTTATTAGCAAAGGTAGAGACTCTGAATAGAGATCTGCGCAATCATTTTAAAGGGGAAAATTATGTAAAGGGACTGGATAATCTATATTTGCAAGTTACTACGTATAGTGACAAGTTACAACATATTAAACATCGCAAACTCCAGCGTGATTATAGGGATTTCACTCTGGGTCAGGTTTTTGTTTGGCCGAGGACCAACATGCCTCAACAATCAAATATTGACGTAGTATCCAGGTATTCCACTTTGCCTAGTCAGGAATCTTCTATGGTTAATGGTGTCGCCTCTCTCAATATGGATATTTCTTTAACTATCCATTTAACGAATGTTGGTGAAGTTTTTACCACACCACCTGGCAGTAACAAAGTGTCAGAGGTTTCAGTGAATGTAGACACTCCCCCACCAAACCAGCAAGGTTATAAAGATAGACTGACAGAGAATACGCTGGGAGCCAGGTCTAAATTTCCAATTGGTAGTATACAGCGGTTTTTACCACTTCCTGTGCAAAAGCGGACAGCATCGAGGAACCGTTCCAACAGTCGAGGGCACAGAAAGAGAAAGTTTTCGGGTGGAAATCAGGGGCAGAGACATCGCATGAAGGAATGAAGGGATTAGTGTTCAACTACTCCAGGTTTGAACTCACATTGTCTGACTATTCACTGTTAAATGAAGGGCTCACATTTATTCCCTCCCAGGATAGTCGCCTGGGTGAACTGCTAGCTGATTTGAGAATATTTGGACGTTTAGTATCTTTAAAATTGTTTTTCTCTAATAAACGGGACATGAAAGAGAAACCTGTAAATTGTTGCTATAAGCGCAAAAGTACTTTCACACCCATGTTACCTGCACAAATTGAATGTTTTATTAAATTGTGTGAGCAAGATTTTTATACATATTTTTTGAAAGATAAACGGAAATGTTTGTATTTTAATGTATCTAATGATGAATGGTGTTTGTTGAAGAGGTTATGCAGCAATACTGAGCTGACTATTAAACCAGCTGATAAGGGGGGGATTGTTTTACTTAATACTACAGAATATAATGAAATAATGTGTTTAATGCTAGAAGAAGCCACTACATACAGTGAGATAAACAGAAACACACTGAATGAGATAATTAGAAATATTCATGAAATAATTTATGATCTACTCATGTGTAGACAAATTAATTATGAGTTATATGACTATTTCTTAGTTGAACATCCCTCAATACCTTATATTAAAGGACTACCTAAAGTCCACAAGGAGGTTCATCCATTACCTATGCGGCCCATAGTTGCGAGTGAAGGGTGGGCCACTGAAACAATATCTGCATATTTAGAGAAGGTTTTAAACCCCTTAGTCAGGGGTATTTCTACTATATTAAAAGATACTTATCAGTTAATTGACATTTTGGAACAGTTTTCTATTGATGGGAATGTAGACATCTGTATATTGGTTACTCTTGATGTGAAGAATCTATTTACTTCGATCCCTAATGATTATGGTATTGAAGCGATCAGGGAGTTGCTAAATCATAGTGATAACATAAGTAATGATCAACAAATGCTCATATGTACACTGCTAGATACCGTTCTCTCTAATAATGTATTTATGTTCAATGACAAGCTATATTTACAAAAATGGGGTGTCGCCATGGACACCCCATGTGCTAATACATATGCTAATCTTGTAGTATATCACTGGGAGAAGAATCATCTTTTTAACAGTGTGTATTATGAGAAGATTTTGCTATATAGGAGATTTTTGGATGATATACTGATATTTTGGAAGAGGACCATAGAAGAAGTTAGGGAGTTTATAATTTATTTAGAATAAACTACTAGTTTCTTAAGATTTACCATGAAATATTCCAGCTCCACTATTGATTTTTTAGACATTACTATTAACTTAGATACACAAGGATGCATTTCTACTTCTCTTTTTAGGAAACCATGCTGGAAGAATACTTTACTTAGCTTTGACAGCATGCATCCGAGATTTGTTTTTCCCAATATAGTTAAAAGCCAGTTTATTAGATTAACTAGACTGTGTAAAGAGACTCATGTATTAAATGAACAAGCTGATGTTATGGAGCACCTCTTTGTAGAAAGAGGCTATAGTAGAGACATGGTGAAAGATATAAGAACTTCAGTTCTTAAAGAACATAGATATATAGATAAGAAAGGGCATGTTAGACAGAGGGATCTTATATATAGCAATGGTAATCATAATACGCAAGAAATGAGAGTGACGTTTACCACTATGTTCACTAATGACAATAAAGAAATTATAAAAATTATATGAAAAAATTGGCATATGTTAACAATAGATTCTTCTATAGTTAAAATAGTAGGTGAGAAACTTAAATTTACTTATAAAAATAGCAAAAACTTGAAAAGGTTATTATGTATTGATCATGGACAACAAGATAATAAACAGCATCTTGAACATAATGAGAAGGTAGGCACATATTCTTGTGGCAACTGTAATATGTGTAAGATGATTGTTGATACACAGGTATTTGTACACCCTGACATGAATTATGTCTTTAAACCTAGATTCTTTGCTTCATCCAGGTGCAATTAACCATAGGCAAAACTGCTCTACAATTTGTAGCATGCTACAGGCCACCCTCTCAAACTCAGGAACCCCACACAGCCTTCCTGAAGACACTGGAGGGTATAAATGTATCTACAAACACCATTATATTGGGTGACTTCAACTACCCGAATATAGACTGGGAACATTACTCAAGCCCCAACTTTCTAGCCCAAAGGTTCCTGGAGTTCATACATTCAAATGCCATGGAACAACTAGTCACCGTTCCCACAAGAGGAGAAAATATACTAGATCTCATCATCACAAACATGGGGACAAAATGCTCCACACCGGAAGTATATCCCTCATTGGTGAGATCAGATCACAAACTTATCTCACTGGAAATCCACATCCCACCCCCACCCCAAACAAAAAAGACCACAGTGAAGAACTTCTCTAAAGCAAACTTCACACTACTCAAGACTGGTGTGGTATCCTTCAAGGCCCCGAGCCAGTGGAAACCACAACCCAAGCTGCGGAAGCCCTTACAAATGCCTTCTCTGAACACCTCCAGGACTGCATGAATCAGGCAATCCCTAATAAAACCAAGACTCTTTCCACCAAGGGCAAACGTCCAGTCTGGTGGACCCCAGCCATAAACAAACTTTACAATAAGAGGAGAAAGCTGTTACATGATAGAGCAAAATCCATAAAAGAAGACACTCTTGATCATTATTAGTAAAAAATACGAGCACTCATAAAATCATCCAAGGCCAAATTTGAGAGAAAAATTGCAATAGATTCAAAAGACAATCATAAGGCCTTCTTCAGCTATGTTAGAAACCTGGGTGGAAACTCCCAGATATGCGCAGAATTAGTCCAAAATGATACAAAAATCACTGAACCCACAGACATTGCCAACATACTGGCAGACAGGTTCAGTGCAAACTTCACCCCCCCTCTCCCCCCCTAAAGGAAAGATAACTATCCCAGCGGAGTGTAGCCTCCCAGACATATCTAATGCGCAGGTAAAAGCTGCTCTCTCTAAAGCTAAAAACACAGCATCAATGGGACCGGATGGTGTCCCCGGCTGTGTGCTACATGAACTCAACGAGGAACTAAACCCCGCATATAAGGCAGCTGTTTAATCTTAGTCTTACCACAGGATACATGCCCAAGGAGTGGCGTACGGCAACTGTGGTCCCACTCCACAAAGGCAGTACCTCTACGGACCCTGGAAATTACCACCCCATAAGCTTAACAAGCCTGGTCTGCAAAGCTATGGAGAGGATCATAATGGAACTCATAAACAAAGACATAGGGGACTTGCAGACATTGGACCCGACCCAGTTTGGCTTTGTCAAGGGCAGATCATGCCTTTTGAACTTGGTCGACTTCTTCGAAATTGTCACCAAGGCCATTGATGAGGGAAAGGCAGTCCATACAGCCTACCTTGACCTTGCAAAAGCTTTTGACACAATACCCCACTCGGGTATTATAGAGAAACTTACCAGCTTAAATGTAAACCCATATGTCACAAGATGGGTTGCAAACTGGCTAAAGGACAGAACCCACAGGGTTAGAGTTGCTGGCGCCATGTCAGACTCCAAGCCGGTCACAAGTGGGGTCCCACAGGGCTCAGTCCTTGGCCCCCTGTTGTTCGGCATCTACTTCTCAGAAGTACAGGCAAACATAGGAGGACTATGGCTGACAAAGTTTGCAGATGACTGCAAACTGGGCGCCATAGTGGAAAGTACATCGGACACAGATATCCTTCAGAGGGGTCTCACGGAAACTGATAACTGGTGCCAGAGCCATGGCCTGAAGTTAAATGCCAAAAAATGTATAGTCATACCCTTCAGGAAAAACAAGGTAACCCCAAGATGCCATATAGGTGGCAATCCATTAAGCACAGAAGAGGTTATCAGGGATCTGGGGACCCAGGTTGACAGTGGCCTTTCTTTTGACACTCACATTGCTAAAGTGGTTAGAAAGACCTTCTACATTGTCCACCTGATCATGAAGGGATTCACATCCAGATCAAGTGAGGTCATTGTTCCCCTGTACTCTTCACTTATCAGACCAATGATCGAGTACAATGCCCCATTCGGGATGTATCTCACCCGACACCTGCAGCAATTGGAGAGACCCCAAAAGTTTCTCACCAAAAGGATAAAGGGACTCCAAAATCTGTCATATGCTGCCAGACTGAAGAAACTCCAGCTCTATTCAGTCGCATACCACCTGCTCAGAGGTGACCTGTGCCTGACATACAAGGCCATGTCCAACCCGGAATTAATGGACATGCTCCACCTCAAAAAATCCAAATCTACCAGATCCACTAGAGCAAGCGACTTAAACCTTAGCACGGATATAAATAGGACATGCTGGAGGGATAGATTTGTCACCCAGAGACTCCCTATGCTGTGGAATAGAATTCCAGTCCATGTGAGGCAGAGCACCTCGCTGGCTCTGTTCAAGAGAAATCTTGACCGGTGGATGGGAGATCGTAGGTTTACCCCGGGAATCATCTCTGTGTCACTGCTGGACAGAGGCACAACAAACTAATGGGCACAGTATTTTTTAACATAAGGGGTGGCGTAAGCCACAAAATTTTGGGCTAGGCTTATAAATGCCTTGGGGCAGATAGCCTAGTATAAACCTATGAACCTATGTGAGAGTACCAATCTTATTTATTTAGCCACTTGCGTCGAATGCCAAGCATTTTATGTTGGCATGACGACAAGAAGGCTTAAAGATAGGGTATACAACCATGTATATGAAATTAGAAAGTTTAACCAACAGAATGCTTTAGCTAGACACATAATATCTAATGAGGAACATGAATTTAGATTTAGGGTGTTACAGTTAGTAACCCCCAGTAAGAGAGGGGGTAACAACATGAACCATTTGGAGACAGTGGAACTCCAATGGATATTTAAGCTACGAGCCCACCAACAGCCTGGTCTTAATCAATCAATAACTATTATGCCTATACTTGAGGCACGCAGCAATAAATTATATCATATTTTATATTTCATTAATATTAATATGTTATCATTTTTTGTTGCTAGTAAATTTTGGATTATACTTAGAATTCATTAAGATGTTCTAATTTATGTTTTATTATTATTATTTTTAAGATAGGGTTTTGTAGTGTAATATTCTATGTTATCCAGGCTTACATATTTATATCAATATATCAATTAATATATGTGTATATACATTATATATGTGCTTGTCTTTTATATATTTTGTTTAATGGTATTATTAAGTCTATACATTTCTTGTCTGGAAGAGATGATTATTAATGTTTATGATATTTTAGTCTATTATTTTATTTTACTTCATTCTATTTTATTTTATTTCATAAATGTATTTTCATACTATATTCAGTTCCCTTTCATAGATCTGTAGTGGTGATAGAAATGCCTATGTATTATCCAGTGTGCCTAAGCTATTGCGAATACAATGTATACCCGTAGATTGTAGCTGTGGCTAGAGTTCAGGTTCAATTACTGAGTGTACCTAAGCAATTGTGATTTTAAGTAGCTGTTAGATTAATTGATTGAGTGGCTAATTTGAAAGTATTGCACTTCCTTTATATTTGTATAAAAGGAAGTTTAGAATGGATGTATTTTAAGATCTGATGAAGCGTACCTGGTAGTACGTGAAAGCGCTTATCTATTTTACTCGTTTTTGTTTTAAAATAAATGTATATTTTAAAAGTCAAGTTCAATTAGCATCGTGGTGGTATTCACTCGTATTATTACTGATCAGGTAATTTTAGTGTTGTTTGTTTTGCAAATGTGTAGCGGGTATATCAGGGCTGGATCAGAGAATGCCTTGTGGGTTAGGCATAAATCACACCTCAGTAGTCTGTAGTAGACCGAATACAGGGACAAGGCTTTGAAGTGGTCTACTCAGTACATATTATCTATGCCCTGTATTCTTTTAGTGTGGAAACTCTATGGCAGTTCCAGCTGTTGCAAATACCTGGTCAGGTACATGCAGAAGAGTGCATTGTATGTACTTGATTATTGGTTTAATGTTGGCTGAGTGTGCTCAGGCTATGATCTATTTAGATCTGGATGCCATGCTCTTACTTATAAGTTATGCCACATAGAAGGATTTTCTCACTACCATGGACACATGATGATCAAAGTTCAGGTTACTTTCAACCTGAGTTTGCAAGTCTCATACCACTGGGTCTACTTTTACTGGAATGTTATCAATATTGTAATTTGCAGGTGTGGTCATCTTCCCAAAGGGTATAATTATGCATTTTTTGCATTGAGTTTTAGGCCATGAGTCTGACAGTATTTTTTTCTCCGTGTCAGACCTTCCTGGAGGATATCTAAATCTTTGGGCGATTCGATGATTGCACCCGACTTGTAGTTATAAGCAAATTTAGTCAGCCAAAGGCCTTCTGCTTTTGCCTTGGCTTCAGAGAAGTATATTCCAAACAGGAGAGGTCCCAGTACTGAGCCCTGTGTGACACCACTAGAAACAGACCTCTTGGTTTAGGTGATTCCCCCACCCTAACTTCATGTGTCCTGTCTGTGAGCCACTTGGCTATTCATTGAATGACATAAGATTTATTCCTAAATTTGTGAGTTTGTCTATAATACCAGAATGACATATTGTGTCAAATATGTTTGCCAGGTCAAGGTAGGCAGTATGTACTATTTTGCCCTCTTCCATGGCTCTAGTGACCTACTTGAAAAAGTCCACCAAGTTTAGTAGTCATGACCTGCCCTTGACAAAACCGAACTGGGATGGGTCCAGTGTTTGAAGATTTCCTATATCTTTGTTTAACAGGTCCGCAATAATTCTTTCCATGGTCTTGCATATAACACTAGTCAAACTTATTGGTCTATAGTTCCCTGGGTCTCTTGATGGTTTGCCTTTGTGTAGAGGGATGACAATTCCAGTCTTCTGTTCCCTAGAGATGAAGTATGTCTGGAGGCTGTAGTTGAACAGAGATTCTAATGGGCCTGGCAGGTCATGTTTGAAGCTATTTAGGAGATATCCTGGAATACTATCAGTACCCACTGATGCATTGTTTTTAACCCTGGAAAGTGCAGTGATGACCTGTTCTTTAATGATAGTTGAGGAGAAATGGTAGAGGGTATTTCTTGGGGGAAACTGCAGGTGATGGGGTGAAACTGGAGTTAAATTTATCAGCCAGCAAATTTGCTATGTCCCCTGCTTTGATATAGGAAGTTTCATTTGCTATTAGTTCAACACTCTGTTGGGTGCTTAAAGGTTGCACACATAACTGAAAAATGCCTTATAGTTATCCTTAGCATGGGGGGCTGTTTTTGCCTCAAAGATTTATTTGGTGGACTTAATTAATCCCCTAAGTTGCTTGTTGAGACTGATGAGGGAGTTTTTTGTCCTTGCGGCACAGCCCTTCCTATTTATAGACAGGATTTTCTTTCTTTTGTTGTACAACCTTTTTATACCACCAAGCGGGCTTGTTTGTGGAGTTTGCCCTAAGTTTATTTCAGTTTGGTACTGATGTTTCTGTGCAGTTATTTACATGCTTGGTCAGGGTTTCTGTAAACACTGCCACTGTGTTCTCTGAGTTTGGGGGGTGGGGTTGGAATTTAGCTATGCCTTCACAAAATAGTAGGTAGTTAGCCTTGGAAAAGTTCTTACAGGTTCTGGGGTTTGCTGGGAGCCTTGGAAAAGTTCTTACAGGTTCTGGGGTTTGCTGGGAGATCAGCCTTTATATTTATTTCAAGGGTTACCTCTTTGTGAAACCAACATGGGAAGGGGTATCAACAGCAAGTCAAGTTAAAATATACTTTAATCAAGTATATAAAAAGGGGGTTACAAATAAGAGATAAGCGCTTTTGGCTCCTGCCTTCTTCAGATCACATAAATATCCACTTCCTGTTTTTTATGTATAAGCTGCAGCAATTATAGCCAATCAAATCTTCTTAATCTTATGGTTCATTAAAATAGGTTTTAAAGGAAAAGCATCATTTAACCCAGGTAGTCTGTCAGCTGATAATTCGTCTATCCAGTGAGTCTCGGCCATCTCTGTTTCTTCAGATAAATCTCTTCTTCTGAAAGTATGTAAGATTGTTTCAAGTGCTATAAATTGGAAATTATGCCCTGGAAAATTTATAATATGATACGCTAGTGCATTCTCCTTATGCTTCAACCTAATGTCACTCAAATGCTTTAAAATACATGTCTTAAAAGGGCAATTAATTTTGCCTACATAAAACCAAGGGCATAATTTATATTGAGTGATGTGGACAACATTTTTAGTATTACAATCTACAAAGCTATTGTATTCTCTTCCAGTAGTCGGATGTCAAAAAATATTGTCATCCTTAATATAATTACATGCTTTACATCTATGGCATCTAAATGCACCTTTATTTAGTATAAGGGTCTTCCTTCCTATGCTCAATTCTTTATTACAAAGCAGTCTCTTAAGATTTTAATTATTATTAAAACCAAAAGTAAGGTGATCTCCAACTATTCATTTGATATCATTGTCAGCTGTCAGGATCTTCCAGTTGTCTCTAATAATTTTACATATATCCTTCATCTCTTGATTATAAGTGAGAGTACATCTCATTCTAGATCTATTCTCCTGTGTCGTGGTTTTTCATCTTTTTTATGATGACCACTAGTCAAATACAGTTTACCTGTAAATTCTCTCTCCAACATTATATCTGATCTTCCTTTATTAATTAATTCTGATGTATATTCCCTTTCATATAAATTTTCTTCAAGAAGATTTGTTTCATGAATAAAAGTCTCGTTACAAGTACAAAATCTGGATGCCCTTAGAAATTGCCCTGTGCCAACTTGGGAGAATACATGCTGTGGATGTATGCTGTTACGAAAAAGAAGATGATTCTTCCAATATTTCTTTTCAAGCAACTCTGCGTCAGACTTCCCTTCTCCAGTTCTTATTAATCTGACATCCAAAACCTCTATATTCTCTCTTGAAGAGTGTATTTCAAATTTCATGTAGGATGTAGTTCCTTTTGGATAATTAACAAATTCCAGTAGTTGAATCTCTCCACCCTTACTTCAAGTTTGAGTGACTATTTGCACAGGGGTTCCCATCCCTACCCCCACCCCATTTTTGCAGATAGTACTCATCCTTGTACACCAGTATATTATCTTCCAGTACTATTTCCAATAAAATGCAAATTTGATGAATTTCCCTCTTATCATAAATCTGTTTGCAATTTAAGAATCTCTGTATTGCCTCTGGCCCATGTTCATTTGGTATAATGGTGAACAGGCTTACAACATCCATAGTTACCATTAATACCTCAGTTGTCTTATCCATTCTATGTAAATACATCAAAAGAGAGCATACAAAATCTTCAATATCTTTCAAGACCATAGTGGCCTGTGTGAGTGCTTTATTCAGTTTATGTTCAATAAGCATCGAGGCTGCTTCCATAACCCAGCCATTCCGTGACACTATTAGATGCATAGGGGGATCCCTTAGATCTTTATGTACTTTAGATAGCCTTCTTATAATCGGGATAACGGGGTTGTTCACCAGGAACAAATCATATTCTTCTATGGTAATCACGTTAGTCATTAGTAAATCCTAAAGATTTTCATGAACTCTTCATATAGTATCATTTAGTTCACTGTATGATAAGTTCCTGTATGTCTTTCCATCCCTTACTAGTTCACTCATTTTAGTATCATATTGGACTTTATCCTTGAGTATACTGCGGTGGTGGTGCTGCGGTAGCATTGTCGCCTCATAGCAAGACGTTGTCCCGTTCGATTCTCAGCTAGAGCGTCTTCTGTGTGGAGGCATACGTGAATGGGGCGTGCCTTCGTTGAAAGTTGTGCATCGGGGCTGGTAACCCGGTACGTAAAAATCCACTACCAATCATTAGTGGACCGGAATTCTGCTGTGGCGACCCCTAACCGGGAAAAGCCGAAAGACACAAACAATTGGACTTTATCCATGAGTGCTATTGCTCCTCCCTTGTCCGCAGGTCTTATTATTAAGTCAGCATCATTAATCAATTGCTGAAATGTAGTGTGCTCTTCTCTGTCCATATTATAGAAATGTCTAGTGTTATGAGTATGTCTAAGCTTTATTACTTCCTTCTCACATACTCTTACAAATATATCTACAACCGAATTAAACTGCAGTGTAAAAGTACTGGGTTTCCTAACAACAAATGTGTCCATTTGTTCATCATTCTTCTCTTTATTGTCCTTGAATCTAGTTTTCAGCATTATATTCCTAGCAAAATATTTAATGTCAAACACAAATTCATGTAGCCCAGAATTCAGAGATGGAATAAAGGAAAGACCCTTAATTAATAATCTCATTTGCACCTCTGTTAGCTGATAATTCACCAGGTTTACCACTAAAGAATCCGTAGCTTCTATATCCTGTATTTTCATGTTGATAGTTTCCTCCTTTTTCTCTTCCTGCTGCCTGGGCACATCCTCATGTGAGTTAATGTCTGCTTCATTGGTATTGGGAGCCCGGAAAAAATGGGAAAGGTATAGCTTTATCCTAAGGTTTAACACCTTTAGTACATTCATTCATTCCTTATGAATTAATCTCTATTTCAGGCATAGCAACACTTTCTTTCTGCATGCCCTGTTTATTTTCTGTCATAAAGGTTGTCGCTGCCTTTTTAAGTGATGTTATCTGTGTTTCAGCACTCTGCAGAGTCTCATTACGTAACTCTGTATGCTGCTTACTCTTATTTTTGTTTATATCACACTTTTGCCGTGTAGTGTTAGCCCCAGTTTCAACATCCGTTCGCTTTACTTCCTTTGGCCACTCAGAAATATTTAAATCTTTTGAAGTCCTTATAATCCCTCATTATTTTCTTCTTCTCCTCATACCGAGACAAGGAGCACTGCAATTCCTCTATTCTACTTAGAAATGCTTCCAATAGGGCTGCGTCTTCAAGTTCTTTCTGCTTACTATCAATTCAGGCAGCCACTTCTTCCTCTATAGTACGAAAATAATCAATTAACAATTTAATATATTCAAAGCTTGTTCTTAAATCCAAACTCTGCCAATTAGGAAGCAGCTCCAGATGAGCATTACCAGAAGAAGGCAACTTGTTTGGAGATATCAATGTCTGTATGGGAAGAGATTTGCCTACCAAGACATAATGCAATTACATTTCTTACATACTGTGTCAGTTTGCTTAAGAATAAGGAGTTGTCAGTAAACATGAGATAATTGCTAGGTTGTCTCAATATGCCCACTTCCACCAGGCAGGCTACTGGGACATTAGGGCACTTTGATGACTGTGGATTCCCCCCCTTTTTTGTGATCTATGAGGGATGGTAGAAATGGGGGTTTAGAGTTGTTGGGCTATGAGGAGAGGTCTAGGATTGATCCAAAACAACACTCTTGGAGTAATGCATCTCAGCGGGCAAACTAGCTGTTCTATACAGCTAGAAACTTGAGAAAATATCAGAGGAAGTTTTATATGGAAAAATTACAACTAAGTGCCTGGTTCTATACATACACTGCAAATCACTGTGGCACAGCTCAGCACGTTATAGGACATGAGTTAGAGAGGAATTCAATCACTGTAAAAATGCATTGTAAGTGTGTGTGTGTGTGTGTGTGTGTGTGTGTGTGTGTGTATATATATATATATATATATATATATATATATATATATATATATATATATATATATAAAGTCTGGGATCTTGCAGCAATTCACAATTCTTTCATTCTTTCACTGTTGTGAGTGATACTACAAGACTACATCCCCAAAACAAGTAAAATGCAAGCAGAAAAAATGCAGTAGAAATGTAATAAATGGGGCTCAGATCCTGCAACAATTATCAGTTCTTTATTGTGAGCTTTACTACAAGGCTAAGGTCCACAGACCAAGTTAATGCAAACAGTTAGCTTTTAGTTAAAACAAGGAAAAATGCAGAAAAGAACAATACACTAGTCAGATTAACACTCTGAATATTGCAATGAGCAGTAGATGCAATGAGATTTTATATGATACTGAGACTAACTTGAGCTTTAAGAGTTTAATGAGAGTGCCTTATTATTTGAGCTATCAGTGACCAGTAGAAATAGGACTGGGTGGGGCTAGCAAACTCTAATTTACAGAATGGGTGGGCAGGTGAACATGCACCCAGTTGAAAAGCACAACAAGAGTTGGAAGGGTGGAAGGACAAAAATCCAAAAATCAAAGCAAACAGCTGTTTTAAACTTGGAGCTCTTGGAGCTAAAGAGGAATGTAGGTGAATACCTTAAATAAGAAAACCGTTTCTTAGCTCCTCCCACTAATTAGCTAGATACAATTCCTATCAAAACAATGAAATCAAAAGTAATGTTTCTAAAGGTCCCTAGCCAACAACTTTTAAGATTTCAAGAATAAAAAATGTAAAATAATCATACCAAAGTCCAAAAAGTAATGGAAATATTGAGACCTTTAATGTAGAAAATCCAAAAATCAATGCAGTCAAACAGCAGTTTTCAACTCAGAGCTCTAATAAAGTTTTTTTATAAAGATGTCAAATAGGAGTGGACCAAGGACTGTGACCTGTGGTATTCTTCTGGAGACATGTTGTGCGTGAGCAAAGTTTTATAGTTTCATATGTTCATATGTATTTACTAGGCTAATATCCACAAGGGTCTTTTTAAGCCTAGCCATGCATCCCAAATCTCTGACAAGTTGATAAGTGTAAGCAGGGGCCTGGGATATTAACCATTTACTGGTTACCTGTGTCCATTAGAGACATAGGTGCCAAACCAGGGATGAATTTCCGGTTTCCCATCCAATTGTCCAAGTTACACTTAAGTTGGTTTAGGGAGGAACTCTGCTTCAAATGGATGGAGAGCCTGTTCCATAGACAGGGTAATCTCTGTGATACATATTTATCTCTCCAGCAGGTCCTATTTATATCACAGGCAAGGTTTAAGTGTTTAGAATGGGTAATTCTGGTGCTGTTTGCTTTGTGAATATGCAGGAGGCCCATCAGAGTGGGGTCTGACAATGCTCTGTATGCCAGGCATAGACCTCCCTTCAAAAGCCTGTAGAAAACAGAATACAGGGACAAGGCCTTGAGGTGGTCTGCGTAGGACATTTTACTTATGCCCTATATTCTTTTAGTGAGAAACCTCTGTGGATGTTCCAATTGTTGGATATGCCTGGTTAGGTACATAACAAAGTGGGCATTGTACTCAATGATAGGTCTGATGAATGATGAATACAGTGGAACAATTACTTCCTTTGACTTAGATGCCATACTTTTGTTTATAATTTGCGCAACATGAAATGATTTCCTCACCACTGTTGACACGTGATGGTCAGAGACTAGATGTCTATGTGTGTCCCTAAGTCCCTGACTACTGGGTTAACTCTAAGGGGTGTGTTGTCAAAATGGTAGTTACCAGGGATGGATGACTTCCCAAAGGATACTATTATGCATTTCTTGGCATTTAGTTTTAGTCCATGGCTCTGACACCAGTTGTTTGTCTGTGTCAGCCCTTCTGGAGAACATTTGTGTCAGTGTGAGACTCAATGACAGCACTTAATTTGTAAACATCTGCAAATTTAGTGAGTCAGAGACCATTGACATTGACCTTGACTTCTGAGAAGTAAATGCCAAAAAGGAGCAGTCCAAGGACTGATCCCTGAGGGACTCCACTTGTGAATGTCTCCTTTTTTGAGGTGGACTCCCTAATTCTAACTTCCTGGGTCCTGTCTGTGAGCCAGTTGGCTATCCACCAGGTGACATATGGGTTTGTACCAAACCTCTTGAGTTTATCAGCAATGCTCGAGTGGGGTATTGTGTCTAATGTCCTGGCCAGGTCAAGGTAGGTAGTGTGAATGATTTTGCCTTCATCCATTACTTTAGTGACCTTCTCAAAGATGTCCACTAGGTTGAGTAGGCATGATCTGCCCTTGACAAAACTAAACTGTATTGGATCCAGTGTCTGGAGGTTAACTGCATCGCTGTTGATCATCTCCATGATAATGCTTTCCATGGCTTTATATTTTACTCACTATGTTCTCTTTGAAAGAAAACGATTCATCCAGCTGATTATAGTGCAGTGGGAACTTAAGGCAATTCAGAAAAGTGCTTAGTATGGTGGAATGAATAAGAAGCTTTTGTAAAATCTGTAAAGCTGGTGCAGTTTTATTTCCCCTCTATCCATGTTTTGCAGGGCATCATTTACCAGGAATAGAGTTGGAATTAAGATGCTGTGACCTTTCTTACATGCATGCAGTTTGTTTAGGCAGACATATGTGGTTAAATAGAAGCAGAATTGTGTGGAGACTGCTCTAAGTCTGCAACAGTGAGTCACAGGGACCACCACTAGCCACCAGGAATAACCCTAAAGGCATGAGTTGGGAGAGCCATCAGGTATCAGGGACATTAAAAATAGGTCAGGGTACCACTAGACACCAGGGAGAACACTTACATCTTCTGTTCTAATAGCACTTAAACATAACTGGGATCAGGAAAACCATTAAAGGTGATGGGGAACACTAAACACCAAAGATATTTTATATTGTGTGCCTCAAAGGCACTTAAAAATGTGGTGTGGGGAACCACAAGTCACCAGATATACTGTAAGCAGTGTGCCTTAAAGGCACTAAAAGGGATTCTAATACTGTCCCCTCCCACATCCCACAGAAGGTATGAATACACTGTACCACCAGTAAACACCAGGGATATAATGTAAAATAAAATCCAAATAAATTAGTGCAGAAGGGCTTCTTAACTTATAATGAGGATCTTTGATATTATCCAATGTTTGTGACTTATGAGTGAGAGTGACTGGGATGGTTAAACAGATCCCTATCAGATGATAGAAATTTCATATGACTGAAACTCATTTGACTGAGACCATAAGACTGAAATTTCAAAATACTGAAAAATCGCTTGACTGAAACCCATAATACTGAAATCTTACAATGCTAAATTTCAACATACTGAATTGTAAAATGGATGATATAAAACCAGAATAGGTGGGGGGGGGGGCTATGCCCTCCATCTACCCACAATGTGGGAGGCTGTGCCCCCCACACCCACCCTAACTATATATATACTAACTCCAGGATCACACTGCAGTGGGGAAAAGGGCATATATCTTTTCTGGTTTTATATCGTCCACTTTACAATTCAGTATGTTGAAATTTAGCATTGTAAGATTTCAGTATTATGGGTTTCAGTCAAGTGATTTTTCAGTATGTGGAAATTTCAGTTTTATGGTCTCAGTCAAATGGGATTCAGTCAAATGAAATTTCTATCATCTGATATGGATCCCGTTAAACATACCTCTCAACTTTTTACCTGAAGAAATCAAGACAAAGCCAAAATTGGTGATGGGAGAAAATCATGAATGGATTTTCATTGTCCCTTGTGTAATACCTTTTGCCCTACCATGAATTTATTGGAGGATATTAACGGTGAAATGCTAATTTCTAACATTAATGACTGGCTGTAATTATCCATGATTTTCCAGGTAGGAAAAAGACATTCGGGTTGTTTTGACAAAACACAGGGACTAGTATGGGGTATGTGGTGTGGGTTTGAATTTGTATACTGTGTATAGAAGAGTGAGTGATGAGGGTGCTTGTGCAACACAATGCATTGATTGCCACTGTAACTACCAGAGGAAAGTGATGATTTACACTTGCTGGAGTTAACAGCAATTCAGAAACATGCAGATTAACCAGTAATGAGGTTTATCCTCATTGTGACTAATCCATCTCTGAATACACTAGCATTGCATTGCAGAAACAGGTCCTTTTCACTACAGTCCTTAACACAGTGGGGTTCTTTTTGAATCCCTGGATTTATTTCATTTAGCAAGGATTAACTTTTAAAAATGAAACTTCTTTCACAATTGATTTTCTTTATACAGAATGCTGTTTTTCCCAGACTATTCATGGAATACCAAGTGTAGAATAATCTGGGGCATTTCCTACTTAATGGAGAGTGATTTATTTTTTTCTTTCTTTTTTCTCCTTGGGCCTTTTGATAGTAGATCAACATGTTTTGAATTCAGTGTTCCAGATCTGGAGCTGTATACGATTACTCAGTGGTAACACTAAAGGCTGTCATCTCTTTTTTAAAATGATGACTGCATCTGTATTAACAATTATACTGCGGTGATGGTGCTGCGGTAGCGTTGTCGCTTCATAGCAAGACATTGTCCCATTCGATTCTCAGCTAGAGGGTCTTCTGTGTGTGGAGGCATACATGAATGGGGCATGCCTTCATTGAAGGTTGTACATCAGGGCTGGTAACCCGGTACGTAAAAATCCACTACCAATCATTAGCGGACCGGAGTTCTGCTGTGGCAACCCCTAACCGGGAAAAGCCGAAAGACACAAACAAATCTGTATTAACAATTAATGGTGCTCTTCCTCTGATTAAATTATTAAAGAGAAATAAATCTACTATCAAGTATATTCCTATTTTTTGAAAGAAATACATGAAGTGAAGACAAAGAAACAACTGCTCACACCAAAAATACGTTAAGTACTTTCATTCGTTTACTCACACAAACTTCTTCAGAACACCAACAGCAATACAACCCACATACTCAATTTAAATACAAATAAATTAACCATACAATGGTATAATTGAATAATTCATTAATTACTTGATCCACTCATAATAACATATATAAAAGGGAGCGCACCAGAAACCATCATTCAATAGTGGTTTATATTATTTAAAATGCATTTCTCATTCAAAATCTCATTCAACCCTGGAAAAATGTCAGCATGTAAAAATACCTGCCATCTAAGCTCCTTAATCTCTAAGGCAGTGATAAAATCACAGACAAAAGGTATCATATTTGTATTATCTAATACAAAAAACACAAATTTCTTAAATTCAGGACATTCCATAGCATGCTTAGCTAATGCATTGTTAACATCGTTGTTTCGAATAGCTAAGCAATGTTCATAAATCCGTTTATATAAACTCCTTAGAGTTTTGCCTACATAAAAATTATGACAAGTCCTACAGGAAGCAAGGTAGACTATACCATAACTTTTACAATTAAATCTACCTTTACTAGCTACATTGAACATTGCTTAGCTATTAGAAACAAAGATGTTAACAATGCATTAGCTAAGTAAGATATGGAATGTCCTGAATTTAAGAAATTTATGTTTTTTGTATTAGATAGTATAAATATGACACCTTTTGTCTGTGATTTTAACACTGCCTTAGAGATTAAGGAGCGTAGATGGCAGGTATTTTTAAATGCTGACATTTCTCCAGGGTTAAAGGGGACTTTGAATGTGAAGTGCATTTTAAATAATAGAAACCACTATTGAATGATGGTTTCTTTGTTGCACTCTTCTTTATATATTTTATTATGAGTGGATCCAGTAATTAATTAATTATTCAATTATACCATTGTATGATTAATTTATTTGTATTTAAATTGAGTATGTGAGTCATATTGCTGTTGATGTTCTGAAGAAGTTTGTGTGATTAAACGAATGAATGTACTTAACGTATTTTGGTGTGAGCAGTCATTTCTTTGTCTTCACTTCATGTATTTTTTTCATTTTACTTAGTTTTCGTGCAGTTGTGGTGTTTTGTATGTATATTCCCATTTCTTGGTGTAATTATTAATGCATTGGTTATGCAGAAAATTGTATAAACCTTATTTACAGGATTTTGTTCTGGAATTTATCAATCAGAATCTAATTCAACTGCACAATAGGAATTTCAGAATTTTAAAGATTCTCAACTTCTATTGTATTAATTATATACTCCAGAAGGGGCAAACTATTATCATAGTTTCATACTTTACATTAACTATGGAATATATTTCATTAAAGCATATTTAGATGTTTATTAAAGGTCAGACCTATTTCTTATAAGGAGATGTACTTAGTAACTAACAGATGTAACATTACATTTCATATCAAATTTTGCAAAGCTGCATTACATTCATGCACAACTTGCAGGAAATGCATCAGATTACCCTGGAACTGTATCATTTGATGCAATATTTTTCTGTCCTACTTTTGTCCAGTAAGAGTCGGATAGCCTTTGCTGACATAGTTATGGGTCCAAATCTTTCCTGGAATATGCACATTGACATTTGCCCCAAAATAAAATCTTTTTTGTTGGAAACCACCTGTTGATCAATATGTGTGTATATACCTTTAAGAAGCTATCCAAGGGCTTGCACAAGTGTATAAATACTGAGCATGTGCGAGCATGACTGCCATTTTGTAGTTAGCTGTTGAGATGCAAGCATGTATGTATGTAAGGTCTGTTTGTTAACTAGCTCGTTTGTATTTAAATATGCTGCTATTCATCCTGAAGTGTTTATATGTATTCAAGCATCTGAATGAAACCCCAAGCCTTCTTATTTTACGTATTAGAGATGAACAAGCGACACCACCTATAGTTTAATATCAGTTTTGGGTGACTTTCTACTGTTAGATGCTGTTACATGGGTGATAGGTTCTAATTAATCATACCTATAAATTGTTATGACTGAAAATTAATTTGCTTTCTTGCCCCGCATAGCTATATAAACAACATTTTTTTCTGAAATTGGGTAGTACCTGTAGAATTTCCACTGTACATTTTATGTTTGATTGACGACTGCTTCAGTTTGTTAGGGGTGAGTGGTGGGTACATGGATGATTTGCATACTTGTTTAACTTACATTATATCACCTTATTTGGTATCATATTGTGGGACTGTAACTTTTATTCTAAAAGTAGACAAACCTGTTGCAGGAGGAATAAGGAACAATGCATACTGCTGCTTTGCTATTATACTAAAACATTATGGAGTACCAGTAGAAATCTTATTACAAGGACCACCACTAATGAAATGGCATTGCATGTAAATGTCATCAGCAGAAGTGTTAAAAGTGTCCTTATTTTATATCTCAGATTATCATGTAAACATTTCAGGTCATTATATTTTTGGTAATAAGTGATATGGGTGACAAAAACATTTTCCAACAATTTTCAATAATGCTCTTGATTTCATTGGCATCCATACTATAAACAATGGAAAATACATTTAAAAATCTATAGACAAGTGTAGCTTTGAAAGTCACTAGTACAAGTCTCCATCTTTGCATATTATAAGTCTAAAATCAGTATGTTCAATTTTCTCTGAGTTTTGGCAATTTTGGAGTTTGTATGTATAAATAGTGTGTAGGTTTGGGGGACAGAGGGGTGCTGGATGGTTCCTGTTTAAAAACAAGCAAAAAAAAAAAACTTTAAAGAAGAACTATGATTGTCCACATGCACTTTGCCCCGTGTATTTTGTTAGTTAGTTTATTTATTTATTTGCTTATTTATTTCTTCACAGAATTAACATTACACTAGAGAGAAAAATGTTCTGGATTTGATTTTGACTACTAGTAACTTTCTAGCAGTGCTGTGTCCAACCTATTCATCTCCAGAATCAAAACCAGAGGTAGGATTGCATTTATTTGTATTAAATTCAATGATGTATCAAACAAAGCTTTTTATATAGCCCCTTTCAATAAGCAATCTCACAAGTTCCTCTGTTTCCTCATGGAATTCATTTTCCCCTGATGTCTGTTAGAACAAATAAATCATCTGATTTTTGATAACATTCTTTTTAACACGAAAAGGGTGTTCGTTAGTAAATAACATATTTGTTTGCAGAAGTAATTTTCCTATGTATACTTGATGTGACTCTGTTCTCTTAAACTCAGTCAAAACATCCAGAAACGTAACCTCCATTTCCTTGTTATATGTAGCTGTAGATATCTAGCTCAAATAGGAGTGGACCGAGGACTGAACACTATGGTATTCTTGTAGTGACATGCTGTATGTGAGCAAAGTTTTATATTTTACTCATTGTGTTCTCTTTGAAAGACAGCAATTCATCCAGTTGCTTGTAGTGTATTATATTTATATGCAGCAACTAGTATGACCTCAGAAGTTTCTTACAAAAAAAAAAAAAATACAAGGCATAACAAACTTGCCTTACAGAGAACACCTTAAAGCCTGTTTTCCTCAACTCAGTCTCCTATAGATTGCTAAGAAGTGATCTATACCTGGCTTACAAGGCATCCACAAACCCCACAGTTATAAATATTCTGCATATTTGTAAGTGAAACATTATCAGAAATACAAGATCTAGGGACCTGAATCTTTTCTATGACCTCAACAGAACATGCTGTACAGACAGATATGTGTCCCAGAGACTGCCCCTCCTATGGAACAGGCTTTCCATCCATGTGAAGCTGAGTTTGTCTATTACCCAGTTTAAGTGTGGCCTAGACGAGTGGATGGGGAACAGGAAACTAGGCCTGCCACTCATATCTGTTATGGACAGAGGTAGCTAATAAATGCCTGGCCCTCAATGTCTTATTCGGATACAGGATATCATTATTCTTTTGGAAAAAATAATTGGCTAGGCTTAAAAAGGCCTCCTGGGTTGTTAGCCTAGTAACAAGCTATGAAAAAAAAAATATATATATATATATATATTACAATATACTCATTATTTTCACAATGGCGACTGGATTGCTCATAATCTGACATGTTGGGGAATTACACAGTTACATGGAAATTGAGCATTTGGAATGTAGTATTCCTATTCTGCACTTCAAACTGCCTGGGATCTCATGTTCCTTGATTCTATTTTTATTTTATTTTATTTTATTATATACTAAGTGAAATTCTTTTATATTTTATGAGCACTTGTTGATTTATCTAAAGCCTCTCATCTTGTAATACAAATTAGTTGGGAAGCATAAACCCTTAGTTGGGGATCAATGGTTTGTATGAAGTTCCTTTAGAATAATGAATAATAAATTATTGACCCACAAAGTCTTTATTCTTATTACCATTAGAATCTACACCAAATTACTAGTTTTAATAACTTCTAAGTAGTTCTGATTTAATGGCAACTTTTTATAAAGTGACATGCATCAAATGTTTGATATAAACTGCTGCATTTATTAATTTGCTATAGATTGCTTTTCTTGCTGTCTGATTTTGTTTTAGCTAAGAAAGCTGCTGCATTTATTAATTTGTTAGAGACTTATTTTCTTGGTATCTGATTTTGTTTTAGTTAAGAAAACTGCTACATTTATTAATTTGCTAGAGACTGCTTTTCTTTTTGTCTGATTTTGTTTTAGTTAAGAAAACTGCTGCATTTATTAATTTCCCAGAGACTGCTATTCTTGGTGACTGATTTTGTTTGTTCCCTACCCTCCAACCCTCCCACCCTATTGCTGTCCTTGTTCTTATACTTGATGGCTTTGCAGTTGCCCACCCCTGCTGTAAATTTGATCTGGGACACTCCTCCCAGTCTAGTGTCATTAGCTCATTCTACCTAATACAGAGAGAACATTTGAGAAGGCCAATCCACTTAGGTTCTTAACCTTGAATTATCTTCTGTTCCTCCTTTCTCCCTTTCCACTTTACTAAAAAAAAAATCTAAGCTTGTTTCCTGCCTTTCCTGTAACTAGTCTAGTCCAGTTACAGATTTGCTGTATCCAGGACTATCTGTAAGCGTCTAAGCCCCCCAAGCCTTTCTGTGTTGGAGGGAAGCCTTCTAGCTTATCAGTGGGAGTGGTAAGCACTAGGTAGCCTATCTACTACAAGAGGAGTGGTTTCTGGCCCAGAAATTGTAGTTTATTGGCTGTTTGGGCAGTTTTTCCATCTCTTTCAACTTTCTAGTTTAAAAAGCCATGTTTGCTCTTGTTTCCCGGCTTTCCTGTAACTAGGCTAGTCCAGATACAGATTTGCTGTATCCAGGACTGTTTGTAAGCTTCTGAGCCCCCTAAGCCTTCCTGTGTTGGAAGGAAGCCTTCTAGCTTATCAGTGGGAGTGGTAAGCACTAGGTAGCCTATCTACCACAAAAGGAGTGGTTTCTGGCCCAGAAATTGTAGTTTATTGGCCGTTTGGGCAGTGTTTCTATCTATTTCAACTTTTTAGTGTAAAAGCTCCCATTTGCACTTGTTTCCCAGCTTTTCTGTAACTAGGCTAGTCCAGATACTGAACTGCTGTATCCAGGACTGTTTGTAAGCTTCTGAGTCCCCTAAGCCTTTCTGTGTTGGAGGGAAGCCTTCTAGCTTATCAGTGGAAGTGGTAAGCGCTAGGTAGCCTATCTACCATAAAAGGAGTGGTTTCTGGCCCAGAAATTGTAGTTTATTGGCATTTTAGGCAGTTTCTCCCTCTCTTTTAACTTTCTAGTTTAAAAGCCCATGTTTGCACTTGTTTATCACCTACTCCAGATACAGATTTCCTCTCTCCAGGACTGTTTGTAAGATTCTGAGTGGTGCAAAAACGTCTGATCTTCAAATTTTCCCTTAGATCTGCTGGTTCTCTCCTCTCCTGCACTTTCACTAGATTATTAGTCTAGCACTTTACCAGACTTCTTGTAGCAATTATTGTAGCACACAAAAAGTGCTACCAGCACTAAACATTCTACAAGGAAACAGCTCTAGTACTTGTTATTAATGCCCACCCCTCCAGGCATGTCTAAAGGTCAGTTCCCTGTGCTTTCTCCTATTAACGTGGTGAAATTGGCCATCCTGAGGCAATGTAGCAACTGCCTCATGTACACTGACAACCCTCTTCTCTTACTTCCCAACACTTAGACTTGTGAGAGATGCACTTATATATCCAAATTGGAAGCCACACACTCTCCAGCCAAGACCAGGATAACTGGTCAAGAGGAGATTGTCAACACTTGCACCACACCACATGGAACACATAGCCCTCCAGAACACAAACCAGCACTGCCTTCACATAAAAACACAAAACACACACCCACCTTTGTGGAGGCTCTCAATAAAAATCTACTCAGCTAGCA
>NC_056738.1:513477520-513657726 GCF_019279795.1 Protopterus annectens | reverse complement strand
ATCATTACTGTATGGGCACACCTGCGCACCTACAGTTAGCTTTAATTGGATTCTTAATAAAAAAAAAGTTTGTTTATTTGATTTGAATTGACTGTTGCTGTTGTACACGTGGGAAAATGTTGTTTGGAATATGCAGACAACTATGAGCAGTCTCGCTCATTCCTTTGGCTTTTCTGCAGTTCTTCCTTGTGGCGGCATGTATATTCTGAGAGCTCTGCTCTCAGACACACCCTCTGCACTCTTACACGCTCTGTGTAAGATTAGGAGTTCAGGCAGTGTGCCTTCATTAATATGCATGGCGCACTGCCGTCCTGCTCCTAAATGGCCACTTCCATGCAGGACTATGCTAGTCCTGCATGGAAGAATAGTAAATCCAGGGGATTGTCTTTATATGTCTTCAAAAGATATAGTGGGGCAATTAAGCTAGGGATGTGGGTTGTGCAGTATTTACCCACCAGTGTAGGAATTATGCATGAGGACAAAGCTTAAATGGTGCAGCAAAAGCCCAGGTAGGTAAATACTGAAGAGATCTGCCCCTAGGTCTAGTTATTGTTACTGTACCTTAGATGCAATTTATTTCCAGTTATGTTTGTGCATTATTCTCAATTTTTTTATCCTTCTTGGATGTATGCGTTTGCTAAAAAAAATATTTTCACTTCCCAAGAAACATTCACACAGCAGGTTTCATGTCTGAAAGATGAAAACAGGCAAGTTAGATTCATTACTTCAAAGTTCCAAAATGTCCCCTTACCCTTTTCAGCCACATGCTTGCAATAGTTTATATAGTTAGTGGACACACACCATAAGCATTGCTTAGACTACTGCCTACTGCATAACAATGAGAGAGAAACAAGGCAAAACTCATTAGTTTCAGTTATGCAAGTCCACACTGCCAGAACATGGCAACATGGCAGCTGTCTGAGAACTCTAACAGTCCCAATAGTGTGAAATAAAATTTCTGAAATTTTTCAGCAAACCCAGAATTAGCCTTTTCTCAACTGCTATGTTGTAATTTTGGAGGAGGATCTCTCCATATATGAGTGGTGCAGGGGGTTCATCCCACTGAAAAATAAGATTTATTTTTTTATTTATTTTTCACTGAAAGTGGCTTTTAACAAATTTTACAGACTCAGAATCCACAAAAATATCATTTATAGACCTAGCACCTTCTATAACATTATCAAATGCCAACATAGTGACTTCTGAAAAATACTTTACGTATCTATTCATGATGGCTTAATGCTATGATTTGTGTTTCACAGCCAGGATTCACTCGCGACTGTTGGTCACAATTTATAAGGAGTTTGCATACTTTCCCTGGTTTTGGTTTGGTTTGGTTGGGGAACCCCTCTTTCCTTCCACCTCCAAAAAGCATGTTGCCTAACTGGTTACACTAAATGGTGTCTATTGACATCAAGCTTCAGTTTATAAAATCACAGCTTAATTTGAAATAGGATGGATATATCTGACATATCAGTGCTAAATAATCTAGGGTGTATAGCCATTTTAAACAAACACACAGAGACACACACACAGGTATGTGTGTACTGGATTGTTGGGGAAGGAGCAGGGTTAGCATCATAACTAAGGGGGTATACCTGTTACTTTGGGACAATTGTTCCTGTCTGGAGGCTGACATTTCATTTGTTGAGCATGTACATTCTTTTGTGTGTTTGTGACTAGAGGATGGTGCTGTTCTGAAAATGTATTTAGCTTTTTCTTTGAAGGTTTTTATTACAACACAATGTCATGCAAAATGAGACAAAGGTTCAAATGGAGATGAGAAGAAAAAACTGTATAAAAGTTCAGCCTGCTAAACATTAGTGGGTGTATGTAAGACAAAAGTTGGAAATACATATTCAAAAAAAAACTGTTGTGTAATTTATTGGAACAATCACTTTTCATCATAATGGCTAATCTAGCCATATTATATTGGAATGTAAATGGACTGACAGGTATAGGTAAAAAGGAAAGAGTATTGAATTACATTAAGAAATGCAGAGTACTAATAGCAATGCTACAGGAGACATATTTAGAAAAAAATGAGCCTGTGAATTTGGCAAAGAAAAGATTTCATGATGAATATTCAGCAGAATGAGGGACAAAGGAAAAACAGAGTAATAATATTGATTGCAGGAGGGGTTCCAATATAGTTCAGATGTGGACAACATACAATAATGGTAGATTTGTGATACTAAGGGGCTACCCACAAGGGAGGAGGATTATGCCAGCAAATACACACACACACACACACACACACACACACACACACACACACACACACACACACACACAAAAAAAATACATTTCCACTTCCTATAGCTTAATACACTAAAATACATCTGTAAAATATTCACATAAAATAAAATAACCACGAGGTTCAAGGCAATGCCAGAAATTGAACATCTGACTCTGTTGTGCTCATGCTTTAAATATTAAAAATGGCCGTCCATCTTGCCATGTTCAGTACTGAGCTGACTAAAATTTAAAAAAGAAAATTAACTTTCTCACAGCTGTTTCCAAGGACACTAGTTCCACATGGGATAAGATCTCAGTATATGTCTTTTTCCATCTAGAAATGGCTACACCCACTTTATCTAACTTCTTTATTTGATCCAGCCTCAACATGAATTGTCTACTAGTTTTGTTGAATGTTTTTTTTCAAAGATTTAACCTTAGAGCAGATTAGTCTGTATTCAAAGGTAGTGAAAACAAGTTATTTGTGTTGCGATCCAGTGCAGAGTCTTGGGGTTCATACTGTTTTTTTAACTTCCAGGATGCACACTGTGCTCCCATTTTCTTTAAAACTTCCAAAATATACACTCTACCCCCATTTTATTGCCACTGTTTTTTTTAAGCTCTTGAGCGCCATCAACACAGTATGTTTTGGCAAAGCACATGGCAACAGCCTCTTTTCATTATATTAGATGCTGTTACATTGTAGGGCAGTTTCTTGCACCTTTACAGTTAATAATATGCTTATAAAACAAATGTTTATCAATGTTGAGTGCTGGGTTGCACTAGGACTGCCCTGGAGTTTTGCAGGCTATAAAGCTATATGGTTAGAAATGATTGCCAAGGTAGCATCATACAACATTTTGCGCCTGATAAAAGTAATTTTGTACTACTTTCATAAATGTTGCCAGAAGTAGCAGCAAACAATTGCAAAGGATTTCACTTAATGTAAGCTGAAATTCTCTTATGCTCTTTCTTTACAGTTTAGTACCACTGCGAAGCAACCTTCAGCGTTTTAAGATAACCATAGAGAAGCAACTTTTAACATTTCATTCCTGATTAAAACATTGCTTTCACAAGTGTTCTCAGAAGGGCTAGCAAGCAAACAAAACTGATTTTACATGAGATGAGCTGAAAAATGCTTACATTGCAGTTTATGATCATAAGTAGTAGCATACAACATATAACTTGATCAGGAATAACCTGCAGGGACATGCACAAATGCTCCTGCACTAGTCCTGCACGGATTCAGTCCCTGTATGCAAATTACCCCATTTTCAGGAGAATTCCATGCAAATGAGGTGAATTTGCGATCCAGGAAGCTGGAAATCGGCTGTGCAGGACTAGTGTAATCTGTAGAAATGTACTCCACTGTTAACAGAGTACATTTCTGCAAATTACAAAACAGAGCCATGACAGCTCCAAATAAAGGGTGGATATCATGTAGAAAGCATGCCAATGGCCAACTATAAGGTCATTGGCATGGAAAACATTTGCAAAAATAAATAAATTAACTTTTATTTTTTTTAGCCGATCTCAGCTGTTTAAGCATAGTGCAGTGGCACGCAAACGTGATCGGCTGGAAAATAAGGAAAAAAAACATAAAATAATCATTCTAACCGAAATCACTATTTTGCCATTATACCCAATGGCAGGCAGAAGACAACATGGCCAGTGAATAGTGGCTGCTAAGGGGGATGCTCAGTGTGGAACACGTAACTATGCATCAGCAGGCAATCCTATGCAAATGAGGGGAATGATACTGAATCCCAGATTTCCCCTGCATACTAGTCAGCACCCAAAAGTGTAAGAGCAAGAATAGCTTGGTGAAAGCCTAGGAGTTAACTGACATCATAGGGAGTGTGTCAGGCATACTGTAAGTGGATTGGAGCCCTGTGGCTCGGGTTTGCTCCTAGCTTAGCAGAGCTAAGCAAGGGTGTGTGTCTGAGGCTGCCTAGCACTCTGTACATTGCCTAAGCAGGTGTGCATGTCATGTACTGGGTTTTAAAGGAAAAATAAAAAGGTAAACTAGGAAATAGCAGCTCTGTGCACATTTGTGCACTGTGTTTGCAGGGCACACCCTTGGGCTTAAACAGGAAGGCAATGGGAAGGGTAAACAACAGTAGGAAGGTAATGTAGGAGAACTAGCATAGCTAGCAGGTGAAATGTATCAGAATCAGCCAATTACACAGGCAGCAAACCAACCCAGCCCAGAACACTACTATAAACTATGCAAACACCTTTCCCTATGGTTTTTCCCACACTCTACACCACCAGTGCATACAAGCAGGTACATTTTAACAAACAAAAACAACAGAATGATAGGGGCTGCAGCAGCTATCAGATATGAACATGTGGAAGAGGCTGAGGGTGGTGAGGATGATAATGCTATCGACCAACCCACAGTGAGGAGACGGAGAAGGATGTACAGACCCAGGGTAACTTACCAGGGGCTACATGAGCTGGAGATAGTGGAGCGCTATAGGGTGGACAGGTACCTCCTACAGCAAATTGTTGAGCTGTGCCGCCCATGCCTGACATACAGAACTAACAGAGGGGAACCCATCCCAGTGGATACCAAGGTATGTGTAGGCCTAGGAATACTAGCCACGGGTACCTCCCAAAGCCCAACTGGGGATATCATGGGGATCTCACAGGAATTAGCATCCAGAGTATTCCACCAGTTCTAATAAACAGCAAAGATGTGGTAAAAGTGCCCAAAATGCAACGAATAATCCAAAATTAGGCACCAGAGACCAGCAGTTCCAACACACAAGTAATTTAATGTTCAAACACAGCAAAAGGAACACACATCTACATATAACATAAATGTTGATAAAAATACTTTCCCTTATGTTCTATATCTTGGTATTTAATTGAATCACTGATTTCACTGGTCTATTCAAACAGGAAAAGTTATTTAACTAGGTAATTGTGATGTATTTGCCCATCTGATGAAGTTCTATGAGACGAAAATGTAAGGGGAAGTATTTTTATCAGCGTTTATGTTACATGTGGATGTGTGTTCCTTTTGGTGTATTCCACCAGTTCCTGGATACCATGTCAGCACATGCCAGTGAGCACGTATATTTCCTTAACACCCGTGAGGTGTTGGCCAGCAATATGCGTCTCTTCCACCAAATAGCAGAATACCCTGAGGTGGTAGGTGCTCTAGACTGCATGCACATATGCATCAAAGCACCACCTGATGAATTGGGTAGGGTCTATATCAACTGCAAGGGCTTCCCCTCCATCAACTGCCAGGTTGTGTGTGATGCCCACGGGTATTATAATGAATGTGTTTGCTGGCTTTCTTGGAAGCTATCATGATTCCCACATCTGGCATCTGACACAGCTGTACCAGAGATTTTCCAATGGGGATATCCCTTACGGTCACCTAGTGGGGGATGCTGGTTACACATTGGAGCCGTGGCTGATGACACCCATCAGAAATGCACACACACCCGAACAAGAATGCAGTAATGAGGCACACACACAGACCAAAATCATAATAGAGCATGTGTTTGGGATGCTCAAGTCATGGTTCCGGTGCCTGGACACATACAGTGGAGCCTTGCAGTACTCACCAGCTACATGTACCCAAATTGTTATCGTATGTGCCATGCTACACAATATGATCCTGCAGAAACAGCTGCAGCAGAAATAGCACGGGGCAGGGCCACACAGGCCCCCACCAATGCCAAGGCCTGCTCAGGCACAGAGTGACTCAGAGGATGAACAACCTTAGCCTGCCCCAGTAGGCAGATGGAGACATGCCCAGTATGCCACGGCCTTGGCAAAGAGGCAGCCCATAGCACATACACTGACACAGTAGGGTCCCAGGGAATGACACCTTTCTCTGACTCACACATACAGTAAAAGGGATGCCAAACATGACACTACCTGTACTCAACCATGTATGGGGAGTGTACTCTGCGCATCCGACATAGGCAGCCCCCAGCACCATGCTCAATACTGGCACACCCACAAGATAAGTCACTTCCCTTACCGATTGCTGATTGGAGTAGCATGTGAAGTTACTTGTATCTATGGTATGGATGTGAGCATGCAAGGGAATCGGGTGGCTGAATAGGATGCCAGCAGATAGTAGACACCTATAGTGGCAGCATGAGATCTGTAACAAATACGGGTGTCACCACAGAAACCAGTACTACACATGTTGACAAAACCCACTGCAGGAAATGTGCTGGGCCACGTATGTCCTTATGACGCACACATGCCAGTCAGGGAAGTACACATACCCAACAACCATCACAGCCAGTAGGACAGGTGTAGACAAACACAAAAAAGGCTGTGCTAAGGCCAGTGAATGATGCCTATGGGTAGTCCCCCCCAGGCCTACACAGACAGACCACATCAGTTCAGGGAGCGGGGTGTTAGTTTTGAAGGGTAGGAAGTCAGAAACTAATATGTAGGTCACTCAAACATAAAACCTGTAGTACACTGACATTCCTCTAGTCAGCATGATAGGTTAGAAAACAGAATGAAATGGAATACCTGACATACCAGTACAGTCATAGCAAATGTGTATAAGTGTCAGGTGTGCACCCCCCCAATCCTGTGTAGCAATGTGGAAACAGTCAGGTATGCCCCCCATAGCCTATGTAGACATGTAGTAACAGTCAGGTCCCCCCCAATCCTGTGTAGAAATGTAGTAACAGTCAGGTGTGCACCCCCCAATCCTATGTAGACATGTAGTAACAGTCAGGTGTGCCCCCCCCTAATCCTGTGCAGCAATGTAGAAACAGTCAGGTGTGCCCCCCCATAGCCTATGTAGTCAGTAGTAACAGTCAGGTGTGCCCCCCAATCCTACGTAGACATGTAGTAACAGTCAGGTGTGCCCCCCACCCTATGTAGCAATGTAGAAACAGTCAGGTGTGCCCCAACCCTACATAGACATGTAGTAACAGTCAGGTGTGTCCTCCAATCCTGTGCGGCAATGTAGAAACAGTCAGGTGTGCCCCTCCATAGCCTATGTAGACAATAGTAACAGTCAGGTGTGCCCCCCCCAATCCTACGTAGACATGTAGTAACAGTCAGGTGTGCCCCCCCCATCTTGTGTAGCAATGTAGAAACAGTCAGGTGTGCCCCAACCCTACTGAGACATGTAGTAACAGTCAGGTGTGCCCCCCAATCCTATGTAGACATGTAGTAACAGTCAGGTGTGCCCCCCCAATCCTGGGTAGCAATGCAGAAACAGTCAGGTGTACCCCACTATAGCCCCTGTAGACAGTAGTAACAGTCAGGTGTGCCCCCCCAATCCTACGTAGACATGTAGTAACAGTCAGGTGTGCTCCCCACATCCTGTGTAGAAATGTAGAAACAGTCAGGTGTGCCCCCTCAACCCTACTTATACATGTAGTAACAGTCAGGTGTGGCCCCCCATCCTATATAGAAATGTAGTAACGGTCTGGTGTGCCCCCCAATCCGATGTACACATGTTGCAACAGTAAGGTGTGCCCCCAATCTGATGTAGAAATGTAGTAGCAGTTAGGTGTGCCCCCCCAAATCCTGTGTAGCAATGTAGAAACAGTCAGGTGTGCCCCCCATATCCTATGTAGACATGTAGTAACAGTCACGCTTGCCCCCCAATCCTATGCAGAAATGTAGTAACATGTATGTATAGGTATAATACCAGTGGAGCACGGATGCCCAGAGGTGGCCAAGGTAGCAGGATAGATTGTAGCATTTTGTACAATATGCAGGTATGTGTGTGTCAGGTTGGTGTGCGTTTCATATTGTGTGAGAGTGGTCAGTATGTATGCATGTTGAGGTATGACCTGGTGGCCATTGCCCACAACTGCTGATGACAGGGCCAAGCCCTCACAATTGCAGTGCCAAAGACAATTCTCACCAGCATAACACATGCTAGCAGTAAGCCATTCTAAATATATGGTGATAATATGTGTCACCATCTGAAAAACTGACATGGCATGGCTGTTGGGCTAGATATACAAGTAGTACACAGGGGAAGGTACCCCGACACACAGTATATAATGTGTTACTGTGAAATGGACACACCCTGGGAATTGTATATACAGGTATGCATCACATTATCTTGACCTGTAGTAAGGAATACCAGTGTAGGCTGCCCGGACACTTGCAGATCACAAAGGTAGTAGGACAGATGTGTTAGGAAACAGCTGATGTACCTGCACATGCCACCACAACTGGAATGCCCCAAGCATATCTGTGCATCAGATGCAAGTAGTGTCCAAGGCACACATGCACCCAGCTCACACAAACACCACCCACAGGTACTTCTCTGATCGTATCCCTGCTGTTGGGAATGGGTACAATATGACCCCTCCACCTATATATGGCAATAGCAACAGAATGCAGCATGCAGTGTAGGTGTCCCATGCAGGTGTGTCCCTAACTGTAGGTAGCACCCTGTCAGCATCCACACCACCTGACCAGTACTGATAGAAATTATTGGCATGAACACCTAGCACACCTACCCTGTCACCGCAAGGAAATATACTGTATTGCGGTCTGGGACTGTAGGACTGACAGAATCCAATGGCCTGCCACAGCTGGCCCACATCACCACCAAATGGCCTACAGGCCTCTGCCAAAGGCCTGTGTCTCACATGTACTGCCAATGCATGTTATGTCATAGACACTCACATAACAACATAACACACTCCACATAAGCCATATGCAAGGCCATGTGGACAAACCACAGTAACATGTCCACCATGTCCCACTGCATGCACTGTGGACCAACACTGAAACAAAGCTGTGATGAGGTGATAACCTTAGGGAAAGTATCAGAGATTGTATGCATAATGTATGGCAGCGGACAGAATAATGGGGGGGGTAGCATGGGCAGCATGGAATGTGCAAGTTCCGACACACAGCTGTGTGCATACACTATCCCTGGCTGCAAACACATAAATGGGTGGCTCCAAACCTGCCCGTACACCACAATAGGGGTAATGTCCTGATTCATGGACCCTGCCTCTGGGTAACCTGTGTGAATCTGTACAGCTGTGAGGTATTGCCTTAGCAAGTTAAGGCCATACTGTTATATCGATAGATGTACAAGTATGGGATCCTCTGCCAGCATTGTACCAAGGTGCTGAACCAGATACATAGACCCAGTAGCAAGTGTCTGCAGCTCCCCCTCCAGAATGGCATGACTTACCATGAATATGTAGACGTCTGAACAAGCAAAAAGACTTGAAGACAGTAAACTTGAGCAAATTAGCGAACAGAACACTATAAGAGAATACTTATAAAAAAGGCAGACGTTTTATTTAAACCAGATAAATGTTAGCGCTTTCGGCTAAATCGAATATTTAGCCTTCCTCAGACAAACAGCAGAATGTGAAAGTAGTCTTCCTTACATACATACTTGAAACCAATCAGAATAAAATGCATTCCTTAATTACACGTAACCTTGACTACCTTAAAGCAAATTAATATGTTACATGTATAACTTTTAAAATTCAAATAAACATATATTTTAAAGTGTAAATAAAGATAAAATACTTTATATATATTTTTTATACAACAAAAAGCAAACTTTGCCATGTCGCCGAGGTCTTTATTTACAAAATCATTTGTCCCAGCGTTCAGTGGTAAATGTATATGATGTTAACCATGTTGCTATATGTTGCACCTTGCTGCTAAAGTATATAAGTATTCCAAGTAAATGGGAATAAAAGTAAAAATACTACCATAAAAAAACTCGTGAGAGATGCGTATAACAATATAACAATATATATAATGTTATAAACTTGCCATTGTTCAAGAAATATGTATATATTATTAATAAAACATATGTAAATATGTGTTTTTATATATATTTGTTATACATATACCCTGTATCAAATAAATATAAAGAACCTTGACAAGTTCGATGTTAAATCCATAATCAAAAATCTAAAAGTAACATTATGTTACATCTATGCATTACATGTTGTAAACTAAATCATTAGTCCGAGTATAAAAAACCGGGACTAAAGATTATTATCTGTTATACGATAACCATTTTAAAACACATTTAATTGATAAGTTATCGTTAATCCCTGGTAATAAATGTGCCCTTGTTCGTATCTGCCACATAAGTTCATCTATCTCTAGCCTGATTTGCCACGGACCACCTCTTGCATCGGGTATTCTTTGCTGGACTATGACAAAACTAAATGTGTGTCCACTATTTTCCATAATATGCTTGGCTAGAGCATTGTTTTCATCTTTTTTGCCAATAGCATAAATATGTTCATATATTCTGGTCTCGATTCTACGTTCTGTCTTACCAATGTAAAATGCTTTACATTGGTTACAGAGAGCAGCGTATACCACAGATTTAGATTCACAATTATAAAAATTGTTAATTTTGTATGTCTTGTCCATGATAGTAAAATGTGTGCATACTTTCAAGAATCTACATTGTGCACAAGCACCACACTTGTGCATTCCATTTGACGCCATGAAGTAGATTTTTGTGCTCTTTCAAGATGGCCTTTAAATTTTGACCCTTCCTATATGTTATTCTAGGTTTATCACCTAGTAGTGTAGATAGGGTACTGTCATGATTAATGACATCCCAATTCTTGTTTACAATTTCCTGATTTTTGAAATCAAGTGAGAAAGTGTACAAGAAGGAAACACTATAATTGATATTATTAGTTCTATCATTACTCAATGAATCGTCCTTATTTGATACCATGTTTTCCTCAACAGAAGCTCTATTGTTGAGAAGCGGAGTAAATTGACCTGCATACCGTTTGTTGACTACTTCTGTAATTATGTTATCAATTAACGTAAATGGATAACCTCTTGTTATGAACATATTCTTTAGCTTGCTGCATTCCAATTCAAAATCTTGGTCAACAGTGACCATACGTGGCCTGACTATCTGGCCTTTCACGACCGATCTTTTCTGGTAGTAAGGGTGACTACTAGAAAAGTGCAGCAAGCTATTAGAATATGTGGGTTTTCTATATATATTACTTTTAGTCTTTGGTTACTAACATCTTTTGTAAGGAGTATATCAAGATAATTAATTTCACTTTCCTGTATGTTGTATGTGAACTGTAGGAAGTTTGTCATGCTAGTTATTTGTTCTATGAAACTGGGAATAATTTCCCTATTTCCCTTCCATAGACAAAAAATGTCGTCCTGGTACCTCCTATACCAGGACACATGTTGTTTAAACAAAGCATCCTTGAATAAGAATTCTTTCTCCCAATATGCCAACACGGCATTGGCAAATGAGCCCCCACATGGGGAACCCATAGCCACTCCTGAAGTTTGTAAATAAAAGATGTTCTCAAAGACGAAAAAGTTGTTTACCAAAACTAACTCTAAAAGTGTTTCTGTTAAGTAAATTGTCTTTTCTTCTACTTTTTTGGTAATCATAAATTTTCTTATCCAATTGAGACCTATGTCTTGAGGTATAACCGTATACAGGTCTTTTATATCAATAGTAAGAAAGGCAATATCTGTGGAATATGCAATTTCTCCTATGTCTTGCAAGAAAGACCAGGAATCCTTGCAAATATGTACCTCCTGTGCCAACAAGGGTTTGATAATATTGTCAACCATCCTAGCACATGCATAGGTGGCCGAACCCCTTCCGTCCACAATTGGTCTAAATGGCGGTGAATTGAGTTGTTTATGTAGTTTGGGTGTGCCAAAAAAGGCTGAGATTTTTGGAGCTGGCATTTGCAGATATTTGTATGTTTCTGGGTTAATAAACCCTTCAATGAGTAAATCATATAGTGTATTGTTGATCCTCCTATAAGCCCCATGTATTTCGTTAAGGGATACTTCTTGATAAACAGGTGTATCTAAATGCTTTCTCATATATTCTACATATTTGAAGTTATCCATAAATACCACCCCTCCACCCTTATCAGGTTTCATGACACGAATGTTACAATCCCTGAGAAGCTGGAGAAAATCCCACTCCAATGTGGTCATGTTATTAAGATCTCTTTGGTTGTTATACATAATTTGTTTTTTTATTGCCCAGAGATCTATTTCACACATTTTCTCAAAAACTAATAGAATAGGATGGAGGGGTGGGTTATAAATGCTTGATACTCTGAGAGGATTCAACAATTCTGTATTGTTACCCAATATATAGTTTAAGTTAAGTTTCCTAACGAAAACTTTCAAGTCAACAAGAGTCTTTGCTATGTCCATATGTTGCCCCGGAACAAAGGACAAATCCTTTGCGAAAAAGTCAACAATGTCCTGATGAATATCAATAAGTGTATAATTATACAACTTAAAGTCATTGTTTGAACTTCTCAAGATACGTGGTTCTTGGCCAAAAGAGGGAGTCTCGGTCATCTCCGCCTCCCCCCTCGTCTGTTGTTCCTCGTATTGTTCCCTGTTTGGGCTCTCATACGATTCGTCGTGGGAGCATGGCCGACCTGGTGAAAAACCTGACCATCCTGTTGATTAAAGTCATCAACAAATTGGTCTGATGGTTGAATGTTTTCCCTCTGTCCATATGTTGGAATATTAAGTTGGTTCGAATTAGTTGCATTGTTATTGTTCAACCTTGGGCTTCTTCTACGACCCTGTCCTTGCACAGGGAAACCTTCCTGAATATTACCATCATTGGTATTTTCTCCTGTGCTAACGTTGTTGTTTTGCCCCATCTGGTTTGTAACTTCCCCTTGGACAACTTGCGTTTTGTTTTGGGGCCTAGGATAAGCAACTTTGTTGGCATAGTCTGTTAGATCTCTATTTAGTTTTGTAGACGTCTGCCCACAATACCAGACACAGCTGCATTCACCCTTGTTCCCCAGGACATCACTGTGAGCAAGAATGTCCACCTGACAGTACTTGAGGACATAAAACATCACAGTGTATAACAGTACAAATGTCTGAATATCTCTGCTAACACCAGTACCATGTAGCAGAAGCAACACAGACACAATCACCTACAGTACACAATATCCCTTGCACAGTTTGTCCCCATATTGCCAAATGATCTACGGATACCCTGCAGAAACAGTTTGCTACCTGTAGGTGTACAACACAAAGGTCAGCACTGGAGTACAAATTACCTGGAATGGATCCACACATTCAATACAAAAAGGCATACTGGGCATGCTCACACACTTAGAGAAATGAAGGCAATGTCAGACAACAACATACTGAAAGGTCATACTGGGAATGCTCACACACTTAAACAAATGAAGCCCATGTCTGCAAACAACAGTGGACCAGACATAGCTGACTGTTGCAGATGTTAGTGCATACACTCCTCTGTATGCACCAGTCATGCTTTGCAGACACAGTGGATAGGAATACAGACATAAATCCAAGGACAACACACTATAATAAGCCAAACGTAGACATACATAGATGTGTGGAGGAGAGTGAATGTGACAAAGAGCCATCCATCATGAGGCCTGTCCCACCCAGCACACAGCCAAATGGCTACAACCACATGATGTGTAAATGTCACTCACTGTAGAAATTAGCCACTGGTATCCATCAGCATTACAGACTATGTGGTGCAAGTGCTAGCTGTGCAACATGACTGTACAAGGCAGTAGTCATCTAGCAGCTGTATACATGTATCTGCGGAATATAACCCTGTGTGTGCCTGCATGGGGTGAGAAAACCTCTAGATGAATGGGTTATGGACCATGCACACACAGCGCCCTCCCCATAACCCTACTATGACAACCCTGCTGATATCATCCACTTTGAAATACACCTTTGGGAATGGAGTAGCCCAGTAATCTCTGTGGCGCGTCCTAATACTGCGTAATGCTGTAGTGTGATACCCTAGTTAGGTAGGTGTTCTAATCCCAGACACAGCAACTGGTGTCTGTGTAGGGAGAAATGCTTTTTAGGCTATTCACACTCACTACAGATCAAATGCCCTACTTTTGCAAGGCTGCTGATGTCATTCACTGTGAAATACACCTTTGGGAAAAGTGTAGCTCAATAATCTCTATGGCATGTCCTAATACTGCATCATGCTGTAGTGTGATAAACACATTAGGTAGGAGTTCTAATTTCAGACATGGTAACTGTGTGTGTGTGTGTGTGTGTGTGTGTCTCTGTCTGTGTAGGGAGCAATATTTTTAGGCTAGTCATGCTCACTATAATTCAAATGTCCTACTTTGGCAAGGCTGCTGATGACATTCACTGTGAAATACACCTTTGGGAAAAGTGTAGCCCAATAATCTCCATGGCTTGTCCTATAACTGCGTACTGCTGTAGTGTGATAAACTAGTTAAGTAGGAGTTCTAATCCCAGACATGGCAATTGTGTGTGTGTCTCTGTCTGTGTAGGGGCAATGCTTTTTAGGCTAGTCACACTCAATTCAATGCAAATGTCCTACTTTGGCAAGGCTGCTGATGTCATTCACTATGAATTACACATTTGGGAAAGTTGTAGCTCGGTAATCTCCATGGCATGTCCTATAACAGTGTAATGCTGTAGTGAAATATAGTACTCTGGTAGGGGTCTATTCCCGCACATGGCAAGTGTGGATCTTTGTGTGTGTGTTTCTATGTCTGTGTAGGGAGCAATGCCTTTTTAGGCTAATCACACTCACTACAGATCAAATGCCCTACTTTGGCAAGGCTGCTGATGTCATTCACTGGGAAATGTACATTTGAGAAAGATGTAGCCCAGTAATCTCTGTGGCATGTCCTATAACAACGTAATGCTATACTGTGATATAGTACTCTGATAGGGGTTCTATTCCCACACATGACAAGTGTGGATGTTTGTGTGTGTGTTTCTATGTCTGTGTAGAGAGCAATGGCTTTTTAGGCTAGTCACACTCACTACAGATCAAATGCCCTACTTTGGCAAGGCTGCTGATGTCATTCACTGTGAAATACACCTTTGAGAAAGATGTAGCCCAGTAATCTCCCTGGAGCGTCCTAGAACAGCATAATGCTGTAGTGTGATATAGGGGTTCTATTCCCAGACATGGCAAGTGTGGATGTTTGTGTGTGTGTGTTTCTATGTCTATGTAGGGAGTAATGCTTTTAGGCTAGTCACACTCACTACAGATCAAATGCCCTACTTTGGCAAGACTGCTGATGTCATTCACTGTGAAATATACCTTTGGGGAAGGAGTACAGCAGTAATCTCCATGGCGCATCCTATAACTGCGTAGTGCTGTAGTGAAATAAACTAGTTAGGTAGGAATTTGAATTCCAGCCATGGTATGTGTGTGTCTGTGTTTGTCATTCATATCCTGTGTGGACGTGGCTGTAAGTGTATAATAACTGGACTCATTGTGGAGTGGGTTTTGCAAATGTCTTATATAGTGGCCCTATTATATGATACAATGTCCACAGTAAAAGATTAACAGATGTGAAATAGCCTAGAGGCTGGGGTGCCAATCCATACCCCTACATGTGACATCAAGGCCTGGCAAACAAAGTTAGCAACTCGTGTATTACCAAGAGAACACTCTCAACCCATGTCTCATACACAAACACACTTGCCTAGGCAACAACCACTATGGTGGCAGTACCCTGCATATTTCCCACAGATAGTAACCATGGTGTGATTGCAGCAGACTACAGAGGGCATGGCACCCTGCCCATCAGTACAATAGGCATGTACATGCAGACAGTGCACCTTCACTATGTTCCCCACTGGACAACTGCAACACCTGTGGTCCCATCAAATGTGACTGACAAAAGACATACCGTGCCTTAAACACATGCCCTGTATGGACAGATGCCACTGACACCAGGGAATGCCTGTATCATGCTATCAATGTAGGTGCAGGACCAACCTGCTGTCTATTACCTGTTCCTGCCACATGAGGCCAGGACTGGCACATCTGATGATAATGTGTGTAGATAACATGGGCCAGACACCTCAGGTACAGTTCCACATGTCACTGTACATGCATGTGGGACATGTGCACATTCAAGACACCATTCATGTAATGGACTAATGAACACATACATGGCAAGCAATGCACAACAACGGCCACACACAACAGTTACCCAGGTGACTGGATGGTGAATACAATACCCACCTGTGTGGGCCAATCCAGACACTACACCCCTGAGCCACACTACTGACCATTGTCATGTGGCCTGATGCCAAGGTATACCCATCACCTAGCCTTGTATAGCCTTCTGGCACAGTCAACCACTACACACCCATGAAGCAATGCATGTCAGTACTGGCACCCTATGTCTGCTTGTGTGGAGTATGATGCTTCTGACCACATTTACACTCACTACATCTCCCATTGGCATACTGAAGCATGCTGTCTGATGTCAGATACCTCCACATACCCTTTGGCCATATAACCTCTGGATAACCGCTGTGGTGCATGTGATACCTGAACAGTACTGTATTGTGGCAAACTAACCAGTGAGGAGGTGTATTCCTGACCCTGCCAGTGTGTCAATGTGTGTGGATCCCTGAGAGAGTGTGGCTGTGTTGACGCTGACACCTGTTCATGTAGACAGGCATGTGTACTACACCTACCGTATCACTACCATATCACTGGTGCAGATGTGACTCACCATCACATATATGTTTGGAGATCTCCTCAACATATAAGCTATGTGGTGCATCCAATAACTGCATAGACATGTGATAGCAATACATAGTCAGTCAGGGGTTTGATACCCTGTACTGCTATGTGTGTGACACAAACATGCTTATGTTTTACTCTCCCACCCCCTCCCTGACCTATCTTTGCCTCTGTCTGCCTCTCTCACTCCCTCTGTGGTGGATATGGAGACATACACCTGCTTTGCTTAAGCAGCAGCATGTGTTTTGTAAGTGATGCTCATTATCAGCTGATGGCCTCTGCATGAATTGCAGCCCTCGTCTAGCTGATTGTATGTGGAACAACTGGGGTAACATTCCCATAGCCAATTGCATGGAAACACACTCCAATATCTAGGAATATCATGTTGGTGTTTGGCCTTTTTATTCACTGTGAGCAGGATCTAGATCTGTTGTTTGGCAAACAGCATCACAGACAGATTGCGGCTTTACCACTAACAACATACACTGTGGAAACAGGCCAACACACAGGAAGGGGATGTGCCTGACATGACTACAGAATGCAAGTGTCACTATTATGCATTTGGAGTAATGTTGGTTTAACAGGGTGTATGTGGATATGGCTGGTCTACATGTTTTAAAACCTTTCATGACAGTGCTATGTTTCTGAGGAAACCCCCATCTGTTGGATCATCTGCAGACTGGGCAGTGTGTGGTGCCTTTTATTTCTTGTGTTATTCACAGAGCACCAATCTGTGAACTGCAGAAGCATAGTGTGAGGATTGCAGACCGTACATGGTGACAGACATGAGTGTTACTGACTTCATATCCCTCATAGGACATATGTTGCAACAAATCCTGTTACAACAGTAAATGTATGAGGTTATCACAGCAACATATCAATATTAGCCCTGTGTTTGTGCCCCCAGCCACAACACTGTCAACCTGTGTACATATGTCATGCGGTAAGAGGTGCATATGTTCTGTACACCATAATTTAGTGACATCATATCTGATAACAAGCCAGTGAGATATCAGAATGCGACACATGTTATGTATAGTAGGAGTTATCTTTGAGGATATAGCCTGGGCATTCTGTGGTTGTGTGTACAGTACTGAGGTCTGTGTACTTATGGTGATTGTCGACAGTGTGTGTATTGTGAATATGTACCTTGGCCTGTGTGCAGACTATGGTAGATGTCATTGTTCTTAGTCCTGTTCTATCTGATGTTACATGCTGCTCCACTGTATGTTACCCTATCAGCTTACATGTTTGTAGGGCCAAACACACACACATGTCCCATACCACAGATAGGCATTGGACCACACTGTGTAGTGGCCCAGTATATGTAGGGTTAGTGTGTGAGTGCAACATACGAGGATGATGTTGATCAGATTGTCCGTATACTGTAATATTACGCTAGCTACCATATGTGGCTGTGGCTGTGTTCACATTGGTTGTGGTTAAGTACTTTCACACAGGTGTTTGTTACTCTGTGCTGTGACATGCTTGTAGAGCCCGCTATTTAGGCAGGTACATGTGTATTCCCCCATAAGAAATGTAGGCCAGTGTTGTGGCAGTCTGCCTGTAGCTTGCACAGTGCTTTGTTACATGCCTAGCAGCTTAGTGTACTTTCCCAGTGTGATGTTATGTCCAGATACTTTCCAGATGTACTGCTGCCAGGCCACCATAACAGTCATGTGTGTCGGACAAAGCAGTGGGATGCTGTATAGATGTATGTCAATAACTAGTGGGTAGTATCTGGCCATGGCACCTCTGTACCAGTGGTTAGTATGTGTCAAGACAGACAGGGGTGTGTGAATCCATAACCTATGGGGGCAAATGTATACCAGTGTTTACGTGATATACCCATCTACATGGCTGTTAACATTCACATTGTCAGGCTCGGTCCACATGTCTTGCACTAAGGGGTTCTCTGTATACCTCTGGACTGACCAGAGTGTGTCAGACTGTCCACATTTATTGACCATATCTCTACTTTAGTCCACAGGATCATTACTGTGCTAGCAGTGGTACTGTACTATGATGTCCTTAGGATGTCTGTCTGTGGCCAATGGTGCATATGTTAAAAGCAGATGTGACCTCCCATGCACAACATGTCTGAGAAGACAACCCCTATCACAGTAGCAATAGTCTACATATATACCTGCACTACATACCTGACATCCCCTTGCACTAAGAGGTTGGGACTATTGGGGCTGAGGTAGGGCTCCACTCCATGCGCAGGGCATATGGTAAACATATATGCATATATACTTATCCATATATCTATATAGATATATATACACATATACATATCAACATACATAGATGGACATGTATATGTACACATATATATATATATATATATATATATATATATATATATATATATATACACATATAAATACTCAGATATATACATATACACAGCAATATATGTCTACATATATACAGATAGAGATACATATGCACGTATACTTTTGGATATCTACATATATATTGACAATAATAGGTATATCAGAATAGATCTGTATGCACATATAGTTATAGATATCTACATATATATCTACATAAGTAGGCATACATGTACACATAGGATGTGCATACATATATAGCTATATATAATCTATCTATCTATCTATATATATTTTATATATATATATATATATATATATATATATATATATATATATATATATACATATGAAGAGATGTACACATGGCCATATATATGTTGTACTATACAGATGTATATACAGACATATATATGAATATGCATGTGTATGTACATGTAGACATATATCAGCAATTATATGTATATATCCATATTCCTGTCACGTATAAGCCTCACAGTTGTGTATACACTCCCAGATGTATCTCACTGTATGTATCTGCTATGTGTACATTATGGTAAAACAAAATATGTGATGCAACAGTCATATTAATAATAAAGTACTACACAATTGTGGAAGTAATGGCAATTGTTCAATACTAATCAATATGTGCATTGACAGATATATTGGGAAAGCAACAGCTGTCTTCACAGTGGTCATGGAATAGTGGTTAAGTGTTGTGACTTTAGTGTACAGGGTCCTGGATTCAAGACCTTCAAGAGCTGTTCATTTTGTTGCTGGGCAGAAGAAGGGCTGTCAAATACAGAATGGTTAAGGCAGTTTTGAACAGCTTTAAGCACATTTGCATGGGTTTGCACGTAGCTAAGTAGTGCTAAGCTATGGGTAAACATATGGGCACTTACACAGTGTAGGCTTCGCTTACCAGTGCGCAAATCAGCTCAGATGCTATATTGCAGCAATGTTGATACCTGCTAAGCATGGCTTAGCCCTGGTAACCAGCTCACACCACCCAGTGTGATAACATAGCAGGGTAATGACATCTGTAATAAGTGTATGTAATGCCATGTACAATACATGCGCTATGTGCTGTCATTACAGTAGCAAGGGGTGTGAGTGTCATGTGTGGGACACAGACGTATATGAGGACTGTACAGCACTGTTATCCATGTGACTGTGTTACATACAGGGGTAGTAGCCCAGGGTACGTGCTGTCACACTGGCATGTAGTGTATCATGGCGGTACTACTGTTGACAGTGCCTAGCCAGGCAAGAGTAGAGTGCTAAATGTAGTAATGATAACAGGCACACCTGCAGGCATAGCTGGACTCTGAGGCCTCCCTATTGTATCCCTGGTGAGTGAGCTGTGTCACAGTATATAACCCCTACTGGGTAATGATCCGACATGTGGAATGTAACTGTAGACTACCGTCTGTACAGCACATGATAGCAAGGGCTCCTGACATGTAGGTATGGTATACATATTGTTGTCAAACATCTATCTGTCAACACATTCATTCTACTGCATAGCTACTTGCCAAGCTGATGACTGTTAGTCCCTGTACAAATATGCAGATGGCAGGTATCCAGCTGGGATATATACAGGCATCATAAGCTTGATTGACACTGACATGTCTGCCCAGCTGTGTAAGAACTGGCATATATTGGTGATAACACCCTCTACACACCACATGCCACGGGTACCTCCACTACACTACCACAGTCAACAGAACATGCTTGGGTACAGATCTCCATCACAGACACTAACCATGTGTTGTAATGCATGTTGCATGCATGTCAACATGATCACCTCAGTGGCCTTGTGCAGGAGACACCTGGAGGAATGGCTGATGCATGTCACTCTCACCCTGCGGGTCACCACAGCAGTGTCTGTCGATAGATTGCCTGCTGCCACATGGTAGTTGGCAGGATACCACTGTACACACAACCCCTACACAACCCATCTCTCCTTGGACAATACCTAGGTACACAGCTATGACCACCTGCAGTGATGCACCCCAGTACTGACACATGTGTATATGTGCATGACTGAGTATAGCAGTGTCTGTGTGTTAGCACAGACACTGCTATACTCAGTCATGCAGTGTCTGTGCTAACACACAGACACTGCTATACTCAGTCATGCAGTGTCTGCGTGTTAGCACACCTGTACATGGGAGTTCTATGAGGGCCTTCACAACCACCACAACACCCATTGCCATAGCCAGTCGTGGCTGCTGCTGTATAGGACACTACATGTACCCTGTTAAGCTGCTCCCCATACCGGCTACATGAGCCTTGCAGTACCATCACAACAGTGTTATACAAATGGGTTGATAGGCATGGGATACCCATTGTGCTCTGGCAACTGTGGGTATGTGTGCATGTCCATTTATCTGTAGGGTACAGCATACAGAGGCCACATACACCTATTACAATAACCATTGCCACACGGTAGTACAGATAGTGTTGTTGCTGCCCATCAGTGAGGCATGACAATGCAACACCCTGCTATGCGTGTGGCATGTGCATCAGATGCATATCCCTGTAGTACCATTGTTGGTATCTACAATGGGTTGTATCACAGCCGTGGCCAATGTGTGATGGTGGGTATATCAGAGTGTCATCATGGGTGTCAGGGAGTACAATATCCACTGGAGAATGTAGATGCTATGAATACTGTCATTACACCAAGGTACACCCGGTATATGTCCCATGTACCACGTTATAGTTACCATTGTCGCCATCAACCATACATGTAACTGATACCACATTCCAGGCCAGTTATGCATGTGCTGTGTGCAGCCTACCTGTAACACATTGGACATATGGTCAAGTTAGTTAGCAGTGATAGGCCCTGGTCTCTCAGATGTGTGTCTGCCTGTTATGTGTCTGTTAATGTGTATATGAAGGTATGTCACACTATGTATTGTCCATATACACCCATTACATGCCACATTAGCATACTGTACATGTCTGGGGATGTTCTGCACATAACATGTATCCTGGGACACACCTCACTCTAAATGCTGTGTGGTGTGTGCAATGTAAGCCACACACTTCAGTATCACTACATACCTTGGTAGGCGTCTAGTCCCAGTGTTGCCAAGTAACAGTGTGCGTGTATGTGGATGTGTCTACATCAGGTTGCAGGGTATACATGCCCCAGTGGTCACCTGTCCATGTGGCACAGGTAATAATTATTATACTAACCTATGACATATGTTCAACTATACTCCAGATATGTCACAGACATGGTGTCACCACAGTGCCATACCCAGTTGTGGAATATGACTGCAGACCATCCTCATGCTGACACATGTACACCTACAACACAAATGGATAACATTATAGAGACCACAATCAACCAGTGTTACTAACAGCTATAATGCATCATTGCTGGATGGCTACACTAAATGACATATATGCATTATCCTTTACTCCTTACAACATGTTATACTGCAGTACTGTGGTACAATGTAGTACAGTCACCATGTGCATCAGAACCATATTAGCCTGCCCCTGCATTGTTGGTATGGATGACAGGGATGTGGCACAGGTATCATCATATGCACAGAACATACTCATGCTGACACATGTAAACCTATAACACAAATGGATAACATTATAGAGATCACAATCAACCAGTGTTACTAACAGCTATAATGCAACATTGCTGGAAGGCTACACTAACTGACATATATGCATTACACTTTACTCCTTACAACATGTTACAGTGAAGTACTGTGGTACACTGTAGTACAGTCACCATGTGCATCAGAACCATAGTAGCCTATCCCTGCATAGATGGTACAGATTACAGGGATGTGGCACAGGTATTATTATATGCACAAGGTGTGTTGTTGGTTTGCCAGAGGCTGAAGGTGGGCCATATATTTGACACCATGTGTGTGGGTGAGGGGTGTACCAAGGTGAACTGGGCATGGTGATGTGGTGTGTGTAGGTATGAGGTTACCCTAGGTGTGTTTTTATAGTGTGCGGGTATGCATGCACACAGTTCTGCCATGTGGCTGCGCTACACAGGTGTTTATGGTTAGCTGCAGACCATACATGGCAGGGTATGCAGTTCACTGCCTTCTGCCATGGACACATGGACTGTGCCTGCCAGGGGTTCCATGGGTACATGCAGGTACAGGCCTCGATGTGCTACTCTCACCTGATGATGACAGATGTTCTCTAGTACCAGGTCTCTCCTGGGACTGGAAAGGACCACATGCTCGTGGCCTGCTGTGGTGTGGTGTGGACAGTGCCCCCCCCCACAGTGCCGGGGTGGGTACTGCCACTATGGGAGCCCCTTGGTGTCCTAGCATGTTCCCGTTGACTGGCAGCTGTTGGTGTTGCTGACCTACATCCACATGGCCGTCGCCGCACTCCCACCACATGTTTAAGCACGGACAGACCACAGTAGATGAGGGCCATCATCTCACCAGGCCATCTATCCATGAGCTCAGTTAATGCATGGATGGCACCAGCCAGTTCACGGGCGTTGTCACTTGCAGATGTGAGAGCAGCCCTCTGCAGCCTCAGGCCCTGTCTGGTGTAACATTATATACATGCCTGCACCTCCATGACAGCCTGAAAAATGTACCTGAGGGTACTAGCTATGTCGCCTCTGCCAGGGGTATGATATCAGCAGCCCTACCATGAGCACCCTGGGACATCTGCCTATGTGGTGCCCTGTCAGACATCTGGTTATGCCTGCTGCAGCCAGACACAGTAGGCATGGTCACCACACTTTCGTATGCACAGCTACCAAGCACCAGCTGTCCCTCCACTATGGCAACTGGTGATGGGGTATGTATAGGCACTTAAACTGTGTGCGGGGTTGGGGTGGTTAAAAGGGGGATGTCAAATGATGGCACTGTTTTCCCCTACAACCCCACCTGTGCCTCAACAGTACTATCATCATCTTCAGTGTCTGTATTGACACCAACATCAGATGCAAGATCTACTCATGTGCACATCCCTTGGTGTTCACACATTGCCGTCACTATTGTTGTGGGGTAGGGTTATGTCTGCCACAGGTTCTGAACCTGACTATGTGCAGCTACAGCCATTCTTAGCATCCTTAGGATCCCTGCTGCAGTGCATTGGTGTGTCATGCTGACACCCCCTCCTTCAGCCTTTTTGCAGATGCATGACAAGTAAGCCCTACACATGTGTCACTTTGCAGTGTCCCATACACTGAACACCACATGTTACAGCCTAGTCCCAGCTGATAATGTGGATCACTGTAATGCCTTATGCCATAGTGTATCTCTGCAGCTGTTGCCATTGTCTTACAGGTATATACACTGGTGTTGCACTGTATATGGGTGTTGTTCCATACATGTCCCTACTGTAGGCCATGTCTCCCACCATTATGTTACTCCCTGTGGACATATTCCACAATGACAGGATGTTAGTTATCATACAGGTGTCTGACATACCCTTCCAATACCCCATCATGGTCACCCCTGTGATGTCGTGCATTTCACAGCAACAATACATGCACACTTACAGCATGCATTCTGAGTAGATGTGTTAGATGTGTGCATGGAATATACCATTGCCATTACATTCCCGGTGTATTGGCAAGCATCTACATAAACCATACTCATCAGCTTCAGGCTGCTGCCTTGGTGGTATCCCGGAAGGACTTACATAAGAGGGTAGGAGATTCAAAGTCAGTTGCCACACCTGTAGCATTGCTACAGGGTGGGTGCAGTATTACAATACATCAGCAGTACATTTCCACAATACTACCACATATGGACATCTGTTTATCACTTCTATGCAGCAGCAAAATATATGTATGACATGTCAGATATGCATGATCTACCTATACCGATGCAGATGTATATGCAACAGTGGTCTACTGATGTGCTTTGCGGCCTTACCTACAAACTCCACGGCCAGTGTTGTGGGTGGCACCCACCTCCACAAAGCTGTCTGGCAGTTGGTGGCTGGCCGAATGGCAAGTGCTACGAGGCTGGCCAGGAGCTCCTCCACACGTGTCGGGGGATGGATGGCATGGCCCCCCCCTGTGGTGAGGTGATTCCCCCCAGACTGCAGCAGCATGCCAATGGTTATTGCGAAGCAGGTCAGAACAATGATGCTGGACCTGCTCATAACTGGTGTTGTGCAGTCTGACATCACTGACCCTGTGGACTAGGTCATTCCACAGGGTGGTCCACTCCTGCTGATCATAGGCAGCCCAGCCAAACAAGATCGCATAGTGCTGTATGAGTCCATTCAGCAGGATTTCATTTTCAGCTGCTGTGTAGGCTGGAAGCCTTTCATGAGACATTGTGCCTGAAAGACTAAAGATGGACAAAGGTGTGAGCAAGTCATGCAGCAAGGTTACCACAGTTCTTAATACACATCACTGTCACTCCCCCACACCATATCAGTGACAACAAACTGTACACACAACTCAATAGGCATGGCTACAGCATACCTACCAGTGGGGCAGATATTGTACTGTACCACGCTTTGTGCAATGTGTTTGTAGCCATGTTCCCTGTATGAACACTATCATTGCTGGCCTGTTACAGACTATTCACCTGCATACCATTGTCAAGGCCACAGTGGTTCCATATATGCCTGTGGTATGCTTGCTATATGTTTACTGCACATCTGACATTCTGTGTTATTGCGGTTATCTATGCATGCTGTTGGACATGTTCTGGGATTGTGTAGACTATTACTACCGACATATGTTCTATAACAGTGACACAAAAGCATGTATATGTTATATTGGCCAACAGAACATCTCTCCAAACTCATCTGCCCATGTTACTAGGCCACATCACATGTGTGACCCACCCTGGGGTTTCCTCATGTACTGGTCCAGCAATACCATCAGGTGGAACCAACCCAGGGGTTGTTGTCCCCCCCCCCCATGGAGGCACACACAGACATGTTCCTGTCCCCTGAGGTCAGGTCCAGGGTCTGTTCCATAACAGGCTCCACAGACACATGTGGGATGTGCTACATCACCTTGAGGCACCAAGTACACATTAACAGAACCCACATGCTCCTCCTGCTCAGCCTCCAGAACAGGCACCTTCGGGACATGGACTGCTGTTGTGAGTAGAAAGGGGTGGGACACTTGTTCCCATTGTGTCCATATTGGGGCCCATGGGATGTCCACTTCACAGACCACACACACCATCCAGAGTGTTTACCCACCACATGTGTCACATACCACCCCTGTAGACTGTCCTCTATATCTACCAACCCTGACCTCCTCCACAACTATACCTGCCATACTTCCCCATATTCCCATTCCATACTTCAAAGACAAGGGCAATGTAGTCCCAAAAAGGGGTTAACATGCGACATACCCATCCATGTTGTACACACTGCAGCTGTAGATATCTGTGTGTATTGCTATGTGTGCTGTTTCCTCACACATAGCATGCAGCACTATGGTAGTAATGTAGGGGACATGTATTTACATACATATGGGTTTGTATATATGTAGACATGTGCATATAGGTATATATCTATATATGTGTAGATATATGTGATGTATATATGTCGTCATATATATGTTTACATATGGTTATCTGTATATTTGTGGACATACATGTATATATATATATATATATATATATATATATATATATATATATATATATATATATATATATATGTATACACATATGCATACCTATATGTGGGGAACATTCAGACATCAGGTCCATACTCTCTCAACACCTTCCTGCACAGCTGCACTGTTCTGCCTTGCTACAACACAGACAGGTGCCACATATGGACACAGCCTGACATTAGGGGGGTATATGTAGGGTCAGATTGCAGGTAACCCTATTACACACCTATGGCATTCCTGCATGCTAGAATACAGATTAACCTGAGTATCCTGCAAGAGGTGGGCTGTGGAACCGACATGTCCATCATAATGGCATTACTTCCACCACCAGCTATTGACCACATAATATACATACTTCCCATTACACAACACACACTATGATGGCTTACATCTTATCAGTCATTGCTGCTCTACACGGTTGACGGGTATGACCCACTACCCACAAGGATGGACTCGATTGTCCTTAGCAGTTGTTCAGCTGAACATCATTACAACAACACCTGAATGCACATATAAATCATTCCACATCATCTATCCCATTATTATGGACCAAGTACTACGATCAGTTACTTACATATATACTTCACATACCTGTTCTGGGAATGTAGACTCTTCTGGATGTTTTTTTTTTCTGTGACTTATACACACACACTCTCTCTCTCTCTCATTCTCAGTCTCAGTCTCTCTCCAGTAAATGGAATGAGCTGCTTTGCAAAGACTGCAGCATGGAATTTGTAGGTGATGCACATGATCAGGTGATGGTCTCTGCACCAATCAGTGTCCTCCACTTGCTACCTGCATGCAGCATGCTGTGTAGTACTTCCAATTACCACTGTCATGGCAACCAACTACTATAAATCCCTACATCTTGTGGGCATGGTCCCTTTACCTTTCCTGTATAATGGACATCCTTCCTGTGTGTTGGCAGCAGTGTTACAGACAGCAGGTAGCAATACCTCTTACAGGAGAACCTGCACACTCAGGCCAGCTACATATTTGTAGGAGGTTCCAGAACTACAGACAGTGTGTGAGTAGTGTTTTTGTATGCATTGTATGGCACCGGTGTTACATGGTTTGTGTGTACATACTAGTTTAACTTGGAATGCAGTCTGTCTGCATAGCTCTCAACTGTGGGCCTATTCTCTTGATGGCTAGAGGTGTGTCTATTATATTTTGTCTGTCCACCACACAGGTCTTGTGTCAGATATATCACTGGCAGTGTGTGTGTTGAGTGCTATCAGTACATGGCTACATCCATTTCTGTTTCTAACTTCATATTCCTGACTCAGGGTATGTTGCAGACTATCCTGTAACACCAGCGACTGTATGACAACAGTTTTACACATATCGACCTGTGTTCCACCCTCTGTCCTCCACCTACATACCAGGCTTTGTACATATGACATGATGTCAGGGTTGTTATATAGTAGGCTGTGAGTATGTCATGCTGCCATTCCTGCCATTAGTCCACTGCTGTTGTGTCCCCCACACATACTGTGGGGTTGGGTAGTATAACTGTTTCACAGTTGCATTACTCTGTTTATATGGATGTCAGTGTCTAAACAGCTATATGACATGGCATATACAGCTGTAATAGTACAGAAATAAAGCTTTCCCATATATGCAGACCTGTGTGTGGTGTTATATCCTTTGACCTCTCTGTGGGTATATGTTGCAGGCAACAATTGTCATTTTTATGGGTGGCGCATACAGTGTCCATTTGGTAAGGTGGTAACTGTAGGCATAGTGGCTGTTCCATATTGTCTGCATCTTCTACATATGCATCTTCCTATACATATATGTGTGTGCGTATGTGTAGTTACATATATATATATATATATATATATATATATATATATATATATGTATAGATGTATCTGCGTATATGTGTCTGTGCATATGTATCCCAGGAATGTTGATTGCTTCCACATTATACATTCCCTATGGTAGCCAGACTGTCGTGCATGATGTGTTACTGATACCAGCCTGACATCATACAGGTGGGATGGAGTACTGTTAACATCTTGTGCCCATGTTGTGTCAGGTCCTGGTTATTGGATCTGCAGCAGTTGGTAGTGTATTGCAGGCCAGACATGCTTGGCTGTGGGGGGGATACCTATTTGTAGAAGACACATGTTGTTTGGGCCACCTAAACCCCATTAACGGTGCATGTGGACATATATGTTTTTGTTATGTTCCCATTTACTATCTACAGATGTATGTCTGTATATACCTATATAAATATATATATGTATTAATAAATATATATATATATATATATATATATATATATATATATATATATGGGTCTACCTGACAACGCCGAAAGCTGACAACGCAGACGATGAGGGCACCGACACCAGAAGATCGAAAACTGAGATGACCGACGGATGAAAACCCCGACGCTGAGAACACCGACATGTGAAAAGGCGGTGTAAGTATGCGGTAGTGATGGACGTTAGGGTTAGGGTGTGAGTAAGGTAAGTGTGCGATATTGACAGACTCTAGGGATAGGGGTGGGTTAAGTGAGTTAGGGTTAGGGCGCGGGTTAGGTGAGTGTGCAATAGTGACAGTCTTTAGGGTTAGGGGCGGGTTAAGTGAGTTAGGGTTAGGGCGCAGGTTAGGTGAGTGTGCAAAAGTGACAGTCTTTAGGGTTAGGGGCGGGTTAAGTGAGTTAGGGTTAGGGCACGGGTTAGGTGAGTGTGCGATAGTGACGGACCTTAGGGTTAGGGTTTGGGTTAAGGTTGTAGATAGTTGTGTATGTAAAGTTTAAAGTGGGTTTGTAAGGATTTTGGTGTGCTTGTGTTGTGTGTGTGCTTTTTGGACAGGGGATTTGTTTTGTTTGTTGATTGTCAGGATTATGGTGTGTCGGGCATGTGAGGTTTCGTGTTTGTGAACTTTCGGTTATGTGGTGTCGGTGATTTCGTTGTCGGTGTTGTAGTGCATCGGTGTTGTCAGGTAGACCCGTTTTATATATATATATATATATATATATATATATATATATATATATATATATATATAGGCATGTAGATGTAGACATTTATATCTATAGACATATGCATATGTATGTATATATTTTATATTTATATATATATATATATATATATATATATATATATATATATATATATATATATATATATATATATATATCTACATATATAGATATGTATATATCTATTTAGATATAAATATATGTGCACACACGCATACATCTACATGTTAAAATACATTTCCTGTACTGTTGAATGACTTCACTGGATGATATGTTTTTGAAAACATCAGAGTTATGCATATCTGACATGGCTTAGTGGTAAATCTCTTTGGCTATGGTGTGCAGGGTCCTGGGTTTGAGCCTTGCAGAGGCTGTTTATTTTGCTGCTGGGCAGAACATGGGCCGTTGGATGCAGAGTGATTAAAGCACTTTTAAGCAGTTGTAAGCGGGTTTGCACAAAGGTAAGCATTGCTAACGTCCGGTTACAGTTTCTGATACTCAGAGTCTAAATTGCTTAACCTGTGTAGGCATTGCTTACCCCCGCGCAAACAGGCTTACACCTGCTTACTGCTGCTTAAAAGTGCTTACTCCCACTTACTCCCACGCTAATTTCTTTAAAAAAAAAGAAAAAAAGGGTTGATAGGAAAGTGGTGAAAAAGGGACACAAAGAGGGAAAGACAGTGGGGAAAATAGCTAGGGATGTGCTGGAGGGTGTAAGGAAGGTCCATAGCTGCCCATTTCTGGTACAGCAACAGTTGTGCATATACACTGAATTTGGAGGTAGGTTTGGACACTCAAACCCCTGGGAGGGGGTGAGGTCAACAATAATATGTTGTGATGCCAATTAGACCAAATTGCATGTGTCCAGTGGACACATGTGCAAAATGGACAGCTATGTATGGAGCGATATTTTTTTTTGGGAACAGATTGTCCTTTTTTTTTAGGTGAGAGTGGGATGTTGGGGAGGGATAGTAGGTATATCTGGGGAGGGAGGTTGGGTAGGTTAACAGGCAAGACAAACAAGATGTATACAGGGGCGGTATATGACACATGTGGGGGTAAACACCTTGATGGGTAGGGGTGTTGGGAAATTGGAAGCCCATGAGCCCCCTAGTAGAAACAGTGGGACTGAGATCCCCATCCATGGGCAGTCACCACTGCACCTTCACAGCCCCGAAGGTGACTGTGCTGGGGGCTGAGTCGGAGAGCCAGGCTGACCCTCTAGTTGCGACACATGGCACTCAAGCTGGTGTAGAAGATCTCCAAACTGCTGCTCGAGCTCTCTAAGCACCACAACCCAGACCAGGCGATGGGTGATAGCTTCCTGTCTGTGCCCGCTCCTGGGGGGGTAAGCCTCATCCTTTGAGGCAGTTCCACCTGAAGGTGGTGCAGGGTCAACAGATTCGGAGGTCCCAGGTTGGGCCCCAGATATGCTGGTGCCCGGTGCCATGGCCAGCTGAGGTGGGACAGGTGGCATTCCCATACGTGCTATGGTGTTTATGGTGTATCGACATATGTGGGTCAGTAATAGTCAACACATTCCAGGGTTAGGTATAACAGCATGCATAGATATTCTCATTAATCCAGATACCAGATACGGAACAGTTGCATAGCAAATGGAACACATGCATATATGGGACCACAGTGGTAATAACAACAGAATGCATGCACATTGATGGGACCATGTCACCAATGTTGGAGTATTTCAACATAGCACATGCATAAAAACAGATTTAAATAATTATTAACCAATAGGACATATGTCCCAACATAACAGGGAAGTCATCACATACCATTTGAGGTGTGTATTTAGTTTATTGTTGAAGAAATGGTGGGGGGGGAGATGTCAATTAACAACTAGTATATTTCTGTAGTTCGCCTTTCATTCCTAGTCAGTGCTGTTATCTGTACCTTACAAGTATTACTACACTACCCTACTGCCTTAGTTTGGACAGGGCTATGGCTGTAGTCATCTTTATACATTAACTGGTTTTACCTGCAGTATACACCTCTTACCTGGTATACCTGTGGAGGAAATGTTTGTTAACACTAACTAACTGTTTCTACACATACTCCCAGATTCCAGGTTGATGTTATGCACAAACCTGTCCATCTCTTTTTGCACAGACTCTGGCCAAGTCTTTACCACATGCAGGTAAACCGTGACATATGTAGACTATTGCCCTCTTCAACCTTTAGTGGCTTACAACACTCTTATAAAGGATTTCCTAGACAGTTATATTATGTAGCACAGTGTGGGTGACAGTGATCAGTGATACCTTATTATTCAGAGCAACTGCAATTCTCACAATGCCATACAATAACAGAGTAAACAGTACCAGTACAGGGTATCAAGCTTTTATTTCTCAGCACAGTGTTTGTATCTGACGTACCTGTGGGAGCAATGTTTGTTAGCACTACCTGAATGTTGTCACACAAAGTACCAGATTTCACATTAATATTATGCACATAAATCTCACTCTGTTACCATACACACTCTGGTCACAGCTTGACAACATGGTGTGTAGATAGAACATACTTGGCTTATTACTCTCATAAGATTTTGGGAAGTTGCTAGTGTGCCAGCTTTGATCTCACAGATGTGTAACGATCAGTTGTATTTCCTGTTTGCTGCCTGTACATCTAGGATCATCCCACTGATTTCCCAGGGGGATAGGGGTGACAGGCAGCAGATATGGGCCAATTTACTGGACATTCTGGACATATCTGTACAGTTGTGGGGTATGATTCTGCATGCAGACTACTACCACTCCCAGGATTCGAACCATGGCTGTGTGTGCCAAAAATACAACAGTTCATGTCTCAGTTGCATGTGTTATTTGGATTTTGTTGTCTGTCTTTTCACTATTTTCTGTCTATATGTCTCTCAGTTGTACTAAATGACCTCTGGAGATTACACCAATCATATACAGACATTCCTACACATTTTGCTTATGTTGCACAGTGTGGGTAACAGTGCTTAATACAACAGTACTATTACATGATTGCAAATATACATTACCATATGATACCAGAGTATACACATGTAGTCCAGCAGTTAGACCTTTACTGTCAGGCTATTATGCTTTTATTTGCATACAAACTATATGAGACTTTTCCTGCCATATTCTCCGGTGTATGCTGTACTTGCCTTAAACAATACAGATTTTATACTGTCAATTACCTTACTAATGCTTTTAGATTTATTTCCTATGACAGTACATGCAAAAGTATTACTGACCTGCCTCGCGTCACAACCTCTGCAGGTGACAGCCATGGGCCTCCTGGTTTGTGGCCTGCTCACTTGCCACTGTGAAGGACATAAGAGGAATATTTAGTCTTACCTATCCATAATATACATGAGCTGGCAATTATTACACACTTAGTGGAGTGATACTTACACACACAGCTGGGGCATCCCCTGCCATCCTAGCCTCTTGGATCCACTGATCCAAGAGATCCCTCTTATGCCACTTCAGGTCAGTATAGTGATGCCTGACCTGCTTACCAGTTCGGGGTATGTCAGTGGCACTGATGAGGTCACAGGCAAGACGGTCCCAGGCTTCTGCATTATATTGGGCACCCTGGTACTGGCCCTGCAGCATTCTCTTCTCATGGTCTTTGACAAGGAGTCCTGCCATGACTCTGGACTCCTGGATTCCCCAATGCTGCACCCAGAAGCGCACTCTCTCTCTCTCCACTTTCTGCCATAGTGCCTGCAAGGGGTAGTTACAACCAATTATGAGATATACTCCTGCCTGTTGGGTTTAAGTAGGGCCAAATTCCCACACTTTGCTATGATTGGCCAGTTTTGAAAAGGCTAAGCTATGGGCAAATCTGCTTACCTAAGGTTGGCATTATTTAAAGGGGTATACCAAAGGGCACATTGAGTTAGCTGGCCTACCCATTGCTTACACCAACTAAGCTGGCCTGTGCAATGCTTAGCATTGCTTAATATTTAATTTGCATTATATTTGCTTTTTGGCATTGATTTATTATTCATTACATCTTATGTATATGTCTGGTATCTATGATTCATGTGTACTTACACTGTATGGGGTCGCTGTGTTTAATTGGGGATTTCAACACTCTGTTACAATTACACCTAACATCTGGGCTTACTGCTGTACTCCAGTTCAGATATTTATGTTATGTAGTAGGTTATAGAACATATGACTGCATAATGATTCCTTTCATATGTTCAGTTTTATTTTACTATAGTAAGGATTTGTTTAGTGATACCTCATTCTTATGTACTGCTGTGATGGCTTAGTGGTTAACTGTTGTGACTATAGTGTATAGGGTCCTGGGTTCAAGACCTGCAAGTCTGTTTATTTTCTTGCTGGGCAGAACAAGGGCCATTGGATACAGAGTGATTAAGGCACTTTTAAGCAGTTGTAAGCAGGTTTGCGTGGGTTTACCCAAGGGTCAGCACTGCTATCCTCCGGTTAATGATGCTTACAGAGTGTTAGCTTCAATATTGCTTAATCTGTGTGCGCATTGCTTACCCCCATGCAAACAGGCTTAAATCCACTTACTAGTGCTTACTACTACTCAAAAGTGCTTACACTTGCTTACTAGTGCTTACTCCCATTTACAAATGCATTGATTTAGACAGTAACGTCTAATGGTTCTTGGGAAGGTGAGGGATTTGGAAGCTGTATGAAGTTATCATTCATTACACATTTTACCTTCCATTTGTATCCGTGATTCCTGTGTACATATACTGTATGGGGCACGTGCGATTATCTGTGGACTTTGCAACATTATGACACTGACACTTCACATCTGCATTTAATGCAGTACTCCAGTTCACAAATATATGTTATGTGGCGACCACTAACTGGGAAAAGCTGAAAGAAGAAGAAGAAGTAGGTTATGCAACTAAAATATTGGTCATAACATGATTTGACATGGAAAAAATGGCACAGGAACAACGGCAGCATCCACAAACAAATATTTAATAAAATGGATGTTCTTTAAAAAACAACATTATAGTGGAACTATGTCCACAATAAGCCAAAGAACAAGGATCAATAAATCCAAGTGTAAAGTGCTTTTCGTCTGTTAATATAAACAGACTCCTTCAGATAAATGCACTACGTGAATCAAAGACTATTTAAATGCAACAGAATAGTCACATGACAGATGTTACTTGAAGTTAACTCTGACTCGCTTTTCCACCTTACTTTTTGTAAAAAGGAAAACGATGTGCAAAAATCATTAGAAAAACCTAACAGCCACTAAATAAAAAATAAATAAGTTACATTAAACACAATAGTTAAGTATACTCCATGCATAACATTGTAGTTGTACTTAACACTCTACTAATTAAAAACAACGGAGATATATTTGTTGCTACAAAACAGAATATTATATCAACATATGTTAAACATGTAATGTTACATGTATAATACTAGTGCTGAACGTATTACCAGCTCTTATATGCAAAATACTAACAGGGCTACACTTATGTCCCAGATTTATGGTGAATATAAAGTTAATAAAAAGGTTAGTAAAAGAGTAAAAAAGTTCCCTTTCACATAACGCTGTCATACTGCGTCCCCCCACATCAATGATGGACTAAGACCATAAATTCGAACAAGGGGCACCCTATACAATAATGACAGCTATGTGAAGACCACAAAGACCAAAACTACTATACATTTTATAATTTATAGCCAATATATGGAAAAATGTGATTCTAAATATTAGTTCTAAACATTTAGTTCTAAACAATAGGTGCGATAACCATATGTAAGACAAAACCACTGTAGGGTAAATAACCTATCCTGTGAAAATAGGGTTGAACACATGTTCTATTAAAACAGGGTGAGTAAATGGTAAACATGACTCCTTAATATTATGAGGTGTACTTAAAAAGTTGTACTACAAATAATTAAGTTAATACACTACTAACATATGTTGTAGTGACTCACTGTATTGTAGTCAATCTATATCAAACATGTTGTTAAAAGGAATAATACAATATTAGGTTAAAAAAGTGTGTCGACCTTACTTAAATGCAAAATGTACTAAACACAAATGACAGACTACCTATGCTCTAGCTAATCAAATACAAACCTATACACATAGGGTAACTTGATTCATTAAATTAATGATGAACACTAGAAGTACTCACCTAACGTAACCAGTTTTTTAGCTTAAGTATACAGGTGAGCGAGTAAACTTCATTCAGTCCTGGTGGTCGACATGCGTCCAAACGTAACTGCCATAGCAATTCTATCTTTTCTAAAATTAATGAACTAGAACCACCTCTAAGCATAGTTTGAATTAAGTTGTCCTGGTCTTGAATTTGTTCAATAACTTTAAACTTAAATGAATGATTAGGTTTTTCCATACAATGCTTTGCTAGTGCATTCTCTTGTTTGTGTCTACTAATTGCATATATATGATCATAAATCCTGTCCCAAAGCCTCCTGTCAGTTTTTCCCACGTAGAAGGCAGGACATAGTTGACATAAGGCCAGGTAGACTACACCTTTGGAATTGCAATTAAATTTGTTTCTCAAAACAAAGTTTCTGTCTCTAATGACAAACTTACTGCCTATGTCTATATATTTACAATAATTACACATCTCACAACGGAACATGCCTGCTGTATTGCATGTGTTATTATGTCGACCTTCTATAATGTTTTTTAAGTTTTTTCCATGCCTATAAGTAACAACCTGTGATGGTCCTAACTTTTGGGTAATATCTCTATCAGTTGTAAGCAAGTGCCAATTTCTTTTCAAAATATCCACAACTTCTCTTGCTCTTAAATTAAAAGCGAAAACAAACCTAATATTCCCATTAGTTGTTTGTGTGGAACTTGTTCTTTCAAGTATGTTATAATTGGAAGTGTTTATGTGGCTAGTCTGTTCTACATCAATTGGGTCAAAATCTAGATCTAACTCCCTTGATACTAGTAAGGTATCCTTATTCAAGATTGGTTTGTATATTCCTTTTTCCCCTCTTAACCTGGACTTCCATTATTATATTATCAATTAATTCAGTAGGGTAACCCCTGTGTGTAAACATGTCATACAAATTTTTACATTCTATTAAAAAATCATTTTGTATAGTGGTCATTCTTGCAACCCGTACGACTTGTCCCTTAATAACAGACTTTTTCTGATGCAAGGGATGGGAGCTGTTGAAATGCAAGAGTGAGTTAGAATATGTACTCTTTCTATAAATTTTAGCTGTATAATGTTGACCCAATATGTTTTTTGATAAAAGTACATCAAGATAACTGATACTCAACTCTTGATAAGCACTAGTGAATTTAAAAAAAATCAGTTGTGTTATTGAAATATTCAACTAGCTCTTTTGCTACAGTACTGCCACCTGAAATTATAATGAAAATATTGTCCAGGTAATGGGTGTAAAAAGAAATGCTGTACTTCAAATTTGTATTTTCAAGAACAAATTTATGTTCCCAGTGCGCCATGACTAAGTTAGCAAAACTGCCTCCACAAGGGGAGCCCATAGCTACTACAATTCTTTGTAAGTATATGTTGTTGTTAAAAACAAAGAAATAATATTTCAGGACTATCCCCAATAGTTGTTCGATCAATCTTTGCTCAGAGTCACTTGCTCCTCTTGAGCTAATAAATTCTATCACCCACTCAATACCTATATCGTGGGGAATAGACATGTAGAGATCACAAACATCAGTGGTTAAAAAGTTTTTTCCATCATTATACTCAAGTGTGTTAATTTGTTCGAGAAATGACCACGGGTCTTTACAGATTTGTTTTTCTTTACTTACACATGTTTTCAGTATGGAATCAATCACCTTAGCACGGGGGTATGTATGTAATAGATTGACAGGCATCTACCAATGCTCTCATGGGGGGATCATTGAGGTATTTGTGGATTTTAGGCAACCCAAATAAGGAAGGTAGTCTAGGTAAAGGCAAATTTAAATAGTTATTAGTGTGTATGTCAGTCAGTGAGTCAATAAATAAGTCATTAATAAACATTTTTATTCTATTTTGTGCTATATTTAACTCAGTTAAACTCACTTTTTGATAAGCCTGACCTTCAAGAAGTTTTGTCATTTTATCAATGTATTGGCTCCCTTCCATTACCACTAACCCACCACCTTTATCCAGTTTCATTATATGGATTGGTAAGTTTTTAAACTGTGTTAACCTCAATTTATCCTCTGTAGAGACATTGTAATGATCAGTAGAACAAAAATTTTTACTAAACAATTTCCTTATTTCTATTTCACACATGTAATCAAAAAGATGGATTAATGGGTGTGTAGGTGGATTATAGATACTTGCTAACTTAAGAACGTGCCTATCAGATGTCCCAACACCTAGAAAGGCTGTTAAATTAAGCTTTCTAATATAAAGTTTAAAGTCTAAAAGGGTTTCAACTAAGTCACCTCTATTAGATGGAACAAAATTAAGTCCATTTGCAAGTAATTCAACCAAACTATTGTCCATAGTGAAATCAGTGTAATTGTAAATATTAAAGTCTCCTTTTGCATTGGTAATGAGTTTGTAATTAGTAGTAGTAATGTCCAGTTTGTCTACCTCAACATCAAGGAGGTACCCCATTACCTCCTCCTGTTGCTTGCAGCTTGAGTGTTGTAAAATTTCCTCTGGTTCGCACCATGTCTGTTCCAACTCCCCGCTGTCCGCCCTTGAAAGTTTTTTGACTGGTGGTTATTAGAAGCACCCTCTGTTTCAGTGTTCTCAAACCTGTCCCTATTGGAATTCATCACAGGTACATCATGGCTTGTCCCTGGTCTTGGTGATGTCAAGTCAATATTGTCTATGTCCAAGTCGTTAATACCATAGTCAGATGGAATGTTATTGCTGTTACAAAATTGTTACATGACTGAGAGGGGGGTGGTTTTGGGTAAGCTGTACCCTCCTCATAGTCTTTTAAGTCTCTTCTGAGTTTTCTAAGTTTAGTTTCTTTCATTCTGTCAATTTGTTGGGAAATACTAGAAAAAATATGTTGGTAATCATACTGGTATCTGTCAAATACCATGTCCTTTTTAAAACTTTTTCTAATTCAGTTGCTTCCTCAGTTAGTTGTTTAATTTGTAGTGAGTAATGTTTACACATAATCTTTAACAGTTCTAAACCTTGAGTATTGAACAACTGAATAATGTCTTTATAAAACTCAAAACCTGGTTCTAGACCTGTAGGGTATTGCCAAGTGCGAAGACCTTTAGGGACAATGTTCTCTTTTATACATATTTCAAAATATTGCAGTTCAAGTTGCAGCTTTTTAATTTTTAAGTAGTTTGGTATCAAAAAGTTTGAGTTTAAAGGAAATACTCACATTACTTCCAGCCGGGTTTCCTATAGTTGCATTTCTACTCTGAGAGTTTAGGCTTGGTAGTTCATTCAGCCAACTGGTAAAATCATAGGACCCAATAAGTCCCGAAGTAATAGTGTGTTCTGTGGTAATACCCTGGTTGTTACTGTTGCCCATGTTGTTGTTAACAGTCACTTTGTGATTTCCATTTTAATTTGCTATAACCTGGTTAGCTGTAAAGTTTAATGAATTAACTCTGTTTGCTCCCTCTGGAGTACGAAGTAAATCCCTTTGTGTTTGTGTAGCACTCGGTTGAGTTAAGCACTCAACTCTGGCTGTTAGGTTCTCCAAACATTGATTCATTGCCTCCAGCAAAAATGTTAAGTTACCTCTTCCATCTGTTTCTGAACCTGAGAGGTTAAAAACGTTGTTGCTGTTTCCCGTAGTCATGAACAAACAAATTCAACCACCAAAAAATGAAAAACTGTTGTAAAATACGAAAAAAACGGCCCAGGAACAATGGCAGCATCCACAAACAAATATTTAATAAAATGGATGTTCTTTAAAAACCAACTTTATAGTGGAACTATGTTCACAATAAACCAAAGAACAAGAATCAATAAATCCAAGTGAAAAGTGCTTTTCGTCTGTTAATATAAACAGACTTCTTCAGACAAATACACTACGTAAATCAAAGACTATTTAAATGCAACAGAATAGTCACATGACAGATGTTACTTGAAGTTAACTCTTAAAAGTCAGAACATTACTGACTCGCTTTTCCACCTTACTTTTTGTAAAAAGGAAAACGATGTGCAAAAATCATTAGAAAAACCTAACAGCTGCTAAATAAAAAATAAATAAGTTACATTACACACAATAGTTAAGTATACTCCGTGCATAACATTGTAGTTGTACTTAACACTCTACTAATTAAAAACAACGGAGATATATTTGTTGCTACAAAACAGAATATTATATCAACATACGTTAAACATGTAATGTAACGTGTATAATACTAGTGTTGAACGTATTACCAGCTCTTATACGCAAAATACTAACAGGGCTACACTTATGTCCCAGATTTATGGTGAATATAAAGTTAATAAAAAGGTTAGTAAAAGAGTAAAAAAGTTCTCTTTCGCATAACGCTGTCATACTGCGTCCCCCCACATCAACGATGGACTAAGGCCATAAATTCAAACGAGGAGCACCCTATACAATAATGACAGCTATGTCAAGACCACAAAGACCAAAACTGCTATACATTTTATAATTTATAGCCAATATATGGAAAAATGTGATTCTAAAATTAGTTCTAAATATTTAGTTCTAAACAATAGGTGCGATAACCATATGTAAGACAAAACCAATGTAGGGTAAATAACCTATCCTGTCAAAATAGGTTTGAACACATGTTCTATTAAAACAGGGTGAGTAAATGGTAAACATGACTCCTTAATATTATGAGGTATACTTAAAAAGTTGTACTACAAATAATTAAGTTAATACACTACTAACATATGTTGTAGTGACTCACTGTATTGTAGTCAATCTATATCAAACATGTTGTTAAAAGGAATAATACAATATTAGGTTAAAATAGTGTGTCGACCTTACATAAATGCAAAATGTATGAAACACAACTGACAGACTACCTATGCTCTAGTTAATCAAATACAAACCTATACACATAGGGTAACTTGGTTCATTAAATTAATGATGAACACTAGAAGTACTCACCTAACGTAACCAGTTTTTTAGCTTAAGTATACAAGTGAGCGAGTAAACTTCATTCAGTCCTGGTTGTCTACATGCGTCCAAATGTAACTGCCATAGCAATTCTATCTTTTCTAAAATTAATGAACTAGAACCACCTCTAAGCATATTTTGAATTAAGTTGTTAAGTTAAGATGTGGGGGGACGCAGTATGACAGCGTTATGCGAAAGGGAACTTTTTTACTCTTTTACTAACTTTTTTATTAACTTTATATTCACCCTAAATCTGGGACATAAGTGTAGCCCTGTTAGTATTTTGCATATAAGAGCTGGTAATACATTCAACACTAGCATTATACATGTTACATTACATGTTTAACGCATGTTGATATAATATTCTGTTTTGTAGCAACAAATATATCTCCATTGTTTTTAATTAGTAGAGTGTTAAGTACAACTACAATGTTATGCATGGAGTATACTTAACTATTGTGTTTAATGTAACTTATTTATTTTTTATTTAGTGGCTGTTAGGTTTTTCTAATGATTTTTGCACATTGTTTTCCTTTTTACAAACCATAAGGTGGAAAAGCGAGTCAGTAATGTTCTGACTTTTAAGAGTTAACTTCGAGTAACATCTGTCATGTGACTATTCTATTGCATTTAAATAGTCTTTGATTCACCTAGTGCATTTGTCTGAAGAAGTCTGTTTATATTAACAGACGAAAAGCGCTTTACACTTGGATTTATTGATTCTTGTTCTTTGGCTTATTGTGGAAGTAGTTCCACTATAACATTGGTTTTTAAAGAGCATCCATTTCATTAAATATTTGTTTGTGGACGCTGCCGTTGTTCCTGTGCCATTTTTTTGTATTTTACAACAGTTTTTCATTTTTTGGTGGATGATTTGACATGGAAAATGGAATGTGCTGTAGTGGGACTCAAACTGGGAATGCCTGCTCATAAAGCGAATGCTCTGCCCACTAAACTATTGCTATATTGCTTCATTTGCATATATCTTCCTTGTTATCCTCTTCAGCCATTTAAGCCTCATTAACCATAGCTAAGCAATGGGCAAACCCGTGCACCTACAGTTACATTTAATCCAATTCATAAAAAAATGGTATGTTTATTTTGTTTGTATTTACTATTGCTGTTGTACACATGGGGGGATGTTGCTGGGGATATGCGGACACCTTTGAGCGGTCTCACTCATTCTTTTGGCCTTTCTGCTGTTCTTCATTGTGGGGGCATGTATATTTTGAGAGCTCTGCTCTCAGACATGCCCCCTGTACTTTTACATGCTCCATGTAAGATTTGGAGCTCAGGTAGTGCACCTTCATTAATATGCATGGCACGCTGCCATCCTGCTCCTAAACGGCTACTTCCATGTAGGACTAAGCTAGTCCTGCATGGAAGATTAGCAAATCCGGGGGAATAACTTTTGCCTTCGAGGTAATTAAGCAAAAAAAAAATACTATAGTTAATGCATCCATTTTACTTTTTATTTTACCAGTCTGTCATGTACCTCAAACTGCACTGCGCTGAACCATTTTTATTTAATATTCTTATTTAAAAAGAATGTTATTCTACTGTCAGCAAATTTCAATGCAGCACAACACTCTGTATATACATTTGGTAGCTGTTACAGCTAGACACAGTCCTAGGGATTCAATAAACTCCATGTAGGCTTCATGGGAAGGCTACACAGAGTTTACATGTTTGCACAGTGAGCAGCAGCACTAATTACATATTCATGCCATGCGCCATGCTTAAACATAAACAAGCACAGTTTTGTGACTAGCAACAGTGTTGCCGACCCAGAAACCATGTAAAGCAACACAGACAGCAGCAGACAGGTAGACCTGTTTACCCACACAATGTATATAGTCCAAACACATTCCATGAAAGTGTATAGAGTGTAGAGTAGTGTGGAATCTCATTTCAGATACTGAGCAAAAGTTGTGTAAATGATCGGTAACGGTACATGGACTGCAATTTAAAATCAATAGTCAGGGAAAGTGTGTGTGTACTGAATAGAGACACACAAATGAATTGCAAGAATGAACCCAGGGAAAAAGGACAGGTGAAATATCTTCATGTAGAACAGATGAGGGCATGTAAATAAAGACAGTTGTAGCAGGAAAACATATCAACATGATACAGTATAGACTGCACAGTGAAAATGTATATTATGTGACTGTCACACAAGGTGACATAACAATGGAGACAGTGTCTTTGTGATAGAAGCATCCTGACATGAACAGTGGACAGGACATCTAACAGGGATGTTATATATACAAGGTGCATATTGTGAAGCCATGCAAAATGAGTTGCCTGAATATGACTAATGCCAGCAGAGGTCCTCACCAAGTGGGACACATAGTTACAGGCTCATGGAGAACAGTAAACAGAAGCATGCACAATCATGGACAATATCCGCATAATACCACCAGTAATCCCATGCCTCTGACATAACATATGTGATTCTGAGTGATCATAGATGGTTCTGCATGAGCACACTTGTACAACTATTATGAGATGTCAGCAATCTATGAGGGTAATCAAGCATACCATCCTGACACTATACCATATACTGGAGGTGTTAGGAGGGACACTGATATACCTGTATATGACATTATGATCACTCCAGGCTAGGTGACTCTTATGCAGGTCCTTGTGTCCACAGCAAAACTACAGCAAAGTATCCAAAAACAACAGGAGGACACAAGATAGGCTCCAGGTTATAAAGTTTTAATCAGGCACAAGCACTTTCACATCTGCTTCTTCAAGTGCATAAAAACAAACTGAAACTAGTCATACTTTTAAACATTGCTGAATACATCACATGACAATACATCACATGAACAACCACAAATGAAGAAACCAGTTAAAAAACGATCCGATAAAAATGTGATTTGGATCTACTGGCTGATTTGTTTTTGAACAATACATCACATGCCTATATATACTCCATTTCTATAAAATATTAAAGCTATATGGTAATCACAAAATAACTCAATATTCAAAGAAAATCATAAAAATATAATCATAAAATATTTCTTATATACTTTGTGCACTATAAAACATTGTTAAAATACATATTCTTAAAAACAACTACTTTACCTACGTAGAGGTCTGACCTTTAACTTTGGTCTCAGTGGTATTTGTTCATTGAGACCATGTCCCATATCAGCTCTGAATAAGACTATCCATCTAGCTTCCAGTTCCTCTGTTTTATTACATGTGTCCTCCCCCTTTTACTCACAAAACTCCTAGAAATGGCCTAAAACTTAAATTTATGTTGCTTGTTAGTATTAACATGTTTTGATAATGTCATTAGGAATCAGGTTTTTAGAGTGTCTAGGTTGAACATTAGGGATGCAGATTTCCATCAACAATTGAACAGTGCAAGGAATGATTTACTGGCCATAGGCTATGGAGAGATAGATGTATAGACGCAAATACAAGTAGTTAGTTTGCGACATACTAAGGCTAGGCTTTATTACTCGGATAGATGGTCTAAGGAAAAAGAGACCAGTGGTGATAAGCCTAAGTTAAAGGTGCCATTAAGCTTCTCTAGTGATGTTGGGTCTTATATGAACATTATACGTAATCACTGGGGGATATTGACCACTGACAAGGTGGTCACAAAATGGACAGAGAATGAACCTAAAGTTTTGTTCAGAAATCAAAAGTCTTTGAAGAGATGCTTATTTGCACCCAGAGAAGAGAAAACACCTATGGGTGGTATGAGGACTAAGCCTTGTGGCAAATGTTCATACTGTAGATATAAGCAATGAATTTTTACATCCAGATCAGGACCAGCTGTATAAATTTAAAGTACAAGCCACATGTGATACACAGCATATAGTGTATCTTGCTCACTGTGTAGTATGCAAGAAAGTTTATATTGGGAAAGCAGACCGCACACTCAAGGAGAGGGTTAGAGAACACATTTGTCACATAGGCAAACAGAGCAGAAGTAATGCCCTGGCCAAACATGTTGTGAATACTAACAACCAACTTAAATTTAAGTTTATGGCCATTGCTAGGAGTTTTGTGAGTAAAAAAGGGGGGGGGTGCTAGATGGGTAGTCTTATTCAGAGCTGATATGGGACATGGTCTCAATGAACAAATACCACTGAGACCAAAGTTAAAGGCCAGACCTCTACGTAGGTAAAGTAGTTGTTTCTAAGAATATGTATTTTAACAATGTTTTTATAATGCACAAAGTATATAAGAAACATTTTATGATTATATTTTTATGATTTTCTTTGAATATTTAGTTAATTTGTGGTTACCATATAGCTTTAATATTTTATAGTAATGGAGTGTATATAGACATGTGCTGTATTGTTGTCATCTGATGCATTCAGCAATGTTTAAAAGTATGACTAGTGTCAGTTTGTTTTTATGCACCTGAAGAAGCAGATGTGAAAGTGCTTGTGCCTGATTAAAGCTTTATAACCCGGAGCCTATCTTGTGTCCTCCTGTTGCTTTTGGATATATATATATATATATATATATATATATATATATATATATAAAATATATATATATATATATATATATGTGTGTGTGTGTGTGTGTGTGTGTGTGTGTGTGGCACAATCCACACTGTTACAAATGTAACCCATGTCACCAATGTTGTCAAACAGCTACGCATGTACTGTGTGCATCACCAGAACAGGTATCACACAGGCATCTGGTATAAAACCTTGATGGGGTTCCACACCATCAGACAGTAATTGGTATGGCCAATAAGATCTATGGGAACTCACTGTGGCAGAGGTAGTACACTTGAATTACGCATCCCTGGAAGACGTGTAGGGAGGTACATGAAAAAGGGTGCATTGTACTCAGTTGCTGGTGTAATGAAGGCTGTGAACTATGAAGTATTATGGCCTTTGATGTGGATGTCCAGCACATACTCAGGAGTTGTGTTACATGCAAGGGAGTAATCACCACTGTGGGCACATGTTGGTGGATGTTCTGCATACCATCTACCTCAGTACACAGGTCAGACACCACTTGGTCTGCTCATAGGGGTGTGATGTCTACATTATCATTGAGTTGTGCATTTGTTTTCATAATGTACCTCTCTGGACTATATGTAGAGACACATGACTGAACTGTCAGATTATGTGTTCCAGGCAGCTATGACCCTAGCTCTGAGCAGCATTCTACCTTCACCCAGGATTATGTCACAATATAAACAAAACTGATGGACTTTAGCAATTGGCTTAGCTTCTTGTGCCAAGTCCAGAGGGATCCAGTATCTCTCTGCCTGGACTTACTTGGTAGATAAGCCACACTGCTTTGCCAGAGATGGTCTGAACCTGTGTCTTCTGGGCTGTTGGATACTGGCAAAGGTGCTTGCCTCCCCCAAAGTGCCTTTGTTAGGCAATGTGAAAGCAACAAAGGTTCTGACATGGTATACACTGGAGGCAAACTCAAAGTTCTGCTGCTTAATGCTGAGAGTCTAAACATGAAGTGGCACCAGAAGAAATGGCCAACATGCTAGCTGACAGATTTGGCACAAACTTCAACCCCCTGGCCCCACCATCCATATCCAAAAACATACCTGACACTAGTCCCCTGCCTAGTATCTCTAGATATCAGGTCATATCTGTTCTCTCCAAGGCTAAAAACCTCAATGGTAACAGACAACATCCCAGGTTGCTTACTAAGCAATGTAAAACAGGCCCTAGTGGACCAAATTAGCATATTCTTTAGCAATAGCCTGAGAACTGGCTTTGTTCCAGTATAGTGGAAAACAGCAGCAGCAGCAAAAACCTTGAACTATAGACCTACAAGTCTAACCCGCCTCATCTGCAATGCTATGGAAAGAATCATCATGGACCTTTTCAACAAGGATATATGTGACCTTTAAACTTTAGATCCAGCCCGATTTGGCTTAGTTAAGGTTAGATCATGATTATTAAACCTAGCAGATGTCTTCTAGAAAGTCACCAAAGCCCTGAATGAAGGTAAGGTAGTGCATACCACATATTTTGATTTGGCCAAGGGTTTTGACACAATTCCCCACTCCGGTATGATTGAGAAACTATCCCAGCTGAGGAGTAACCCTTACATCACTAGATGGTTAGCCATTTGGCTCACCAGCACAACATATACTGTCAAAGTTGGTGGCTCAACCTCTATCAGTAAAGCTGTCACCAGTGCCATGCCACAAGGATCTGTGCCGGGCCCTTTGGTGTTCAAAATCTTTTTCTCGGAAGTCCAGGCCAAAGTATATGGCCTCTGGCTTACCACGTTTGCTGATGATTGCAAATTGGGTGCAATCTGAGTCCAGCAATGATGTAAACATATTACAGGAAGGGCTAACACTGACAAATGATTGGTGCCAAAGCCACAAGTGGGATTCCCTGCTAATTGCAGCATTGACAACACCCAACCAAGCTCAAATCCAGTGGTGCAAGACCTGGGAACACAGGTAGATAGCAATCTGAACTTCGACCACCAAGTTTTCACAGTTGTAAGGAAAGCCTTCTATGTCATGCACCTCATGTCAAGCCATTGTTTCTAGGTCTGAGGATGTCATAACACCACTGTACTCATCCCTTATCAACACTAATTGAGTACAATGCTCTCTTTTGCATGTACTTCACCAGACACCTGCAGCAGCTGGTGACACTACAGGGGTTTCACAAGAAAATACAGGGCCTACATGCCATGACGTACATGGGTAGACTGAAAGCCATGTCACTGTACTCTGTATCATATAGAATCAGGTGACTTGTGCCTGGCCCACATACATGTCTATGACCCTGCATAGATGAAGATGCTGCACATCAACAAATATAATGACACAAGAGTCACTCACCCTAGGGATCTTAACTTAGCCTGTGACATTAACAGTACATGCTTGAGAGATGGCTTATAGCTGATGACATCAGCAGAGTCTGGTGAGACGAAAATGGTAATAGCAGCGTCTGACATGCTGGTGTAAAATGCTTTCTCTAATGTCATGCAAGTGCTCACACACACACACACACACACACACACACACACACACACACACGCGCACACACACACACACACACACACACACACACACACACACACACACACACACACACACACACACACACACAGACCAGCTGACTGCAGTGAGAACAGAGCCCCTTACATACACTGACTAGAGACCTCCATATTTAATCCAAGTTCCACAGCACAGGTCTGACTTGGAGAGTGTCAGACAACACTTTATAAGTAATGACATCAGCAGTGTCTGGTGAGAGAAAGATAGAAATAGCAGTGTCTGATGATGTAAAATGCTCTCTTTAATGTCAAGCAAGTGCATGTGCACATGTGCATGCGTGCGTGCGCACACACACACACCAGTTGACTACAATGAGAACAGAACTCCTACCTATCTAAGTACACATAGTAGAGAACTCAGTACTTTACACAAGCACCATGGAACAAGTCTGACTTTTACATGGCTGCAGGACAGTTATACTGGATGACATCATCAATGCATGTTTGAGAGAAGATGCTAGTAGGCCTGCATGAAATGGATGCGTATGTATGTAGAACTGTCAAGATATTAAAGATCTTAATGTTACTAGACTGATGAGTGTGCAAAGTGTAGCATTTGTTGTGTTTCCAATGTGCAGGTACCCCTTAAAATTACAGCTTTTCAAACTATATGCAAACAACTGTCCACATTACTACAGATATTGGAAAATATGAATGTATATTGTCAATACAAAGATGTACATGCCATATAAGAAAGAATTTTTAATTATTTTCTGTAGTGCAGTTGCTGTATTTGGGAACAAATACTGACAGACCATTTTTTTTAAGTGCATGGGTGCAGGTAACACATGGTCACAGTGTACATATGTATTTCTTCTTTTTTTTAAAGTTTTCTTCCCTTTCTTTGTGTTTTATCATTTACTTTCATGGTCTGAAGAGTAAATGGGCAGTAAACATAAGTCATACATACTCATGTACACTTTCCATAGCACCCCTAAGAGCAGCGGGTTTGCATGATAGATGGCAAAGTGTTTGCACATGCAAGATACATAGTTAAGGACTCCTATTGCAACCTGGCAAGTACTTATCCCCACAGGCTATGGTAGACACATGTAACAGATACTACGGTATTCTTACATGGTTTATATCAGAATTGCTGTGTCATAATTTTTCTCACCTTCAAAAATTAATGATACTACTTTCCTCATTTGCACATGTTAAGCAACGCACACAGTTCTCTGCTCCATTCATATCCTTTTGATAGCTTTATTGCTTTTCTTACCTCTGCACAAATATGATAAGCAGAGGGACACAGCAGTCAGCACTCTGGACAGTACTGAGAGGAAGAAAAGCACCTGCTGTCTAGTTGACTCTGTAGCAGTAGGTGTAAAACATCAATACATTTCTTTTTTTTGAAAACAGATAATACAGGGTTTGAATCCAGGTCAATGTAAATTTTTTATATATGTATTTAGGATATCATTAAATAATTAGATGTGATAATTTTTGCAAATGTGAGAGGGAATGCCTACAGTGAAGTACTGTATAAAAATACTGAATTGATTAATGTCAACAGTACACATATGGACTTATATATTCATATATTCATCATTCATCATTGTAAAGACATAAAAGGATATGACATTTTAAAATATGAGTGCCTTTAAACCGATCTAACTGTGTGTTGTTAGTGCAGCATGTGTAAGCAGCATTGAGTGAAAGTAACCACATCACGACATAGGATGTGAAGAACCATTCACAGTCATTCGGTATTGGTGCAAGAAGCCAAACTGCACAAAAGTGAGGACAAAAAGTAAAGGCCTTCGCTTGGGATTTGATACTTATGTTTGTGATGTGTGATACTATGTTTGACCAGATTAAAGGTGTTAAAATGGGTTTGATAGGAAAGTGGTGAAATGGGGGGGGGGGGCAAGCAGGAAGAACAAAGGAAAAGTAACAGAGGAATATGCAGAAAGGAGATAGAAAAGAACCATAGCTATCCACTTCTTTAACAGTGTAAAATTAAAAATATGTATAGAATGTTAGCTGAATTTGGACTGTTACAAGGGGTTACAACAATGCATTTGTGTTGTATAGCCAAATGGACTTAATCAAGTGTGTCAAGAGCTATGTATGGGACAATATTTCTTTTTGTGGGATAGGTGCCTTTTTTTTTGCATCAGTAAGAGAGGCAGGTTGGGTAAGGGACATGGGTATTTCTAGGTCAGGTAAGTAGGGTCAGTGAGGAAGCATATTCATACAGACAAGACAAGAGACAGGGGCGGTGAGGGACATGGCAGGTTGGGGAGCACGATTAATGGGTTCAGGAGAGGGCAATGAGGCCTATGACTGTCAAACATGGAGACAGTGAAAATCTAGCCCTCACATGCAGGACTGTCATCACTATTTCCTTACTCCAGTGACTGTTGGAGTGCCTGATATCTTCTTCTGCAGACCATAAAAGGGAGTATCCTCTCCAGCCGGTTTAAGGGTGCACCCATGTTGCTCTGCATGATAATAAGCACCAATCCTAGCAATTCCTGCCGAGTAACAAAGTCACTTCCGCCAGTACTCCTGGAAGGTACCACAGCACCAACTGCCTTGGAAGTGCTACCTGATGTGGATGGCCCAGGTAGTGCAGGGGAAGCACAGGCATTACTTCCACATTGTGTTCCAGATGTGTTAGTCATCAGTGCAGTAGCCAGTGGAGCAGGGGCAGGCTGAGCCACAGGGATTGGCTAACTTCCTTGTGCTGTAAAACATTTTGTGATTTTTCACAGATGCATGAGATGGAAGCATGTTGATGACACATAGAAAAATAAAAAAGAGAGATAAAGGTTGGGGTAAGATAAAAAAAGAGATAATTAGTACTATCATATGTGACATACAATGCAATATCACAATAATTAAGTATTTTATATTTCTCTGTACTTTTATATGTAAGTATACCTAAGAACTGCAAACTATAAGGAATGATTGCTCAAAGTAATTGTAGCAATGTGCATATATTACACATACGCTTTAACAAATTATATAGATTTCAGTTAACAGCAGGGCATTTCTGTCACTTCTGGTAAAATTTAATTATTGTAATATTTGTAAAGGATTTTAGTATTGTATTCTGTGTATTTGTTATCTGTGGTATTTGAACCCATAATGTCTGACTTCAGTATTACACATGACTCCTACAGTTATAGCTTGTGCTACAGACTGCAGTATGCATGCTTACTTTTTCAGTTAGGATATGCATGCTTAATTTGCTACTACTTTTTAGAAGAGCAATACTTTAGCAGAAATAATGGCTGTGTTGTGCTGCATACATACCCCTTGCTTCCCTCAGTCTCTCGATATGCTCATCATAGCCTCTTTATTAACTCAGATCTCACAGTCAGTTGTGGAATAAAGAGAAGAAAAGAATAGCAGTATGCATAACCGTCTTGTCTATGTGCAGCTTTCTATCTACTATTAATTCTATTTATTACTATAACTGTGGGATGTCTGCAGTGCTGAACTCATCCAGCCATTGGTTGAGTGTATCTCTCTTGCTCCTTTTTAGATCATTAAAGTGATGTCTACACCATTCTCAAGTGGTGTGGAATCCCAGTCATACTGGAGATAGGCTTGGCCAGACTATTCCATGCCTCAAACTTGTACTGAGAGCTGGTATAGCTCCCCTGCAGGAGCCTTTGGCTGTGGAACTTTACAAGCAGTCCAATAAAGATCCTGGACTCCTCAACACCCCACCTCTGTACCCTAAATTGGGTACCTTCCCTTCTAATACCAGATATGACTAACCAGAGATAAGTAGCAATAGTAATGAGTGATTTCCCGCCAATACATGTTATCACATTTTCTGGTAGTGCTCAAACCTGAACAACAATGCCAAACATATTTGCACAATGTTAAGAAGAGAGCAACAGTGCCAGACAGACAGAAAAGCAGTTTCTGAAACATTTCACATTAGTATGAGGGTTGTCTGCTGCTGCAACTGATAGGTGATTTAACTTTGCACACATGTACTGGGGGCATACATTGTATGACCGGATGCATTTGTTGTGTGGCTTTACATACTGATAAAATTAATTTTTACAATGTGGGATTCAAACCTATGCAGAAGTGACAAAACATTTTCCTCCACAGCAGCGATTTTTCATCCTTTCCACAGAAGATGTTTTTGTCAGACATACTCATTATTTACATATCAATGCACATAACAGACTGAGTGGTTAGCCATGTATGTGTGTAACCTGACAAGGTCCTGGTTTATATATCACTGTATATTATTGAAGTCTGAAGACCATCCAAGGCAAGAGGACACAATTATGATTACAGAAAAATATTAGACAGCATACCTTCACTCACACAAATAATTCATATGAGTTTTTTAAAACTGGGTGTACAACCCTTAATAAAATTGGGAGTGTGTAATACTTTTTTCATGTGAATTTTAATATAAAGTAAAATGGAACAACACTAAAAATAATTGGAATTTGCTGTATTAGAACCCAAGATCACTTGCATTGCAGGCCTGCACTTACACCTGCTGCCACAGGAGTAATTATAAAACAATTAATTATTTTCATATTTATTCTTAACTTCTAAGTATGCCGCAGTGGTGCAGCGGTAGTGTTGTTGCCTCACAGCAAGAGGTTCTCCCGTTCGATTCTCAGCTGGAGTGTGGGGAGTGCCTTCTGTGTGGAGTCTGCATGTCCTCCCCACGGTTGTGTGGCCTTCAAAAGACATGTGTAAATGGTTGTGCCTCCATCGAAGGTTGGACGTCGAGCTGGCACCTTGGCTTTTGTGAAAATCAACTGCCAATAATTAGCGGACCAGAGTTCCGCTGTGGCGACCCCTAACCAGGAAAAGCCGAAAGACAAACGAACAAAGAAACATTCTTAACTTCTAAGTATAAACTACCATACAATGCTGCTTAGTGTGTTTGTGTGGTTTGAAAACATAGAGGATATAATGTAGCCATTTTGAAATTGTCTACTATCTGCTTTTTCTGTGCAGGTGTTCTAGACCTGCAGGTATTGGGGAAGGTTGATAACCTCCGCACACTGCCGTTTAGTAAGTTTTCGCAATGGAAAGCAAAAGATGCAGCAATGTATCCTTTTTGAATCCGAGAATGTCTGCATCCTGTCTGCAGATGTTCTGTCTGATTCATGTGTGGGCCAGTGCTCCAGGTTTTTGTCGCGGTAAGTGACGTGTAAACATGAGAAGAAAAGTTAAACCTGTTTTACTCTTGTGATCAGTGTTTCATGGGTTTGATCCTTAAAAGACAAAATGTGGGACTGGAACCATCATCTACAGATAGTATAGGTAGTATATACTGCGTGGATCACCATGTTTAGCAGATGTACTACACACACACACACACACACACACACACACACACACACACACACACACACACACACACACACACACACACACGCACACAAACACACACACACACACACACACACACACACACATGCACGCATGCACACAAACACACACACACACACACACATATACACACACAATTCAGAGGTGTAGTTTAAGTATTGATTATCATAGAAGTACATTACATTATATTTATTGTATTTCTCCTATTTGCGCTAAGCTGCACATCTCACAAACACTGGTATTAAAAAATATGTAAAATAAACAACACTGCAAAATAAATGTTAGTACACATTAAAGTTTTTACACAACTCTAGATTTGAACCTGGAAAACACAGTGTCTTATCCCTCTTTGCCACAGAAGCAGCTTTGCAGTAGGAATGAAAATCATTCTGCATAGAAGCAGGTCAAAAATCATCCACAGTATTAACAAGATATACGGCACTTGTACACTTCTGAGTTGTTCTGAGATCTTTGAATTCTCCTGTTCAGTATTAGTTCTCCCCCTGGTTGACCGCGTGGTGTGCTGCCGCTTTGAAGCCTAGTGCTCCTCATTTGGGTTGTCCCCTCCCTGCTGACGTATTCAGTGGTCTCCCTGAATCTACAATACAGGCCTTTTGTGTCGGCACCCAGGAAGCACCTTAAAGCACCTTAAATACCTCTCATCTGCTGGTCCTATTGTCAAAGCAGAAAAGTGATTTTTGCTCTTTGAAGCCTAGTGCTCCTCATTTGGGTTGTCCCCTCCCTGCTGACGTATTCAGTGGTCTCCCTGAATCTACAATACAGGCCTTTTGTGTCGGCACCCAGGAAGCACCTTAAAGCACCTTAAATACCTCTCATCTGCTGGTCCTATTGTCAAAGCAGAAAAGTGATTTTTGCTGTATGTCCATTTTTGTTTATACTGTAATTTATTATAACCCTATCGTGTGCAGCACCCACGTGGAACCACCTAAGGTTGCTTACTCTCCCCTGCTTGCTAGCGTTGTAATAGTAACTTTTCTCCCTCTCCACTCATATCTAGCCAGGTGCCATACTCCCTCATGCTCCTGCCTGACTAGAGTCACCTGTGTCTGCTACCCTCACCATTCTCTAGGTTGTCCTGATTTCCTTCATCCTTTTTAATCTCTCCTTTCCCATCTTGCACACTCTTGGCTGCTGTATCTCCTTCTGTTTCCTCCTACTCACACTACGTGACTGAATCCTGACTATATTCTATCTTTCTAACCCCTCTTTCTTTTCCCTCAGCATACCTTTTTTTTCTTCCCTGTATAATACTTGTAGCTTTATTTGTATACTTACCTTGTTCCTTCTATGCTTTTCACCTGCATATCTAGCTATCATTTATCTCACTAAGCTCCTATTCCTACTTTCCTATCTACGTAGTGTTTTAGCTCCTCTGCTGAACTGATTGGCTACGCTCTCTCTACTCTAACTGTTTCTAAGAACTTTTACTTCCCTCCCCTATCCTTAACCCTCCTCACTCATTGGTTTTCTCTCTGGCTCCCCCTCCCCCTAGCACTCTATACTCTATATGTAGTAGCTTCCCCTCCAAGGCGCCATCTTTGAATTCTCCTGTTCATTATTAGTTCTCCCCCTGGTTGACCGCGTGGTGTGCTGCCGGTAAGTGTCTGGTTTCACTTTTGTTTTATCGTGTTTTTTTATACTATAACACTTGAGCTTAGTTTATTGTACCTTTTAGCTGTTGGCTTACTTAATGTAACTTCTCTCATACATTTACTGCATAGTTCCTCCTGTATGGTTTTGTAACTAGAGTACCCGCTGAAATTGTTTTGCGGTACAGTATTAGAAACACCTCATTTAGACCCCTTTGAACACCTAAATGTATTCGGATTATTCATAAACATACTAGGGTCACCTCTTGTTGTTCTAGACAGCCTAGCGTTTTCTTCTAAATTGCTTGGATCTCGTAATCGGCTCCTGAATACTTCAGTTACCTCCTGTTGATTTATAGAAAGCCTAGCATATTTTTTTCTCCCCTAAGCATTGTGTTGTACTGCAGTATACCCTCAGGATAACCGCGTGCATCTTGTTTGGTTAGACGCAACGCATCCTAACTTAGCTACTGCTGTTTTTACTGTTTCCTGTTTTAAGCAGAAAGCCTACCACTGTAGGCTGTGGATTTGAGAACGGTAAAGTCCTATTGTTGTGTAACCACTTGTTATTTATAGAAACGCTAGTGTTACGTTGTCGTTTCATTTTTCAAATTACTTGGTTCACTTATATGTGTCCTGACAATACTTAGGTTACCTCTTGCCTATTTCTACCTACTGTTTATTTTTTGACTCCTTGTATTGCACTGCGGTTTCCCTGAAAGCAGGGCGCGTGCTTTCTATTTGGTCCTATGTTGCGTATGTTGCATAGCTTAACTGGTTTTGTTTAATCGCACCCTACTTTATCTGCTAGCCTCTTGCTTATTTAGTACTTTAGGCTGAGAAGAGGTTTTTTGAACTGAGTCCTATTGTAGTGTGCATCTACCTTCTACATTGGTCAGTGTTATTCCCTGTGTTTGTTCACTTGTCTTTATATACGCTTTATGTTGACTCTATACTTATACCCTGCATACTTAAGAAGACAGGGATTACTAGGATAAAGAACATCCTAATAGCATTGTCCTGGGGCCTCCAACCGGGCGCATGTTTTCATTAGGGGAATTGTACTAATGCATACCAGCTGTACCTGTTAAATTTGTACTCTACCTCACATGACCTGTTGATGTTGTTTTACAAATGTTTATATTTAACAATAGTTGCTGCTGTTTTACAAATGCTTATATTTAACTGTATTTCTCTCTACTCCTGCACCTTTTCTCTCACTCTCTAACCAACTTTGTACTCCCTTTTACCTTTTATTCCTAACCCACCTCTCTTGTTTCTTTCCAGCTTTGAAGCCTAGTGCTCCTCATTTGGGTTGTCCCCTCCCTGCTGACGTATTCAGTGGTCTCCCTGAATCTACAATACAGGCCTTTTGTGTCGGCACCCAGGAAGCACCTTAAAGCACCTTAAATACCTCTCATCTGCTGGTCCTATTGTCAAAGCAGAAAAGTGATTTTTGCTGTATGTCCATTTTTGTTTATACTGTAATTTATTATAACCCTATCGTGTGCAGCACCCACGTGGAACCACCTAAGGTTGCTTACTCTCCCCTGCTTGCTAGCATTGTAATAGTAACTTTTCTCCCTCTCCACTCATATCTAGCCAGGTGCCATACTCCCTCATGCTCCTGCCTGACTAGAGTCACCTGTGTCTGCTACCCTCACCATTCTCTAGGTTGTCCTGATTTCCTTCATCCTTTTTAATCTCTCCTTTCCCATCTTGCACACTCTTGGCTGCTGTATCTCCTTCTGTTTCCTCCTACTCACACTACGTGACTGAATCCTGACTATATTCTATCTTTCTAACCCCTCCTTCTTTTCCCTCAGCATACCTTTTTTTCTTCCCTGTATAATACTTGTAGCTTTATTTGTATACTTACCTTGTTCCTTCTATGCTTTTCACCTGCATATCTAGCTATCATTTATCTCACTAAGCTCCTATTCCTACTTTCCTATCTACGTAGTGTTTTAGCTCCTCTGCTGAACTGATTGGCTACGCTCTCTCTACTCTAACTGTTTCTGCCCCGCTTCGCTCCCCTCCCTACCCCCTTATCCCACCCACCCCACGTACCCCTACCCTTATACTTCACTTACCACACCCCCTACACAAACACACCTATCCAAACCTCTGTCCTAATTTGTTAATCTCCGCCCACTAGTATCTACCTTACTCCCTTTCCCTCTTATCTCCCCTCCCTCCTACACCTTGACCTATACTCTAGCTCCTTCTTCCACATTTCGTTAACTTCTGCTATACTTATATCCTATCTTGGGCCTGGTAGTTCCTTTTATCCCCTCCTCAACATGTCCTCTAAAACTTACACAACGCCATCCATGGCCTATATAATTAAACAAAATCCAGCTAAGCTACTACCCCTGTCTATCTCTTTTCTAGTACTCATACTACCCTATCTCCTGACCTCTTATGAAATAAAGTATAATTATCACTTTAAAACTTCTTCCAAACAAACTGCTTCAGATTTAATAACCTCAAATTTCACACATTCTAACATTACATCTACCTCTTGCTACCTCTTAGCTAAATACCACAGACTATCCCATTTTAAACCCAATAATCTCATGCTAAGAAAACTAAAATATTTACTGTTATTTACCAGTAAACACCACTTAAAACACTACCCCTCTACCCTGGTAGATGGTGATATACATCCTAACCCAGGACCCTCTATTATTTCCTCTGAAGCCACACCTACCATTTCTAACTCATCCCTTCCATTACCAACCTCTAATGCAAATACCTTACTCATAGGACACCTTAATATCAGAAGTGTTAACAACAAAGTCACCCATCTGCACTCCCTTCTTGATTATTACTCTTTTGACATCCTATGTTTAACTGAAACCTGGTTAAAACCCCTCACTAAAGATACTGAAATCATTCCGCCAGGTTACAACATTCTGAGACTGGACCGCAATACCCGCAAAGGTGGGGGAGTAGCACTCCTATTTAAGTCTGATCTAAATTTATCCTTAGTACCCTATACTCCCCTGGAGAACTCCAAGACTGAACTCCTTATATCAAAACTACAACTGAACCCAAATAAAGCCATCTATATTATCTGTATCTATCTACCTCCTGGAAATAACTCCTTAATTATAGAAAATATCCTTAGCTGGGCTTCATCCACCTACCCACAAGAAACTGTAATACTTGGGGACTTCAACCTTGATTGGTTCTCAGTCAATACTAACAACCCACTCTCTCTTATTAATCTCCATGGCTTTACAGAAACAATAAACACCCCCACTAGGATTAACAAACCTAACAACAAAGAAAGTATACTAGATTGGATTCTTGTCAATAAACCACAACTACAATATCAAACTGGCACTTTGCCAGATGACATTAGTGATCACAACTTAATCTATATCATAAGAAAGAAGAACACCACTACTAACGCCCCCACCATCAGAACTTCTCGCAGTAATAAATATTTTAACCCTATCCTATTTAACACTGAACTAAATGCCTGTAACTGGAAACCTCTAGAAACTCTTCCTCTAGAAGAAGCTGTTCAATTTTTTAATACCACATTTTTATCAATCCTTGACAATCATGCACCAAAACGAACTATCAGAGTCAAAACTAAACCTGCCCCCTGGCTATCTAAGGAAACAAGACAAAAAATGCTACTCAGAAACAAATCCTGGGTAAAATGGAGAACTAGTAAATCTCCCTCAGATCAAGTGACCTTCAGACACCTAAGAAACAGTACCAAAAAAGCTATTCTTTCTGACAAGAAAAACTACTATAGTAACCTCCAACAAGCAAATTACAATAATCCCCAAAAATTCTGGTCTACCTTGAATAGACTTCTTCACCCCGGACAGACTACCACTCCCTCTCCCTCTGGGTCCAGTAATAATTCTTCCCATGAAACTGCCAATGCTTTCAACTCCTTCTTTACTAATACTATCAATTCACTGGCCTCCAACCTTCCCATTGACAATTCTAGCATCCCTGATCTTGCATCTTCTAATCAACCAACCTTTATAATACAACCCATCTCCACCACCTTCATCCAAAATGCCTCCAAAAACTTAAACCATGTACCCCTTCTGCTGACCAACTTCCATCTGAATTCCTCGAAAAAGCTGCTAAGGAAATAGCCTATCCCATTTCTATCCTTATCAACAGAACTATTAATGAAGGAACCATACCTGACATCTGGAAAATCTCACACATTATACCGTTACATAAAGGAGGAAACTCCAATGAATACTCTAACTACAGACCTATAGCCCTCCTGTCTCCCCTAGCAAAAATCATGGAAAAATGTGTTCACTACCAGCTAATGAATCACTTAACTAAAAATAACATTCTTACTCCCTGTCAACACGGCTTTAGGCCTTTTCATAGTACCACCACTGCTCTCCTTTCCTTTACTGACTTTATAAACACAAACCGCAACAATAATATTCTATCTTCAGCCCTCTTTATCGATCTGTCCAAAGCCTTTGACATGGTCAACCACCCCCTCCTCATAAAAATCCTGGAATCTCTTGCTTTACAACCAAAGGCTATCCATTGGTTCACTTCCTATCTCACTAACAGAAAACAGGCAGTCCTCTGGGATAACAAACTTTCCTCTCTTCTCCCAATTTCTCTTGGTGTCCCTCAAGGCTCTATTCTTGGACCCCTCCTTTTCTCCCTTTTTATAAATGACCTACAAGTAGCTATTCCCCAAGCTACATGTATACAATATGCAGACAACTCCACTCTTATTTGCTCAGCTAAAACCATACCTGAGCTTCAAACTATTACTCAAAATGTATTCCACAAAGTAGAAGCATGGTTCTTAAAACGCTGCCTACTTTTAAATGCTAAAAAAACAAAACTCCTCCTCTTTAAACCTACTACTAGGTCCCCCACATTAGACTTCTCCATCTTATCTATTAATGGCACCCTCATATCAGCTGACTCTACTACCAAACTACTAGGTGTCATGATTGATAACAACCTTACCTATGATTGTCACATTAATAATACCATTAAAACTGTAAACAAAAAATTGGGCTCCCTCTACAGAATTAAAACATTCTTAACCCCCACAGCCAAAGTTACCCTTGCCCACTCTCACCTTATTTCAACTCTTCTCTATGCCTCATCAATTTTCACTAACCTGAAGAAAAACAATCTCTCTAAACTGACTAACACATATAATAGCATTGCCAGATTTGCAACTGGCACTCCTTTCAGAACTCACCACTGTCTGAACCTTCAGAAACTTCACTGGCTAGAACTTGAAAATATGTTGCTTCTTTCCCAACTTTCCTTTGTCCAAAAAGCCTTCTATCAACCTAACAACACACCTGCACTTTCCAAACTTCTTACCCCTTACTCTAACCTGAATTCACTTCGCTCCTCTAGCAAACTCCTAGTAACATTAACTAAATCCAACAACCTTGCTGGTGACTCCCTTTTCTCTAACGCCATTGGGAAACATTGGAATCAACTTCCTATTGAACTTACTTCAATGCCTACCCCTGCTTTGTTCAAACAAAAACTAAGAATTTATCTTAAAAATCAATGGATATGTCCATGCTTTAACCCTGACTAAACTCTAACTCCCACTAATTTCCTCTAACTATCCCTCTCACTCTCCATTTACCTTCTTTCTATGTGCATGTATTACTTCCATTACTTTGTATGAGTTACCTCTCTGTAATATTCCTTCTCCTCTTTCAGGTTTCATCTCGATCTATCATAATCTAATTCTACTTCTCAGTATAATGCAGTAATACTGTAACCAAGTAAATTATCTAACCTAACTCTCCGGCTAAGTCTCATATTGTACTCTTGTGTATATACATTCTGAAAGATATTTTAAGCAAATGTTTCTTTTTATCGCATAATTCTGTATATGTTTTCTTTAACTTGTTAAGTAGTAGTTAGTGGAGCTTTTCTCCTCGGGCCTCCACTGAAAATGGACATGTATCCAGTTGGACTAGCCAGGTTAACAAATGTAAAATAAATAAATAAATTGTTTGTACATGTTAATTTCAGATGTAGTGCAATGAGTGATCACACAACCATTTATGACTATTGTTTTCATAAATGCAGCTCTGTCTTATTCTTGTATGGTATTCATTATTCTCAGTTGCAACCCATTAGCAACAAACACTGATGGGGTGCCCACACTATGTTTACATTTTCTACACAGAGCCAAGAATTTGGGACTCAGCAATTCACACCTCATTTGCATATTTACCTTGCTTACAGGCCTGAATCTACATCATAAAAAGGGAACTGTGTAGCTAGGGAACCTGAAGGTGAAGAGACTTGTTTATGTGGAAAATGCAGAAGAAGATTGCTATTATTTTGGATTTATCTACATGCAAGACTACTGATCTTGATAAGATATGATTGTGTTTTTCAGTTATATACTTGATTTGCTCACATCACTAGGAAAGAAAAATGTGCATACACCTGTATAATACACACACACATGCACACACACACACATTATATATATATATATATATATATATATATATATATATATATATATATATATATATATGTATATATCTATCTATATATAGGTGTTCTTGATATGATTGAAATGTCAGTAGACCAACTTTTATAACACTAATACCAAAGAAGCGAAGTTTCATATGAGTGAAACTTCACTATACCGACATTCAGAAGACTGAACATTTGATATGCTGACTGTCCAAGCTGAGCGGAACAGGAAATCTGCTCATTTCCGGACTGTAGTGCGATCTCGGGGTTGGTATATTTAATTTGCAGGGGGTTTGGGAAGGGATGCAGCCTCCCTGCAAAAATATAAAACCTGAAAGTAAATAATTGTAGTTATTTTATTTAAGAATTTGTAATGAATATTAATGCTGATGCTATAGATACTGTCATGAATATTCAGTGGGATTTTCTTTGGGTTTGTGGGTATTGGTTGATGGGTAACTGTAAGTGAGGTTAGGTACATAGTTTGGGTTGGAAATTGGTAGTGCACTGTTGCTGGTGTTAGTTTTTAGTGTCATAATTGCAATGACTGGGAGATAAGTCAGGATTTCATTGTTTTGGTTTTGTGTATGTTGGGTATTTCAAGTGTCAGGTTTGTGAGTTTTTGGTTTTGTGGTCTCGGTCTTATAAAAGTTGGTCTACTGACATTTCGATTAAGTGAAGTAGACCCATATAGATATAGATATAGATATAGATATAGAGATATAGATATAGATGCATTAGCAAATGCTACTTTTATCTGTATGCACTTTACTGATGGCATAGGCATTTTTGTAAGGGCATTTTACTTTCTCAGATGCACAGACTTAGTAACTTTCATCACAACTGTTAATGTTACAACTGTTTGTCTTTACACTCTTCGATTCTTATTTCAGTGAAATGCAAATGTTCTATATTGTCTAATTACACAGGGTGTTAGCCTTCTAGAATGGCCCACAGACACCTTTAGGGGAGTGCTGGCCACAGGTAGAGGTGACTGGCAATTTAAAAAAATGAATTTTCTGTGGTAAATGTGTACACGTGTTTTTGGGATAGTTTTTTTGATAGCACTTATAACAATTCACTGATGTTTTATTCCTTTGTTTGATACCAAAATGCCATCTGCCTGTTCTTTTGGGGGTGGGGTGCCAAGTTCCATGTCTGTGTTGACACAAACAAAATTGTTTGCAGATAGGTTTGCTATGTTATTGTTACCTGCCTTGTTTTGGAACAAATCTTGCTTTGTGTGTGACTGTGATATGTTACAACCACATAAATCCTTTTTTTTAATTTTTGAATATCATGAAAGTTTTTGTTTCTCCAGTGGGTAATATTGAAAAACTACTTATGTGTTATATCTAAGCAGGACTTTTATTTATGTGATATTTATGTGTAGTATCTTTTTTGTCTTTTATATCACCTAGGACTATGGCACATAAGAGTCCTAATCCTCGCAAACCCTTCAGTGACTCTGAGAATGATGTAATTGTCCAAGCATTTAGGTGATATGGTGCCTTTCTGCTTCTGAGATGACATGGAGACATGTCTGGAAGAATGCAAATTTGGCAGAAGATAGTGAATGATGTATGCTGTTGAGGGATGCAGCAGGACATATGATCAAGTGCGTCATAGGGCCACTGATATGATTTCATCAGCCTAGAGGAGAGCAACTGGAGTGGCCCATGGATAGATGATTATCGGGGGGCTGCTACAGAGCAACCACAGACACCAAATGAAGAGTTCCTGTCCCCTGTCAGGGATCCAGAGAGCTCAGAGGAAACTGCACAAGAGCATGTGATTAATTTTGGTGTTGCTTTTTCAGGGAGGACAAGTATGTCCCAGGATGTGCTTCTAGGTAGACTTACCTATGCCAATTGTTAAATATTTCTTTTATAGTAAATTATTGACAGCAATACTTAAGTTTATTTAACATTTTTTTGGGGGGCGGGCTAGTTATAGACTGATACAGTTTACAACACATTCTGGCTCATTACACATGGGCTCTGGGGTAGACGTGTCATCCAAGTTTCTGTTAAATGTATTGTTAATGGACATGTAAAGGTCTAAAGGTTTTTCATTCTGTGTTACTGTTATTGTGATGATGGTGTCCTTACATTTTGATTAACTTCTTTCAGGACCATCTTCCCCAGCAAGTGTAGGGAGTGTTTCAGTACTGTTGAGCAGTTCACAGAAATATTTATTTTATACGTATGTATGATGTGGATGTCAGGACTGTGTGTGTACTGCTGTACAGTCTGCGACAGTGGCACCAGTGTTAGTTTGTTAGCATATATTGAACTGTAGTAGTGTAGCTCTTCATTTATTTCCTTTGTTTGTTGCTTATTATCACAGCTGATCCTGACAGATGCGTGTGACTCTCACCATCTGATGTTAGAGTATCGGCAAACTCTGATGATTATGGTGGGCATACTTAGCCACAGTGGGGGGTGCAGATGTTGACTCTGGCTCTGAGGTTGACATTCAGCCATACTCTGTAATTCTATCAGACACAGACAGTAGGCCTATGCAAGCCCATTCCATAAACCCTCAGATATTTGACTGGTGGAGGGTGAGACACTCAATCAGGGTAGTGTGGTTATTGTGGCTTCAGTGTCGTTTGACTCTGGCCATGACCAAAGTACAGGCTAGGTGCCACACAGGAGGATTTTTGGGGTGCTTGGAGAAGGTCTGCTGTCCATCCTCCACCTGATCCAGGTGCATCTTTTGGTGTCTCTCGATGTTTGTTTAGGGCCATCATGGAAGTGCAGGCACATTCCAATAGGGCCTCCAAGGAAATGCTTAGGGTTGTAAATGTGACTCAGGCTGATATGAGTGCTTGCTTCCACTGTGTTGCTGATTTAATGGATCAGATGAATAACACATTGGAATGGGTAGTGTCTGTGATGGAATGTCTGCTGGGATGGGGATGGCATCCATATGAGTGTAGGTCTGCCACATCATCTTATGTTAGCCAATGTGGCCATACCTGATCATGCTCCCATAGTGGCACTACTTCCACTGCTCTGTCAATGGTTGAGGTGCCCACACCCATTTGTACCAGGCCATGGGGTCATGATCCTGGGAACACTTGTGAGGAGAGTTCATCCAGCAGACATCAGTCACAATGAGGTAGCAGCAGTGCATCTGAAAGTGGGCACGGACATGCCAGTGCAACTTCTGTCAGAGCCAGTTGTCTTGGTCGGGTATGATGATGATGAACTGCTACCTCTGCCATGCACAGCTCACATCTATCTAACATACCGAGACATAGAGCTAGAACAGAGCTTAGCTGTGTTCTTGCAGGCACTCACACACCAGTTTCACCTGAGTGCCCATACAGACACGCACACAGCAGTTATATGGTACAATCACGAGGCTTAAAGCTCATTCTCTCTCAGGGGCCATTTGATACTTTATCATAATGTCTGCCTGTTTCTCATTCTTACTCGCATGCACTCACTTACCTTTTGTGTCAGCCTAATCTTCCTGCCCCCTGCCCCCACAGACACATACAATACCCTGTGCAAACAATGATAACTGTGCCATATCCTTGTTATTATTTGGATTCAGGGATACATAAGTTTTGTGTCTGGTGCTCAGGGTGCACAGCTGACTTTCTATATCTGTGCTTGTGATGCTGTTTTACTAGTTGTACTGCTTTCTTACAGGCTTTTGTAATGTGTGCATGCCTCCCATACTCTTACAGCAACAAAGCTGTATCAAGCCATAAATAAAAGTGGAACAAAGGTTGAACAATTGGGAGATGTTTTAAATATTTTGGTCTTACAAAGCTATGACAGTTGATTTTTCTGAGGGATATGAACTCTGAAACTAAAATGTATGTCATTAATTTCTCTTTTTTTTCTCAGTTCTATTGAACATTTTAACAAAGCATTAATATATAATAGAACTATTATAAAACAAATATATAGCTTACATAACAATAACTAACTAAAATAATTACTTACAGTGGTGTCTACTTACTATAAAACAAAGCTTTTTAAACAGAAAAAGAAATGTGATGAGTAGTATGTTAGTTATTTATTAAAGTCTGTTTATCTACCAGTTCTTAGAATTTCAACCACAAATTATAAGAAGAGATGATTCTAGATGTTCTTGTCTTGCTCATGATAACTTCAGGATGACAGACTTCAGTTGCCAAGTGTACAAATTCCTTCATAGTAGTTGCAGTCTGATTCCCCCAGTTCTTGGTGATGACTTTTCTTGCTAATGTTAAGATACTCCATAAAAAATGTTATTTTATTTTCTTGATACAAGTGGGAATAGGTGTATTAAAATAAGAGATGTGGTCAGCATAAATGTATCATTAAAAACAGTCTGTAAGAGAGAATTCATATTATCCCAATATGTTTTAAGTTTTATACAATTGTAAAACATAAGCGACCAGTCAGCTTTAACATTTAGTTAACATCTCCAGCATCCTATGTCTTATTACACATCAATTCAACTTTATGTGGTGTGATAAAGGTTCTGTGTAAGAACTTCCAAGAGAATATCCTCCACCTTAGTGATGAAGTAGTTTGTTTTAAAGATTGGAGTATTTGTTTTTTTATCATCTTCATTTGGGGCATTAGTATTAAAAAGTCTAAAATAATCCCAATTGCTTTCTCTGTGACATACTGTTGATTTCTTAAGTACCTTATATATTTTAGACAGAGGTCCCTTTTTTGGGTATATACAAGTAACATGACGATCTTATTTTAAAGTTTTTATAGTAGCATATATCTTTAAAAGTTGAAGAGTTGACCATATTAGTTAATTGGGTAGGGTTTATATGGAAGTTGTATTTATACTACGTTTGTTCAGATGAAGTCCCAGTATTGAGTGTGGAGGGACGAAAGCGCTTGACAGAGTGAATTACAATACATTTTCTGGGATTTTATGACTACGCTGCATTTTTTGAACTCATACGTGTGAAGGTCTCAAACTGAAGTTTTTTTCTTTATGGTCTATTTTTTCCAATTTTTCTTGATAGTTTTCTTCTTTTGCTTAACCTTAAAGCAGACTACTATGCAATCAAAGTAGTGAAAGCAATCTAGATCCTACCCAACTACCTGGTCTTTGCTGTTTTACTGATATCTTCTAAAACCTCTGGGGATGCACACTGTGCTCCCTTTATACCATCTCAAGGTCAGTTCTGCTTAATTGCCTCTGTTGATTAAATAAATATGAACATATATGTAAATGAGCTAGAAACAATTATGCTACTTAGCAGTCTAAATGGTTAGAACTGCATGGTAACAAATCTTCATGTGACAAATAAACTGGTCTTTATTTACAAAGTCATGAGAAATATCATTACATTTGCCCCATAATATATATCCATCACCATTATCTCTTTCCTTAATGTTATATACATATAACATTTATAACCATACTCCCATCTTACATCCCCAGATTCTTATGACAAATTCAAACCTGTAGAACCTACTCGCATACAAATATGATATACAATAAATTAATGATAATGAATAATTCAGCCAGAAAGGAACTCTTCAAATATCTATTACAAATATCCATCCTCCACCTACTGCAAACTCTTCATTTTAAGAAAAGTGTTTCATACTATTTATTCCACAGTCCAAAAAACAGTCCCACTTTAATCTCTGCCCAATCGCAGACAACCAGACTTTCAAAACTGCAAACACATGACAATCAGACAGATTATACTCTCTACCTAGCCATCTAACTAGACAGATTTCTAGTCCTCCAACACTAACTCAGGCCACAGCACTACTTCTATTAATTTCAACCTTACTTCCATAAAAGGCATTCAGTCCACCTCAGGCCTTCTAAACAGTATATGAATGACTTGCTTTTCATCATTTCGACAAAATTAACAATTTCCACCACTTTCCTGGGCCAGGAATAGCCAGTTACCAACTAGATACAGCAACCATAACAGAATTGTGGCTATAACCTGCCCTTATAAGCCCACAGTGCCTAGACTCCAACTACTCTGCATATCAAAAGCATAACACCAGGAAAGCATTTTGCAGTAGTTGTTCTTATAAAACTGCCATTCCCTCTCAACTTCTAGCATTCTACCAAACTTTAGGTGACTAAAACCACCAAGTGGATCATGAGCTCCTGTGTTATCTACGCTTGCCTCGAACTAAATATCACCACAACCAACACACACACACAAATGATAAAAGGTAGATATCTTCCTTTCCTTGGTCATTCCATTCTTAGATAAATGCCACTGCATTATGTTAGGAGATATCAGCATTCACTGGGATAGTACCACTATCTAAACCAATTTTTCATTCTTTATAAACTACAGCCAAAATCATTTACTCCATCCTAGTTGGGAACACTATTTAACAGGTTAGCAATTAACACCATTTCCAATCTGTTGTACAACCAAGTCCTCCTGGCTTCCTCAGTGACCATTGTCAGTCACCTCCACCTTCAGAACTTTGACATATTCTCCCAAGTTCAAAGTCATCATCTAACTTACCTTAAACAGAGACTTCACCAATCAAGTCCTACAGAACTAATGCTGACTTCTTACCAGTGACCAAGCAGACAGACAGCAATAAAGCACTGACCTTCCATTTTTGTTTTGTGAATATGCTTCTACGTATGCTTGGAACATAAATCCACTGTGGCTACTTGAGGGATATAGGTTGGATCAGAATCATCTGGCTGAAATTTCAAGAAACAGACAGCACAGACCCTAAAAACACATTCAATTGAACCTGTACAGTTTATGGGCAAACATTACACATGTAAAATTCAATGATAGCACTTACTGCACCCCATCCAGAATCCCCCATTACTTTATCATTCCCATTCTGAAGTCATTGCACCTCAGAAAAAGAGCAATCACTCGTAAACAAAAAGTACCTGTATCAATATACTTGTGATCACTTTTACTGTGAGCCTGCAAACTCGGAGAAAGCAGACACACTGAGCTCATATGAAACTAGCATTAACAAACAAGAAATCCACCTCTCATGCAGCAAAGATCAACCAATAGTAACTCATGCACTTTGGTCCACAGCAACAGAACACTCCTAGAAAAATACTTCCTCTCATGTAACAGAAGAATCAAATGGTACCACTGTCGCTGGCTCACAGATGAACTAAAAAAAAGCAATGCAATCCCCTTAATTCTGGAAAGAATACTACATCACTGACTCCATTAAAAAAGTAACAATCAAGGCAAACATACACATACACACACAAAGCATAAACTATAACCCTTAAAAATGGTCATGGAACAAAATGAATAATCTCTCCCACAACACTAATGCAACTTAAATCTCTGCCTGCCTTTCTTTGAACACCTTCTCAGCCCAAGTCATCTTCAGGTTTGCAATACATTTTTTTCTAATATGGTCATGAAAGTGCAAGAAATAAAATACACTCTAAACAACTACTTCCAGTGCATTCAGATACATTAAGCCCTAACGCTCTTTTCATCTGCTCACCTGTCCCTCTGTCCACCATAAATAAATGACTTAAAAACACCAAACCACATGGTTACCCTAGCTCTGAGAACCTGTGATATAAATTCATAGAAACAGGCAATGTATTAACTGCACTACTGTTTCAGTTTCTAATTAATAACTTCATATCCACAAGGCCACTTCCTCACTTATGCAATTCCTGCATCATCACTTCCATAGACAAAGTATCAAACCCTACACCCCATCACTACCACTCGATATCCATTTCACTACTCTGTCTAAATTATTACAGAAAGTCATCTCCACTCAAATAAAAAAATATCTTGACCAAAATAAACATTTTTTTTCTAATAAGCAGAGATTCTGTAAGGGACACAGTACTCCCTCCTCCTTCTCACTCTCACTATTAATATCTACAAAACATGGACCAATGTGACCTCACAGGCTTGCCATTTGTAAATTAGTAAAATCACTTAACTCGGTATTGTACTGTGGACTTCTCCACACAAGCGCTAAATGCAAACATTTGATTCCCCACTGCAGTGATTCTATCAATAACTGATGAAACATTCCACAAGTCCTCCACTTGGCATTCAGTGCCTCTCTCTGTTCCTATGCCAGAAGGTTACGCACTAAGCCCACTACTTTTTACTCCTGCCCATAAATAATATGTCTGTCATGTTAATGGCTGTTAACTTCCTACCATATCTCAATTATCTACTTTTCTAGTCCTCCCACTCAAACCAAAAAATCACTGAAGAGCTATCCCCTCCCCAAACTCTTCTGTATAAGCAGACATCAGCAGCAAATTACTCCAGTACCAAATTCAGTTTTAGGTATCCACAAAAAAAAAATAATAAATACAAATAAAAAAATTAATTAAAGGCCCATTTTTTGTGCAGCATTTTCATAATCTTGTATTACTTAAAGCATTATTACAGTTTTATCATAATATTTATTTAAATTGGAATTTGCTTTATTTGCCTTAAAAGCATTATAGCTGTATTCTCATTTCACTTGCTCCTGATTATGATGATAGGATTTTAATTGCTATACACTGCAAACACATTTTGTTACTTGCTTTATTGTTCAATATTATGTTTGTTATATTTAGTATTTTTGTTTTTATAAATGCAGTTAAACTTGAACTTGTCTTCCTTTCTATTTATTTTTATGAACAGTATATCAAGGTAAAGCCAGTGTTTGCAGAGTATTTAGTCAGTTGCACAAGTCCTATTTACCTGTAACAGTTGTTGTTGTGTCTTTCAGCTTTTCCCAGTTAGGGGTTGACACAGCGGAACTCCGGTCCGCTAGTGATTGGCAGTAGATTTTTACATGCCAAGTTGCCAGCCCTGACGCACAACTTCAATGAAGGTACACCCATTCATGCATGTCTCCACACAGAAGCTGCTCTACCTGAGAATAGAACAGGACAACATCTTACTGTGAGGAGGCAACGCTACCGCAGCACCTCCACCGCAGTCTATTTACCTGTAACATTAGGTGTTTGAATTCCTCACTGCTACAATGGCATTTTGAGTTATCTACCAAAGTAACTCAGTACTTAAAAGCGTAGACTCCCCTCTGTCTCTCTTCCTGTGACAGCTACTTGACTGAGCATCTCACAAGGGGAAGCCTTCAGCTGTCAAAGGAAGTGAATGTCACACCTGACAACCATTTAGCACAACAAAACTGGACAAAGGCAAAAGTCATTGGGGGGACAGTGGCCCCAAAATACAAACACATTTTAAATATTCTTCTTATAAACTCAAAGTTGCTAGAATAACATTTTTTCTTAGCATGCATTTTATTGAAGGATATGAAGTCTGAAACTCAAATCTATGTCATTATTTAGTGACCTCAGTCTTTAGCAATTTGCTATAGAACCACAAATTTCATGAGGAACAGATGAAAAATATGAGTCAAAATTCTGAACATTCTGCAAGCATCTGTGCAGTTAAGGCATGGTGAGTGTTCATACTTTCACTTCCACAAAAGAGAAGAGGAAAGTATCTGAAACCACAATCATCTAGCAAGAGTAAATCCTCAGCCAATCACAATGCAGTATAAAAAACAAATCCAATAACAACCGAATCATAGAGGTTGAAATCCATTTCAACCATACTCAATCCGGGAGATGTCGGGTGGGTGCTACTACTAAGGCAATGAGGAATGCAAATATTTACTGTTACAGTTAAGTAGGATTTACACAGCTGTAGCATGTCCATCATTACCACTGCCTCAGAGGCATTTTTGGTAGATTCCCAAAGCTTACTCTACCCAGAAGGTGGAAGGATAAGGATCCAGAAGCTTCTAGAGAATGGTCCCAGCAAAGCCTGCTCTAGACCATGAAACAAAATCCTGTTTGTAGTGCTTTGTGAAGGTATAACAGTGGACCAGATTGCTGCATGTACAATGCATCTAGAGTCAGCTCCTTTCCAAAATATCATTGATGATAAGGCCCTGGTTGAATGAGCTTTAACCCTGCCTGGAAGAAATTTACCATGGTGGGAATAATAGAAAACAACAGCAGAGGCAACCATCATGCAATAGTTTGCTTAGAGAGAGGTTGATCTTTCTTAGCCCCAGTATAGGTGACATAAACACCTGTTTAGCATTCCTAAAGTGCTTTGTTCTGTCAAGGTAGTGCCTGAGCTGCCTGTGCACATCCAAGGTATGTAAAATCTTCTCTCATTTTTTGGATCAGGATAGAACACTGGGAGATTGATGGCTTGACTCAAGGTACATTCAGAAATAATGTTTAGCATTAAAAATGGATTAATGTGAATAAGGAGAAAGTAACAGTCAGCTGCCTGTCAGGTGCCTGGATCTGTCACATAATGCACGCACTCAGGTCCCTCAACAACAGGTACAAATATGACTCTGTCATTGTACATGTGGGTATGAATGATCTGAGATGTACCTCCCTGGACTACATGAAAAGAGACATGGAGGAGATCTCGGATTATGTAGCTCAGCCGGGTATGACCCTAGCCCTGAGCAGCATCCTACCATCACCCAGAATGATACCACAGTATAAGCAGAAAATGATTGATTTCAACAATTGGCTAAGTTTCTGGTGTCATTCTAAGGGGATCCAGCATCTGTCTGCCTGGGATGACATGATTGACAGACCTCGATGCTTTGCCAGAGATGGCTTGTATCTGTCACCCCTGGGCTTCCGGATACTGACCAAGGCTCTTGCCACCCCTATAGTGCCTTTTTTAGGCGGTGTTCCAAAGACCAAATTACCACCATAACAGCTACAAACAAATGTAATCTGAGGGTTATGCTGCACAATGCTAGAAGTCTAAATCTCAAAATGCACTCGCTGGAAGCACTCCTTAAAATGGAGATAATCGACATTTGTGCTGTAACAGAGACCTGGTTCAAGGCAGCAGAAAGCACCCTTGCACTACCAGGCTATAACTCATTCCACACTCGGCTCCAGAACTTAGACTGAAGCTCCAAAGGTGGTGGTGTTTCCATATTTATAAAGGATGTGCACACCTCCAGACTGGTAGCCCAACATAACGCAGAAGAGATACTTCAGGTGCAGCTAACATTGGATAAGACAGCGATTCAGGTCATAGCCTGCTATAGGTCCCCAACCATGTCCCAAGACTCACACTCCATGTTCCTAAGCACCCTGGAGAATGTTAGGGTCCAACCTAACACTCTCTTACTAGGCAACTTCAACTACCCCTCCATTAACTGGGAAAACTACTCATGTACCAATACACTTGCCCAATGTTTCTTGGAGTTCATTAATTCCAATGCCCTGGACCAGCTTGTTCTTACCCCTACTAGAGGTAGCAACATCCTTGACCTGGTCATTACTAACATGGGCGACTGTTGCTCTACACCAATAGTCAGTTCCTCCCTGGTTAGATGCGACCACAAACTAATCCACATCCCTCCCACCACCACCCTCCGCAAAGGAAGCCACCATGAAAAACTTCTCCTAAGCTAACTTTGGGCTCCTAAAAACAGAGGTGGCTAACTTCACGGCACCCATGCAAATGAAGAATAGTTGTATGACTGATGAATCATACACCAGTGTACTGTGCGAACACTTACACAAATGCATGGATCTCGCCATACACAATAGAATGAAGACACTCTCCTCCAAAAAAAGGAAGACAATCTGGTGGTCCCCTGGCATAAACAAGTTCTACAACAGAAGGAGGAAACTAATGCACAATAAGGTGATGTTCCAAGACTGGAAAAAACTCCCTTATCAGCCTCAACAAAAAGTTGAGATCCCTCATCAAATCCTCTAAAGCTAGCTATGAAAAGAGAATTGCAGCAGATAGTAAAGACAACCACAAGGCCTTTTATAGTTATGTAAAGAATCTCCACAGCAATACCCAGATTTGCACAATGGTACCTCCTATACTGAGCCAACAGATATTGCCAGTATACTGGCCGACAGATTCAGTGCCAACTTTACCCCTCTCACCCCCCCCCCCCAAAGGACCAATCACAATACCAGTGGATTGCCAGGCACCCAGTATTACTGCCGCACAGGTTAAAACAGCACTGTCCAAGGCCAAGAATACAGCTTCTATGGGACCTGATAATATCACTGGCTGTGTTCTACATGAACTAGAGAGTGAACTGGCACATCACCTGTGTGCCCTGTTCAATCACAGCCTCACCTCAGGCTTTTTCCCTACCAAATGGGGCACTGCTGCAGTCATCCCTCTCCATAAAAGAAGAGTGAATACAGACCCTGGGAACTTTTGCCCCATTAGCCTGCTGAGCCTGATATGCAAAGCTATGGAATTCATCATCATGGACCTAATAAACAATGATATAGGGAATCTCCAAACTCTGGATTCCACACAGTTTGTTTTTTTGAAGGGTAGATCATTTTTATTTTTATATAATTCTCTTTATTGCAAATTTTCAGTAACTAAATACATCAATGAACATCAAAGAAAATACAGAAAGCAACACAGATTACAAAACCCTATAACAAAATATTATACAGGACAAAATACATAGAAAATAAAACTATATACACCTTCTACATTGCCCGGGGACTTGTTATATAAGTTATTCACAGTATGATGAAATAATATGCTGTCCATACAAAAGAAGAAGAAATAAAATGAATAACTCATTTAAGTGTAATTTATCATCATTTATCATTTAAGTATATGTTCAGACAGGATGCCACAAAATTCTTTAATAACAGGCTTGTGCAACAAGTATTATTATATTATTATTATTATATTTATTATTATTATTATTATAAGTATTATTGTGAAACAAGTATTTGTGTGCCTTGAGAAGTTTAATAGCTATGTGTTTAAAGCCCTCCCACGAGAGGGAGTGTCTATTTTTCCAGTTTAGGGAAATGTAATATTTAATTAACATAAAAATAGGAATCAATATCTTACATTTCCTTTCAGATACACCCGGGGGTGGGATGTGCAGAATGGTAAATTCCCACGAAAGGGTAGATTTTTCATACCCAATTTTTTCCAAAATCACTCTCAGGGCACACCATAGCTTATAGGAATACTTGCAACTCCAAACCAAGTGGAGGATATCATCAGTTTGATTCGGGCAATATCGGCAATTAGGGGATTGATTAGGGTAGAGCTTACTTAGTACTTCAGGGGTAAAATACGCATTGTTCAAAATCATCAGCTGAGTATATTTCAACTTATTGAAAGGAATAGCTTTAGATCTTCGTTTTATAGCCTGTGCTATTAGGCTTTGAGTTATGGAAGGGTTGATTTTTAACGAGTATTTTGAGATATTGAGCTCGTTCTGATGTCTGATTGACATGATAACCTTGTATGCATTTGAGGTCATCCTTTTTTCACTGAGTAGAAGTTTCTTTAGTGTTCTACATACTGAAATATCTTCGTCTGAAACCAAGGCGTGGTCTATGTACTTTCGTATCAGATCTCTAACCTGTCGTAATATGGTCAGGTACTTCTTGGGCAAGTTCAGGCTGATTCCTAGGTTAGAAATTGTCTGATGTCTAAAGGGGAAGAGGTCAGAGACAGAGGTATTCAAAAGGAGGGGGTATTTCACCAGGTTTAACATGTGCCCATTAAGTCTAAGGTTGGGGTTAAGATGAAGTGGCTGCAGTGTTATGTAGGAGTGAAATAGATTCAGAGATATGAATAGGGCCTGAAAGGATTTTATGCTATATAATAGCCCTTTTGTATGTTTCAGTATGCCTATGTTTGCTTCATTTAGAAATGGAAGTGCTGCAGGACTAAATTTTAATGATTTGATGTAGTTGTTACCCAGAATCACCCATGACGGGGCCCACATATATTTGTCTTTACGGTAAGACGCTATCTTTAATGCTCTACTGGCATTAATTATCTCATAGTAGGTTTTAAAGTCAGGTAGACCCAGACCTCCCTGTTCTTTAGGATAGATAAGTTTTGCGTATCTAATCCTGACCGATTTAGGGGCCCACACGAATTTAGAGATAGAAGATATAACCTTTTTAAAGAAATTGTTATGTAAAATACTGGTGGTTGCATGAAACAGATATAACAGTCTAGGAAGAATGTTCATCTTAATCACTGTGGTTCTGGCCAGGAATGGGAGCTTAAGCCTAGACCATCTATTGATATCATTTTGAATATTTGACCAATACCTGACCACATTATCCTGAAAGTAGTTATGGTTACCTTGGGAGAATTGTATACCTAAATAATGGAGCTGCTCCTTTGATTTGATCTCTGATTTTAAAGTTATATTAGGCAATCTAGAGTATATGTTTAGAGGGAATATTAAAGATTTTTCCCTATTAAGTTTGTAGTTTGCAAAGTTGGAAAATATATTAATTGCAGATAATATTTTATTTGGGTCCGAGTCAGGGAGAGTGAAATATATATTAAGGTCATCTGCGTATGCCGAAAAGGGGATCTTTAAGTTATATATACTAGGTGGGTGGAGGAAAGTGCCATGTTTGATAAGGATAAATAGAGGTTCCAAATATAAATTAAATAGAAGAGGGGAGAGGGGGCAGCCCTGTCTGACCCCATTAACGATATTGATTCTGTTAGATGAGTGTTTATTGATATGTAGAGTGGTGTATGCTGTGGAATAAAGGGTTTTTATTTTGTCTATAAATGAGATTGGAATGTTAAAGAAGGGTAAGGCGGCAAATAAGAATTTCGTGCTCAAGCGGTCAAATGCCTTGGATGCATCTACCGCTAAGGCGTACATGGGGTGTTTGGCTAAATTAGAGTGATGGATCATGGCTTCCAGTAGTAAAGTCTGATAGTTAGTTTGTCTACCTGGGATAAAGCCAGATTGCTCAAAAGAGACGATATGAGAGATAACAGCTTTCAGCCTGTTAGCTAGGACCATGGCCAAAATTTTCATGTCCAAATTGATTAAAGATATGGGTCTATAATTCCCCGGAATTTTAGGGTCCGTATTATGTTTAAGAATGAAAATCGTTCTGGAAGCATTTAAATGAGTATCTTTAAAACCATTGCAGGTAATATAATTAAACAATAAGCTCAATACTTTGGAGACTTTCGTACTAAATGTTTTCTAAAATTCAGCCGTAAACCCGTCTGGGCCAGGGGATTTATTAGGCTTAAGTTTGTTAATGGCTGAGATAATTTCTTGTGTATTTATATCCTTTTCTAGGAGCTTATTCTGCCCCTCTGTTAATTTGGGGAAGGTAAGATTATTGAGAAAGTGTTGTATTTCTGGTTCACCAACTATGTTATCTATCTATAAGTTTGATTAAAAATGTTTTCAAAAATTTCAATAATCTCATTAGGTTGTTGGAAGTCCTTCCCTTGGTAATGTATTTCAGGTATAAATGTAGAGGATTTAGTGAGGTTGATCACCGTGGCCAAAAATCTAGAGGGAGAGTGTATTACGTCTGCGTATAAGGCCAATGATTTAATCTCATGGAAACTCAGGTTCTCTGCGTGTAGGGATATTAGGTCTTTTTGTAACTGTATCATACGCTCTTCCAACAGGGGGGTGTGTTTAACTTGAGACTCCATTTCTACTTTATGAAGCTGAGAGGTGAGGTCCCGTTCTTTTTTGTTACAAAGTTTCTTATAGTATGCGGCTTTATTTATCAAGAAGCCCCTGATCATTGATTTGATCGCGGCCCATTCACAGTCTAATGGAGATTGGAAGAATTTCCTGGACTCAAGAAAATAATCCAGGTATTCGTCAGTTTGAGAGGTAATCTCCTCTCTTCCCAGGAGGTTGGGGTTCAGGCGCCAACAGATGTCTATTCTATCTGCTGAGCCCCTACTGTGTCGGTGGATACCCATAGAAATCTTGGAATGGTCAGAGATGGATCTAGGGGATTGTTTAAAGGAGATATTCATAGTGTAAAAGGCCTTGGAAACAAGAAAAAAGTCTATTCTGGACCAACTTTTGGTACAAATAGAGGAAAAAGGTGTAGTTGCACTTTTTTTGAGCAGAATCTAAAAATATGTTTGGGTCAAATAAATTAAACTCCTCTTTCAGTTCAATTATATCTTTATGTGTTGAGAAGTTAAATCGAGCCCTGGGATTCGATCTATCTGTTTTGGGGTCCTGCACTGAATTCCAATCCCCCCCCACAATGTAATAGTGATTAGGAAATAAAGTGAGGAAGTTATATAGCTTCGTAAAGAAACTCCGTTGAGAGGTACAAGGGGCATATATGTTCATAAAGAGAATAGGTTTATCTAATAAAGGGTGATTAGAAATAAAATAACACCACCTACCATCATCATCTGACCCCACCTTTCCAATATATGGCCCAAAGCTATTTTTAATGATAATGACCACCCCAGCTCTATTCGTAGTGCCTTCTGAGGCTATGATCTTTTTGATCCAAGGTCTCAATTTTTCTTGTTCCCATTGATGATTAAGCAAATGCGTTTCCTGAAGGAAAGTAATATTAGCGGAAGATTTCAAGGTTAGGTGCATAAGCAATTTTTTTTTTTAGGTGATTGTAACCCCTTAATGTTCCAGGATTCTAAGTTCCACATTTTCTAATTAAGCTCAGTATATTTAAGAAATCGGAAATGTAGTGGGGAGTATGGACAGCATTGCATAACGACGTGAGACTGTATTGTAAACAAAGGGCAAGTAGAAAACGTCCTTCCCGCATAATCCCGGTGCCTACCCACCTCCTCCTAAGCCCGGAAGGGTCTGGGAAGCTAAAATGAGATGACCTTGAGATCCCCCAATAGGGGAAAAACCTTGTTCCCAGAGAGAACGACCTAAAACACCATGAACCAAAATGCATAGCTAACCCATGCAGTGCATAAACATACCCAAAACTCCGCCAAGAAAAAAGGTAAAAACAGGCAGAAATGAACAGCAGAAAGACGATTATTTGCATAATAACGCTGCGGTTGTTTAGCCTTATACAATATGCTAGAGCTTTCATCTATATTAAGCGAAAATAATAGGAATTTGTTTGAAGTATATTAATTACCAATAAGGTGTTGTTAATCATCAATAATCCTACAAAATTTTCCTTTGCTTATTGAAGCATTACTAGCATTGTTAGCAAAACGGTCAGTCGTAGTTTCAAGTTCCAAACTATATAGGTCATAACAAAGGAGAGGCACAGCCCAGAGAGAAACTCTCAAGGATTCCCCCCGGTATCTATCACCATGTTTCCCACTTCCTCAATAGCCAGAGCATAACTTATTGACCAACTCGAGCTTTCTATCATTTATTTATTAAGTTGCGTTAGTGCTTTTACAACATTTAGCCGTTCTTGAATATAGTTGCCAGATACCTCCATAAACATGTGAAATCAGGTTTTGCATTACTAAGCATAGTAAGTGCGTATTGGGAGGACATCATATCCCAACTCTTTATCCTCCCCTACTGGTACCCTCAGTTTTAATTGTACTAGAGATCCTATAGATAGTGTAGGACAAAAGGTCACTATCAGTATATTAGCTTAGTCTTCTCTTTTCATTTCACAAAACTTCCCCCTTTAATGGGCCAGTCTCAGACTGGCCTTTTCCGTTGATCACCGTGCATAGGAACCATTTCATATGTCCATTCCCGGTTCCACTCCCAGGCTTGCTGTGACTTTACAAATGACCTTAAATAATCCGTTCCTAGCCACTTAGTAGGGCTCTTATTATAGGTGTAAAACCTGTCCCTCCAAGTCCCAATACTTGGAAGTCGAACTGTGATTTAAATAAACTAAAATCCGAAGCTCATTGTTAGGACTTTAAAAGCATTTTTGTTTCCCTACCTCTGACTGTTACCCGAACATGTTTCTTATGATCATTTCCGAATAAGTTAAACTTTTTTGTGTATAATATTTTATTTGAAATGACTTGAAGAGTGATCAGTTGATGGGGCATCATAAAATTACACCTGGTCTGACAACATATTAGAAATGTGAGGCTTGTATATAATCAGTCACCCATAACAAGACTATGCCCCAAACAAAATAAGGAAAATCAAAACCTGTCAAAAATCTGTCAAACTGTGCCTGGGATTATCAGCAAACAGAAGTACTTGAAGTAGAACACCAAATTTAATAATATATAAAATGACATCTGGCAGTTAATAACTTCACATTTTTATATGTTCATATGTTAGTAGTAGGCTAGCTCCCTTTGTGAGCCATTTCAAGCCCAGTCAACTACCCCATATGTGAACTAAACTCTATACTCTGTGTTTGCAAGGTAAGCACCCTAATCACAGTGCCAGCCTCTCTCCCCAACATTGCAATGGCTAGTATGCCAAAATGAGTGCATTATGGGATTGTTTGATTATATAAGACAGAGCAAAATCAACAATATATGTATATATACATATACCTATACATACCTGCATATACATACACACACACATTCATACACACACATACATAAAAAAAAAAAAAAAAAAAAAATACACGGTTTCATTATCACATTTCAAGCATTCTCTTAAGTCAGTTGTAGTACTCGCTAGTATTGGCTTCCTTAGGGTCTTTTTGAACATGGAGAACTGTTGTGTTGACTAATGATAGTAGGTTTCTCCAGCTCGCTATTTCCTCTCAGAGCCTCTCCTGAGATAAAACAGCCAACAACATTTTTAGTTGCCCTGCTATCATGCACAAGGACTTCACCATGGGCTTTTCAGGGGTGCCTAGTAGGAGTATCCACACAAGGTTATCGCATTTACATCACCGACAGTAGGGCTATGTATAAGAATTGTACCTGAAGTCCGGTTTCAGACTGGCGCATGGCATAATCTGCATGGAGGAGAATGTTACCCTCTAGCAGTGTGGGTAAAAACATAATCTTTGATTTAAAGATGTTGATCTTTAGTAAGTTTAAAGAGAGGAAGCAATCTAAAATTGCTCAACTTACTTAGTGTCCATTGTCAATTCTCGTCAATGCTACTAAAATGAATGAACATACTTCCTACACATTCCTGGCAGGCAATACCATTTGAAATAGAAACAGTACGTTAAGTAGCAATTCTCAATAGCACTACAAGTAAATTAATGTGCAAGAAAATAGATCAGTCACTTGTTTGCCCACGGGGTTTTGCATTCACAATAACATAATAAAATTCAGTTTATACAACCTCTTCAAGTAGTACTAACTGTAATGTGGTCTGTATAACTTTGACTGTTCTAGGAAATGCGATATATGTGGACTTTCGCAGTTGACGTTGTGCTAGTTGGCAGAAGTAAAGATGCATAGCTGGCAGGTTCCTGCTTTTTGTCGAGTGGGGGAAAACGTCTCTGGATTTCAGAAAGCGTTTCACTTCTAACGCTTAGAGAAATGAGCATGTAGTGTGTAGACTCTATCTGTGTGTCACTCACCTGCGTGGTATGCGCGTTTGGAGAGGCAACAATGGGAGAGTAAAGCAGGAAGCCTTCGTCGCTATTATTCCCAAACTCCCAATGCCAGTGATAGTTGTGACAGCCTGTGTATAGTAGAGATCGGCGTCTCATCTTGTTTGGAGTACCTGTGAGCCATGCCAGCTTTAGTGAGCTATATGCCTTTAAAGGCGCTTTGGGGGAAGGGAACTCCTGGGGTCAAGGAACCATCGACGGACATATGAAACATGGCGATGTGTCTGACGGGCAAAGCCAGTCCAAGTGATGCCTCGAGGGTAGTGAATCCTACGGACACTGGATGTTGTAGGGGGACCAAGAAGACCAGTTCGCAAGGTGAGTCTGTGCTTTTAAGTAGAGAATAAGTCAGTTGGTTACATCTTTCACATAGTCGCTTGCATTTATAGGAGCAAAATTACATCTTTTGGGCTGGTTTGTCAGGACATTCATTAAAAGCCTTTTTGAAGATCACGACCGCTTCCTCGTAACTTTGTGCTGATAGCTGGGCACCCTGGTGAGCAAAAATGAGGGTGTTGGGGTACCTCATTTGAAATCTAATCTGCTTTTTAATCAGATATGTGCAGAAAGGGGCTAGTTTTTGTCTTTCCTGCTTAATTGGGGTTGGTAGATCAGGAGATAGATATATTTTATTACTCTTCCATTTTTTTTTTTTTTGCTGCACTTATTAATTTGTACACATGTTGGTAGTTTAAAATCTTGACGTATACTGGTCTCGGATTAATCTTGTCAACTGTTGGTCTTAAGGCTCTGTGTGCGCGTTCTATAATTAATTTGTCTGAAAGAGATTCTTTATCCAGAAATGCAGAAAAAATTTCAGATATGCTCTCCAATAAGTCCATTTGTGTAATCTGTTCTGGGATGCCTCTGATGATGAGGTTGCTGCGTCTGGATCTGGCTTCGAGATCTGTTAATTTTTGTTGTATACTCTTTATATTTGTGTCATTATTTCTTTGCTCTTTTTGTAGCTGATCAATTTTAATCTCATTTTCTAGGACCCTTGCTTCAGTTTTATCCATTCTGGTTAATATTCTGTCAATGGAGATATTAAAAGTTTTCAGCTGTTGTGATAGGTCTTGAATTGCTGACTGAATGGGTTGTAGGGCAGTCTTTAGTTCCTCCATGTAGTTTAAATCAGATTTCTCTTTTGATGCTATTGGTGTTGTCTTGGGTGCCTCTTGTTGTTTAGTCGTCCTGGCCCTCTTCGTTGTAACCTCTTTTTCTGGGGAGGCTATAGTTGAAAATTTTGCTTTAGTGGTTTGAGTTTCCATGTGGTCTAGTTCTTTTGACATGGTTATGTATACTTATTCAATGCCTTCTTTCTTCACAGGAGTAGTAGGCCTCCGAGGCCTAGAGCACATGTAACCCGGACCAGCACCAGGGGAGTCAGACAAATCTGTCACAATCCTTCACAATAAAGGTTCTCTCTTCCTCAAGAAGGATGGTAAGCGCAGTAGGTATGATTCTTGTTTATTCTGTAGTGTTATTAAATCTTGAAAAGGCTTTCAATCTTTAAAATTAGCTGTTGAATTGTAGGTGAGTGGCAGAGCTCTGTGGAAACACTGCTTATAGGATGGCAGCCATTTTGAATTCAAAATCATAGATCATGCCTGCTCAACTTGGTCGACTTCTTTGAGTCAGTCACCATAGCTGTAGATGAAGGCAATACTCAGATTTGCACAATGGTACCTCCTATACTGAGCCAACAGATATTGCCAGTATACTGGCCGACAGATTCAGTGCCAACTTTACCCCTCTCACCCCCCAAAGGACCAATCACAATACCAGTAGATTGCCAGGCATGCAGTATTACTGCTGCACAGGTTAAAACAGAACTGTCCAAGGCCAAGAATACAGCTTCTATGGGACCTGACAATATCCCTGGCTATGTTCTACATGAACTAGAGAGTGAACTGGCACTTCACCTGTGTGCCCTGTGCAATCACAACCTCACCTCAGACTTTGTCCCTACCGAATGGGGCACTGCTACAGTCATCCCTCACCACAAAGGAAGAGTGAATACAGACCCTGGGAACTATCACCCCATTAGCCTGATGAGCCTGATATGCAAAGCTATGGAATTCATCATCATGGACCTAATAAACAAGGATATAGGGAATCTCCAAACTCTGGATTCCATACAGTTTGGCTTTTTGAAGGGTAGAACATGCCTGCTCAACTTGGTCGACTTCTTTGAGTTAGTCACCATAGCTGTGGATGAAGGCAAGGTGATTCATACAGCCTACCTTGATCTGGCCAAGGCTTTTGACACCATTCCCCACTCAGAAATCATAGAAAAACGCACTAAGCTAGGCATCAACCCCTATATCACTAGGTGGGTTGCAAACTGGCTCACAGATAGAACCCACAGTGTGAAAGTAGCTGACCCCAAATCAGACTGCTGACTAGTCACGAGTGGAGTCCCACAGGGTTTGATCCTGTGTCCTGTCCTGTTTAGTATCTACTTCTCTGAAGTCCAGGCCAACACGAAGGGACTCTGGCTGACAAAGATCGCAGACAATTGCAAGTTGGGAGCTATTGTTAACTCCCCATGTGATGTTGACATCATACAGAAAGGCCTCACTGAGACCAAAAACTGGTCTTAGAACCATGGCCTTAACCTCAGTGGCAGAAAATGTCTCATCATCCCCTTTGGGAAAAACAGGGTTCCCATGAATTACCACATTGATGGTAGTCCACTGAACACAGAAGGTGTTATAAGAGATCTGGGAACACAGGTTGATAGCAACCTCTCTTTTGATTAACACATTGCCACTGCGGTCAGAAAGTCCTTCTATGTGGCACATCTCATTACTAGGGGTTTTGCATCCAGGAAGAAAGAGGTCATTGTCTCCCTCTACTCTTCCCTCATTAGGTCAATCATTGAGTACAATGCCCCATTTGACATGTACCTAACAAGACACCTACAACAACTGGAGAGGTCACAGAAGTACCTCACAAAGAGGATCCTAGGCCTTAAACACTTGTCCTGTATGGACAGACTCATAAAACTCCAACTATTCTCTGTCTTATACCGCCTACTTAAGAGGCAATCTCTGCTTGACTTACAAAGCCATGTTTGACCCAGCTGTGTTAGAAATGCTACAAATAAAAGAAATCCCAATTCCTCTGCACCACACACTCCAGAGACCTCAACCTCATTACCACAATTAACAGAACATGCTGGAGAGACAGGTTCATAACCCAGAGACTGTCCATGCTATGGAATAGACTTCCCATACATGTCAAGCAGAGCACCTCGCTGACCCTCTGAGAAATCTTGATGAGTGGATAGGAAACAGGAAATTCTCCCCAGGGATAACTCCAGTGGCTCTACTCGACAGAGGCACTGGAAACTAAGTCAGGTGGCACTATGCCAGGGTAATTCTATAGCTAGGCTTGTAAAGGCCCTAGGGCCATTAGCCTATTACACACCCATGAACCTATGAACCATGTTCTTTTGAAAAATCAAACAGGGTTGGACCCTATGACAGCTTGCAGCTCAGAGATTCACCTTGCAGATATCAGTGCAATGAGGACAGCAGTCTTCTAAATAATGAGCTGTAAATCAGCGTGAGAGATAGATTCAAAAGGAGGGACGGTCAATTTTTCAAGAACAAAGTTGAGATCCCAAAGGGGAGAAATTTGCTTTTGAGGGGGTCTTATGTGCAATGTTCCTTTCATAAATGATTTGGCCACAAAAAGAGATGAAAGAAAGGGGTCGATGGGCAGACAAGATGAGATAGCAAGATGCACTTGGATAGAGGCATATGACAAGCCATCTTTAAGTAGCAAACACTAATACTTCATACCCTTTCAGGACCTCTTTTTTTGGCTAGGCACCACCTAGAAAACCTCTTCTGTTTATAAAAGTAAGATATTCTAGTTGTAGTTTTTTTGTCTCCTTAAAATACCTGCTTCATAGCCTCATGGAACAAGTACCTAAATGGTATCAAAATAGAATCATTGCATTCAGTTGCATTTGCTCAATGCTGGGGTGTACCATTCACCCCTGATGCTGTGTGAACAGATCCAGTCTGTGAGGAAGCTTGTGGTAATTGCCCTTGGCTGATTCCATTAAAAGGGAGAAGCAACTTCATCTGGGGCAAAAGGGGGTTATCACAGTGATCTTTAATAATTCTTTCTGAATCCTTAAAAGTACTTGGAGAATCATTGAAAAAGGTGTAAATACATACAGGAGCATTCCTGACCAATGACCATGGGAATGATAGAGCATATGTCTTCCAAGCATAGCTGCAAGGATGTCTTGAGCAGAACTTTTTCAGCTGTCTTTTTTAAAGGAGGTGAGGAGATCTACTTGAGGTATACCTCACATCTGGATTAAGTCGTGGAAGACCTCAACATGCCAGCTTCTCCACTCAGGAGGGTCTGTCTAGGATCTACTTAATCTACCTTTCACTGTGTTTTGCTTTGACGGGGTGTATGTGGCATAAAGACTCAGCAAATGCTGTAGATCCAGCCTCAGTATCATCATTGCCAACTCACAAAGAGGGTATGACCTTGTACCTTCATGCTTGTTCAGGTACCACATAAAGGTGGCATTGTCTGTAAACACTAGAAGAGGACCCAGAATCCATATGTGGTAAAGAATTAATTCTTAAGGCAGGAATCACTACTGACATCTCTTTTATGTTTACATGCCTTGGTATGTCCTGAGGACACCACAAGGCTTGCAATTCGACTCCCATGGACAGTGTTCCCCACACAATATCGGAATTGTCCATCTGAACAGATTGGACTGGGGTCTGAAGAGGGAGAGTCCTGAATTCACAGGTGGTTGATCCCATCCACCACTGCAACTCCTGCTTCACAAATCCCAGTACTGGTACCTGGAAAACCAAGGGATGGATGTACTGGTCCAGCAATTCTTCAAGTACCACTGAATTTTTCTCATGTGTAGTCAAACAAGTGGTACCATGAAGATTATGGATACCATGAGGCCTAGTATTTTGATGAACCCTCCCTCTGAGGCCACATCTACAAGGCAGAAATCCAATAAAATGCCCTGGCAAGTCAGAACTTTGTCTTCTGGCAGAAAGGCCATCCTTTTTACTGTGTCTTTCAAACACACAACAGGAAAACAGTTCACTGAAAGGGGGTGAGGAAGGACTTTTCAAGGATCAGTTTAAAGCCTAGGTGGGAAAGGAAGGATGGAACACCCGGATACAGAATCTACACAAATCAGCACATCATCTAAATAAGGAAAAATGTGGATGCCTAGGGTTCTGCAATAGGCAACTGCTGGGGTCAGGCACTTTATAAACACATGAGGTACAGTAGATTGCCCAAAGGGTAATGCAGAGAACTGATACCATAAGCCAGACACAGCATATCTCAAAACTTTCCTGAAACTGGGAGCAATAGGAATATGATATGCATCCTTGAGATGTACAATCTCCATGAAACAGTGTTCTGGAAGCAGCACTAGGACCAATTCAAAGGTGAGCATTTTGAATTTGGAAACTTTTACAAGAGTTTAGAAAGTACAAGTTTAGGACAGGTCTCCAGGAGTGCTTCTATTTTTGGTACGAAAAAGATTCTGGAGTAAAATCCTTTGCCTTTGTTTATCACAGGAACTGGATCTATGCCCTAACTTCTGCCAGCTGATGGAGGACTGGAGGAAACAGCTCTGTCTGGTCTGGTGGGTGTAGGTGAATTCCCCTGAAAGGCAGGGCCAGTGTTAGCATTTTGGGGCCCCCAGCAAATGCCAAGTTGGGGGCCCCCTGGCCACTTTCAGTCTAAGTATCACCCTGTCACTGCCACTACTTCTATCCATCTTTTTAGTTCATGCTGCAGGCTTTTAGGAGTAGTACACACAGACTGACCTTTAGCTACAATGATCTTATTACAACAGGAATACATACCACACTGTGTTGGCCCATCTCACAAAGGGACATTTACAGTTACTGCCATTTAGGTGTAACAAGGATACATTACAACAGCTCTATGTACAGGACAGAACTAATATGCAATGGAACCGTAGGCACTGGTTACTGTTTCAGCCCACGCCAAAAAAAATAAATAAATAAAACACACACACACCCTCTAGAGTTCCCCTCTGTTTTCCCCATGTTGGGCTTCCCACTTTTGCATATTACTTTTTTTCTTCCATTTCTCACATTTTACCTTTTTTCTTCAGCTTTTTCAAGAAGCCATAACTTTATATATGCTCTAAAGTGCTTTTTAAGTTTATTTTTTTCTTTTTACCCAATGATGGCTTGAACAGAAATGATGATTAAGGAAAGAAATTCACTGTTGCTGTTCAGCTTTAGTTTTCCTTCTGTCTTTTCAATATACTTTCTTGACCAAGTCAGCATAGTAATAACCATTTAGGAAATAACTCCATTAAGCCGCTGCCCCCAGAAGCTAGAGCATTTCCCAACCTTTTAATCCAAAAGTGGCCTAAACAAAAATTGTGAGTAAGAAAAAAGAATTTCAGTCTTTTTTTCTTTCAATGAAGACATAAGTTGTACCCAAGACTTAAAATTCAAAGCTGACAAAAATAGAAGCTCCAAGTAAATTAAAAAGTCAATTGTGAGGATACATGGATCCTGTATGGGAATACTGCCTGCATCACTAATCCTCCCAAAAAGACAGTCACTGCCTATGCAACCCTCTGGTGTTAGATTGGGATGAAAGCAGAGGTTCAAATGGCCACAGTCATGTATTTCAAGTGACTGCTGAAATACATATATATAGCATGCCTACTAACTCCTCGATCCTAACCCCAAAAGGCAACCAGCTGTATATGTGTCTGATGTTTGATTGTGAGGAAAGTGAAAATAAATAATGACTGCAATAATGTATTCTACTTTGCTGCTACCGGGCAGTACACTGCCCCTACAGGAGCTAAAGTAACTTTCTTTGTATACCTCTGAGGACTGTTAGAAAAGTAAAGGAAATGATGACTACACAATCCCCAGTACCCACATAACCTATGGTAAATTTCTGTACGCAAACATCTGAGCAGGGATGTTTTAGAATGTTTGTGGTTGAGAACAGAGGCTATTATCAGTTTTATCCTAACAGGGTCATATCATATAACTCCATCCAAGCTAAAGAGTGCAATCAGAAAATGAAAGCATTTTTTTTCTCCTCATTTTTCCTCAATCAAAAACAGCTTTTTCGGGGGATCCCCACAGTCAAGGATGATTAAGGGAGCCCCCTGTATCTATTTATACAGTCTAGGGAGTGGAGGCCACCCGATACCTAGAAGATCTAAGTGTCTGAATGCCTATGACATACATTATGCCTTACTTTTGAAATATAATCACTTGTTAGCTACATTTTTATTGATACCCAGAAGAATAACATGTGTGTTCCGGCATTATTGGATGTGTGCATTGATAAAAATCAGTGATATTTTACACATGCACACACACACACACACACACACACACATCACAGCAATGTTATTTTTGTACTTATTTCAGCAAGTACATTGTACAACACTAGTACTGCTACACAAGATCAGTGACTGCTGTTTAGCAGTCATCAAACAGCAACAGGGATAAAACAATTTTATTTACCTCAGTAAGTAGTAAATTAATACTTACCACTATCCCTGATTTCACAGATATTCCTGATTTTGTCTTATAATTTAATTCTGTCACACTAAATCAAGTAATCAGAGATTTACACTTATTGTCTAAAAAATGCATGTTGATGCAAATGTGTTATTCTATTAACTTTTTCAAAGTGGATTAGAGTAATATATAAAATGTGTTCCTCATTTTGAGACTTTATTATGCTATTATTTTTATCATTGAACAGAATTCTTCAGCAAAGACGTTGAGAGTTATAGTACCAGTTGTTCTGCCAGTATGTATAAAAACCCTGAAAAATAAACCATCCCTGAAGATTAGAAGCATCATCTCTTCTTAAACTCCAGTTTGCAATGAGATCAGTCACCCTGGGCTGCTGATCTCTCTAGTGCTTACTTTGCTTATGTTTATTACAGCTTTGTCCTAACATGGTCATATTACAGTCCTGTTCAGGTTAAGGAGTGCAACTGAAAATTAATACATTCTTTTGTTCTTATTTTTCCCCAACCAACAGCAGCTTTTGTGGGGCCCCCACGCAGTCAATGAGGATTAAGGGGCCCCCTGCAGCCACAGTCATTGCAGGCACCTAAAACTGGCTATGTTGTTAATTTTAGTGAAAAGGATGTCCACCAACAGGGCTTAACTAGGCTGGAGCATTATATCATTGGTAAAATATTTAATGAAATTGTAAAGTTTGTTACTTGACAAAATATTGTTACTATAACTATAGATCTTTGAATTTTGAAGGAGATAACTACGAGTTATTGTTACTTACCTGGTTTAAGTATACAAGCTTGCTGTACTAGCTTTTGTTGGTTTGACAGACATGTTACAAAATATCAAGATAACATAAGTTGCAGTGGGTGGGGGCCCCCCAGGACCAGAGGGCCCCCAGCGACCGCAGGGTTCGCTGGTTCCTAAAACTGGTTATGCTGAAAGGGGGAGGATTTTCTATCCAATACAAGTGCCTCCTCTCTGAATTATTCTCAGAACCCATTTCTCAATAACTACTTGCAGCCAGGCTGCAAGGCTGAGATAGAGAGAGAGAGAAAGAGAGAGAGAGAGAGAGAGAGAGAGGGGGAAGGAGGATGAAAAGGAAAGACACAGAGGGGATAGGGGTGCTCTGTGAATCAGCATAGTTATTCTTTTGCAGAGGATTTATTCTTTTTTAAGGGATCCCTCTTGTTTGGTTTTGAAGAATTGTCCTCCTGACATTTCCTTTTGGATCCCTGTCTTTTGTTTGGCTGGGATTTTTGTTAGTTCTGCCCCTTGAAGGAAAATGTCTTTTTTGGGGAGAACTTGGATACATGAAACATCTTAGGAAAACTCATTTATTTATTTATTTATTTATTTACATTTGTTTATTTACATTTGTTTACCAGGAAATTCCGACTGGACGCAGGTCCTTTTTCAGTGGATGCCTGGGGGGAGAAAAGCTCCACATCATGTACATGATAAATAGAGATACAAAGTTGCAGCAATAGTAAACAACATTACAGGTTGTCGGCTTTAATACAATGACAAGATATTGATTATCAACAGTATATACAGTAAATGCTGCAAGTTAAGATAGTTTCTTGTCCTTTATAATATTAGTAACAAAGCTGTCAGACGAGATTTTAAAGTATGTAAAGACAACTACCTAATTCTGACTGTGGTTAGTAGTGGTGGTAGTATAGTTGGGTTAAGAGTCTAGGTGGGGGGGGGTAAGGGTTGGGGGTGTTAGTCTGAATTAGAACAAGGACAAAGCTAGTGCAAATTTAAGTGGAATTTGAGCGCAGTCTTGAAAAGGCTGCTGGGAGATAGAGTAGTTACAGAGGGTGGAAGATTGTTCCAAAGTTTAGATATGGTACATGAAAATATGGCTTCTCCTGCTGAGTTTTTGGGTTTGATAACAGTGAGTTGATTTTTGTTGATTGATCTTAGGGGCCTAGTGGAGTGATAGGGTTGGAGAAGGGTTTGAAGGGAAGGGATGTTAAGGGGTTGGTTAATAAGTTTATGAGCGAGAGTGATTTGATTAAAGTGAAGAAGTTGTGGAAGTTCTAGTCAGTTTAGTTCTTTAATGGAGATACAATAATGGCTGCAGTAGGAGGTTCCAGTGGCAAATTTAGCAATTTTGTTGTAACAAGCATCCAGCTTGTGTAGGTCTGTCTGTCTAAGGTTGATAAGTATGGGGGATGCATAGAGTAGGGTGGAGATTAGCTGGGAATTGGCTATGGAGATTCTAGCCGCCTTGGTTAGGAATTGGCAGCTTAGATATAATGCGCCAATTTTCTTGTGAATTTTTTTTATTGTAAGAGATATGTGGGTGTCAAATCTAAGTTTATTGTCTATTTTCACACTGAGTAATTCTGTGTGTTCTGATGGGGAGATGATGGTATTGTCTTTGGTGAGAATGTTGAAGTGGGGGGGGGTGTTTTGGGTGGCTTTGGAAGGTTGGAACAGGAGAAGTTTTGTCTTACTTGGGTTGAGTAGGAACTGAGCATTGGATAGCCAGCTTTCTACAGAAGAGAATGATTCCTGTGTGATTTGTTGTAGTTCTGGTAGAGTGGGGGCAGAGCAGATGAGAGTAGAGTCATCTGCGTACTGTATAAGAGATGCTTGTGTGGTGGCAGTGTGTATGTTGTTAGTGAAAAGTGAGAATAGCAGAGGGCCAAGGATAGACCCTTGGGGAACTCTGAGAGTAACTGGGAGGTGAGGTGATAGGTTATCATCCCAGACTACTGATTGCTGGCATCCATGTAGATAGCTGTGGAACCAGTTGCAGGCTGGTTGTGAGAAGGAGAGGATGGGGAGAATAGAGAGTAGTATCTCATGAGATGCCATGTCAAAGGCCTTTGAGAGATCTAGAAATACGGCAGTAGAGAAGAGGCCATTGTTTTTGTGATAAAGTATAGTGTTGGTGAAGGAGAGCAGAGCAGAGGTAGTGCTGTGATATGGCCTGAAACCATGTTGGGTTTTGGAGAGGAGATTGTTAGCTAGGAGGTAGTTGGAGACCTGGGTGTTGATACATTTTTCAAGTATCTTGGAGAGAGGGAAGAGGATAGCAATGGGGTGGTAAGTGGAGAGGTCAGTGGAGGGGGTGCCTTTGTGGAGGGGAATGATGTGAGATATTTTCCATATCAAGGGAACATAGCCTTCTTTTATGGAATGATTGATTAGAATTGAAATTGGGTAGGCTAGTGTATCAGCTGCAATTTTCAAGTATTCAGAGGGGAGGTTGTCAGCTGCAAGTTTGGTGGGTTTAAGTTTTGACAATAGTCTTTTTATGTTGGAGGTAGGTACTGAGGTGAAGAAGAAAAGAGGAGTGGGGGTTTAGGGTTAGGAGTTGGGGGGGCTGTTGTAGGGAAGTGTTTGTCTGGAGAAGTTATAGTTTCAATGAAGTCTTTGTTGAAGGATTCAGCAATACTGCTGGAGAAGGGGGGAATGGATGGCTGGGGGTATCAACCTTCCCTGGGTGGAGGATAGTGTTAATAATGGACCAGAATTGCTTAGGGTTGTGGTTGGTAGAGTTTAGGGTGGATTTATAGTAGAGGGATGTGTCTAATTTTATATGCTTTTTGGCTTTATTGCACAGTTCAAGGAATGATTGCCTATCTGAGTTATTTTTTGTTAGTCGCCAGTGCTCCCAGGCCTTACCTCTGGAATTCATTAGGATTCTGGTGGTCTTTTGTAACCATGGGGCACGCCTGGATCTGACTTTAGCATTTCGTACAGGAGCATGGGTGTTTAGTATGGAGAGGAAGGTACTGTTAAAGAAGTGGACAGCCTCATCTAGGCTGAGGTATTTTAGTGGTGACCAGTTAATTTTTTGCAGGGAGGAGATGAAGGAGTTGGGGTTGAAGTTGGACTTGTTCCGTATTTGCCTGTGGATAATGGGCTTGAGACTGTTTGTGTGGTGCTGAATTAGAAAAGTGAGGGAGTGGTCACTAAGACTGTCAGGCATTAATTTGCTTCTATCATCAACTGTTTGAGAATTTGTGTAACAGAGGGCTCAAACACCAATTTAGAACTTAAAGGGGCATTTAAAATTTTAGCTTTTAAATCATCAGAGAAGTTCTGATTGCATAAACAAGCATAACCTCTTAATACAATAGGAGAATCCGGATTTCTCAAGACTGAATCTTCACATTCAAGCACACCTCTCAAAGTATGTTTCAAAACCTAAGTCAAATTAGAAGCAAATTTCATTCATATAAGACTTCTGCACTGCAGGTAAGGAAGCAACAAATCATCCATCCATGTATGTGAACACATCCACCAGAATTAGCTGTAAATTCTCCTAGCTAAGAAAACCACATCAGCCTTATAAACAGCTATAAGTGATTATCAGTTGTATGAATAAGCTTCTGTTTCTTTTTCTTGTGAACTTCACTATCAGATAAAATATCTGATGACAGAGTATTATATCTGGCAAGGGGTCTCTTACCCCAGACTATTCCTGCACCTAAAGGGTTTGGTTCTCCCATACCTGTGCCAGGTACTGGAACAACCATGGAGGATGTTTCTAACACCCTTTCCATACAGGCCAGTAAAGATGCACTAGGGCAAAAGGTTAGTGGTCTGCAGACTGAGCAGTGGCCCTGCTCAATCATTAACCACAGGCTGGGGCAAATTTTTATTTTTTATTTTATTTTTTTCATGTACAGCTGGATTTTATAGGTGGGGGGGGGTACCAGAGTTAGGGTCCATCAAGTCAGGGAAGATAATACCAGCCAGAATAATAAACGGACAGTACTGGATAATGTATCACAACAGCCACTAAAAAATTCTAGTAATAAGACTGTTCCCACACAACTAAACTCTGCCAAAATGTCCTATTATCACAGAAAACTGTTTGAAATGTGTTCATAATTGTTTTAAAACTGACAGAAGTTAAAGAATTTTCAGTACACAAAATACAAACAACCAAAGCACCCTATGTTAAAATTTAGCTCCACACATTTTAACCCTGTTAAACTGCCATAAATTAACATTTAATTGAGAGAGATCTCTACAGTACATTCAGATAATGTAATTCAAGGTAAAATCACTATTCAATTTTAAAATCACAAAGAGCACAGCCATACATACATATGGTAAATAATGTACGAATACCAAAAAAATCCAAGTTCATTAGTATTTTCCTGCCAAACGATGAAAATAAAGTAGAGTAATAACAGTAAAAACAGGTGAGATTAATTCCCAGTTCTGCCTTCCCAAGACAGCCCCTAGTATCTAACAACACACATACACACTGCACTTTGAGAAAAATACTGAAAGTTTCCTCAGAAACAGTAAAAGCAAACATTTATCAAAGAGAAAAGCCAAATAAACACTGCTACAATCAGAAATTTTCACAGGAATTATTGTAAACACTGATAAAAATAAAACATTAAAATAAATATTTTAGGTAAACATAAAAATAGCAAGAAAATAATAAATCTAATAATAAAATGAGAGGAAGAGGGTACACAAATGGGGCTTATCTGACCAGTAAGGTGGAAAAATCCGTACTGGATCATGTGAAGAGTCAGAAAACGTTCTTCTTTAGATTGTAGAAAATGCCTGCACACTCACTTCCTTTGACAGCTGAAGGTTTCCTTCTCAAGATCTGTTCAGCCAATCAGCTGTCACAGGAAGAGAGAGGAAAGGGAGTCTGAGCTTTTGAAATCTGGCAAGTACTGAGATACCTCGGTAGATAACCCAAAATGCCACTGACGCAGTGGTAATGATGAATATTGAGTATTACGTTGGGGTCTATATTAGAACACTGAACATTTGAAATGTCGAGTGTTCTAATATCGACCCGTTTTCAGCGAACGCTGAAAATATCAAAGTAACAGGAAACCAAATTCTTTCCTAGGGAAAGAATTTGGTTGTCCGTTTCTGTTGCTTCGGTATTTTCAGAGCTCTGGTGGAAAGTTACGGGTCAGGTTCAGGTTAGTGTGCGATTGTGTGGACGTGTGGGTTAGGGCGGGTTAAGTGAGTTAGGGCGCGGGTCAGGTAAGTGTGCGATTGTGTGGACGTGTGGGTTAGGGCGGGTAAGGTGAATTAGAGTTAGGGCGCGGATGAGTGTGCGATAGTGACGGACCTTAGGGTTAGGGTTTGGGTTAAGTTAAGTGGATAGTTAGTGGTGTATGTATAGTTTAGTGTAGGGTTAGGTGTAAGAGTTTAAGTGTATGTGTGTGGATTGCTGTTTGTTTGGTGTGCTTGTGTTGTGTGCATGTGTTTTGGAACAGCAAATTTTTTCCCTAGGAAAAAATTTGCTGTCCCGAATGTTTGATATTTTTTTTTTTGATTCCTAGGGTTTGATATTAGAACACTCAACATTTTGAATGTTCGGTGTTCTAATGTAGACCCTTACGTTGTTGCCGTTTGCAGCAATGTTGATTGCTTGGCCTCAAGTGACTGATCTCTGGCATGTAGTCTACTGTTTTCACAACTAATTGTGAAGTGATCCAGATGAAAATTAGCATAGCCAAATTAGAGGACATACTTCTGCCCCCCCCCCCCCTTCCATAAAAGTATATTGCTCTCATTAGGTGAGAGAGAAACAGCTATCTTGAGTGGAGAAAGTATTTAAGTATACTGATGTCTTCTTTACAAGTAAAGGCATCGATTACAGGAGATCAACCAATGAAGAGGTGTAGTAGTAGCAGACCTACAGACATTGCACCAGATTATAGCAGTGAAGCAAAAGCTGACTAATGTAATGAAGGTTTCAGTTTACTGAGTAGTACATGTCCCCATACTCACCTATGATCAGCAGGCTTGAGGCAGTGACTGAAGAAATGAAATCACAGATGAATGCAGTACAACTGGGATCATATTCTATGATGGAGTAAGGAGCCTAACAATCTAGGAAGCTCTCAGAGTACAGTCTTTCAGGCTGAGAGGAGGCAGCTAAGATGTTTTTTGACACCTAGTACTCTTACCCAGGAACACGAGAAGATCCCGAAGAAGGAAATGGGTCCTGGTGCTGAAAAAAATGGGAGTCTGGATTGTGCAGCTTGCAAATACTGCAACTTTGATAAGGGAGAGTCGTTTATAAAATGGATGGACAGACAGACAGACAAATGGATGAATGAGTGGCTATATGCCCATGTGCATATGGTATGTATGTGCAAAATGTATGTTGTGGGTATACATATGCAAAGAAATAATGTACAAGTTGAAATGACCTGTCACTTAAAATGTACAGTATTAATACTTAAAATATGTCACTGAAAAGCATAATTTCCTGTTTTCTAGTGGTGTGGACCAGCAGCAATATTTCCATGGGATTCAGATTGTTCCTTTAATGGGATTTTACATTTTGAATCAGGACCATCTCAGAAATAGAGCTGTGTATTCAAACAGGCCCAACTATCGCCAAGGCTCTTGTATTGTCCTACTGTTGTTCCTGGCTGACATGGCTGCATAAAGGGAGTTCACATCACATGATCAGGCAGAGCGGGACTTCTTGACAAATTATTACAGCTTTATTTGTTAAGCCTCCTTGTCCAGATCAAGTTCACACCCCAAAACAACAAAGAATCTAGAGGGCAATAGTGCTATTCAGTTTTGTTTACTAGTATCAGATTAGAACAGAAATTTCATATCTTGGAATACAAGTCCAAGAGATTACATGATTCAAATGATTAAATAACTTACTCAAATCTCTAAAACAACAATAGTAGTAAACACAACATGCGAAGTTCAACAGCTTAGAAACATCTGGAAGCAAAGTTCAAGGATGGGAAATGGGTAAAGGTTCATAATTACCTTGAGGAGGATACCAATTTCAAATCCTTAACACTAGTCTTTGTTCAGAAGAATATGACTTCCTAACATTCACTGCTGCAGTATTCCTTACAAATGGGATTCCCTGCCTTGAAGCCCACCGTCCGACCAGTTTACCAAAGTCTACCATTGCTTTAAGGTACGCTGAATGTCACCTGCACACTCCTTGCGTGGGGTAGGGCATAAAGGTGACATTCAAGTGTACCATCTTCTGAACCTTTTTGCCACCAGTCCGAACGCTGTTTTAACCATTGGTCTGTTATCTCCATCTGTTTTTCTGTTTATTGGTTTTCCTGTGCTTACTCCTGTTTGCTGGAGTCCTCACAGTGGCAGATAAGTACCCAGTTGTGTTTTTGGTTACTTTTTCTGTTTTTCTGCTGTTTGGGGTTAATGTCATCCAGGAAGGGTAAATGCCACTGTGGGAGACTGATTCCTCATAAAGACTGCCACGATAAGTGTCTTTTTTGCCTAGGTGCTGCTCACAACTACACATCTTGTTCAATTTGTCAGGCTTTTGCCCCCCAAAATTCTTCATAATAGGCTTTCTTCCCTTTCCTTGTATCTTGAGCACCAGTGTCTTAAGCTTCTTGCTGCAGATACTATGGATGGAACTTCCTGCCTTGAGGGTCACTCATCAGGGAAGAAGAAGGTGCATGAGGTAAGACTGGAATCTTCCACTGCCCAGCTTCTGCTGGAAGTTTCTCCTGAGGTTATTATGCACCCCAGATGCTCACCCAGTTGTTTTGTCAGATTCTTCTACCATGACTGGGTTGAAAGCCAGTGAGGATCTGGTGGGCAGCACATCTGATGAGGCTTTGCAGGCGTCCATTTTGGGCATTCAGAGGGAACCACAGTTGACTGTTTCTGAGTGGTCTATAGGGGTTCCACAGCTTCTCTTTAGGGAAGCGGTTCCTATTGCTATTGTGGAATGCTGTCCTGAGTCTGGGCCTTCTCAGGTTTCTAGGACAGATGCCCCCTTAAAGAAGAAACAGAAAACTAATCATGTTTCTTCTGCTCCTAGGGATCCACAAAGTGAGTGGCAGGCCTTTACTCAGGGGTTATTTAATCATTTGCTGTCATTGAGGCCTCCTCAATGGGTTTCAGTTCCTTCTCTTCTTTGGTCCTCCTCTTCCCCTAAAAGGCCCAGAGGATTGCATTCTTCTGAAGTGGATTCTGATGGTGACTCCCTTGTTTATTCTGCCCAGATTCCTTCTCCTTTAGACTACAGGTCTGAGAAGAGGATTCTCATACTCTAGATAATCCTTCTGAGTAAATTTCCTTTGGGGACACGATCTCTAGGATGATGGAATTTTTTAAGTGGGATTGTGCCCAGGTTTTGGATATCCATAAGAGGTACTATGGGTTACTGCAGATGGAATCTCCTAAACCTGTGGCCATTCCTCCTGTCTTACCTGCTATATTGGATGTTTTTTCCACTGGCTCTAAAGAGCTGGATTCTCTGCCCCCTGCTCCCAAGAAGTCTGATAGGTTTTATAGGGTGCCTGAGGATTGTTCCTTTTTAGGTGTCCTGCTGCTGACCCCTCTGTGGTGTCTGTAGCCTCTAATAAGCCATCTCAATTGATTCCTTCATCCAAGTTACTGCCTTCTGACAAGGACAGTTGAACCATAGATAGGCTGGATAAGAAGGTTTGTACTTTTGCTACCCTGGCTTTTAGGGCTATTAATTATCAGACCCATATCTCTAGGTATGTCTTGGCTCTTCTTTCTCAGGCTTGTCAGATTCTTTCTGATCTTCCAGACTCTGAAGTAAATCTTCTGCTCTTTCCTTGCTTGGGAATTCCTCTCAGGTAGTTCATCATTCTATCAAATGTAGTTATAATGCAATAGATGCCTCTTCTAGGGCTGCTGCTTCTGGTTCAGTTCTGAGGAGATATTCATGGCTTCAGCTTCAATCTTTGCCTGATGATATTAAGGCTAAGTTGATGGATGCTCCTCTGGATAATACTTTTTTGTTTGGTGAAGCAGCTGCTGGTTTATTTAAGTCTCTTCTGGACAAGGGGAAGGCTTTACAGGAGCTTAAGCATGTCTTTGTTTCTCCTGTGCCTAAATTTCAGTGAAACTACCCTTCTAAGCCAGTCTTTATTCATAGGCAGCCTTGCCCTCCTTCTAAAGGTAAAAAGGGTAGTAAATGGACTCCTCCTGCTAAGGCCACTCAGACTCCAGGGATTCTTAACCCTTCCTTTCCTGACAATCCAGGTGCTGTCTGACTATCCACCCATTCCCAGCCATATTCCTCTTTCTCTTCACCTTTCTCTTTCTCTTCCTGTTTGGCTCCAAATCACCCAGTATTCTTGGGTCCTGTCAATTCATTTGGCAAGGGTACTTCTTGGTCTGGATTTCCCACCCTCTTTTTATGGGCATTCCTCAGCCTCCTCAGGAGCAACTTCCTTTTTTCCCAGAGGTTCTTCAGGGCCTCTTGTCTCAGGGTACTATTCAAGAGGTGCCTGTGTCCCAAAGGGGGAAAGGGTTTTATTCCAGACTGTTTTTAGTGCCCAGAAATGTAGGTACTTGGAGACTTATTGTAGACCTCTCCCATACAAACCTTTCTGAAGGTGCCTTCCTTTCGGATGTTGTCTCTTCAGTCCTTTTTTCCTCTCTTGCTCCCTCAGGCCTTTCTAGTGTCTCTGGACCTCAAGGATGCTTATCTCCATATTCCAATCCATCTTCTTTTCAGGATATTGTTCATTTCTATGTTGCTTCCTGGCATTTTCAGTTCTGTGCTTTGCCCTTTGGCCTTTCTACTGCCCAAAGGGTGTTCATCAAATGTCTCACTCCTGTGATTGCCTTTTGCAGGCTTCAAGGGATCCAAATCTTTCCTTATTTGGATGATCTGCTGATTCAAGCATCTTCTCCAGAGGTCCTGTTGCAAAATCTTTATTTTACCATTTCTCTTCTTTAGAGCCTGGGGTTCTCAATAAACTTCAAAAAGTCTTCCCTGACCCCTTCTCAGGATCAGGTCTTTCTGGGTGGCAGGCTTCAGACAGTGCCAATGCTGGCATTCCTGCCTCCTCCAAGGGCATTAACTCTCATTTATTTCTTTCAAACTCTTCTTCCACTAGCCTCCATTACAGCCAGGGAGTTTCTGAGAGCTCTGGGGTTCATGGCTTCCACTATTCTGATGCTCAGTCTGGCCAAGCTCCACATGAGGAAGTTCCAGTGGATTCTGAAATCGGTGTGACTTCAGGATGAGCATCCTCTAGACTTTCCTGTTCCTCTTCTCCCATGTCTCAAGAAAGAACATCTGTGGTGGATTTAGCAGTTATCTCTGAATCCAGGGCTCCCTTTTCAGCCTCCTCTTCCCTCTCAGGATCTATTCACAGATGCTTCAGATGTGGGATGGGGAGCAACTGTTGGCTCCCTGAGGGTTCAGGGGGTGTGGTTACCTCATCAGCGGAAGGAGCATATCAACATCAAAGAGATGAGGGGCTCTTCTGCTGGCTCTTCAGGCCTTTCATATTCTCTTTTCTCCAGAGCCTCTCAAGGTATTCACAGACAATAACACAGTCATGTGGTATATTAAAAACAGGGGGGGGGTACAAGATCTTACTGTCTTTGTAGACTGGCACTTATGGTATGGGATCTGGCTCTCCAATATCAGGTGACTCTTCAGGCAGTTTACATTCCTTCAGATCAGAACATTATGGTAGACAATCTGAGCAGGTCCTTCACTCAATCCCATGAATGCATGCTTCACAGGGATGCGTTTCTGGACATTGGTCACCAATGGGGTACTCCTCAAGTAGATCTCTTTGCCTCCCCTCTGAACAGACAACTTCCTCTGTTTTGTGCCAGAGTCCCAGGTCCTCTGGTATGGAAGGTGGATGTCCTCTCCTTTTCTTGGAAGGGGATATTTATTTATGCATTCCCTCCCCTTCCTCTCCTTCTGGGAGTCCTGTTCAAGATTCAACAGGATGCTCCCAAAATCTTTTTGGTGACTCCCTTTTGGCCATGACAGCACTGGTTCCCTCTACTTCTGCATTTAGCCATGGGCAATCACCACAAGTTACCCCACAGGGTGGATTTCTTCACAGAAGACAAGGGGTCTTTCATCCATCCCCACCTGTCCACGGTTCAGCTGACACTGTGGGTGACAGGGTTTTGATTCCTTATAGACACCTTTTTTTCTGAGGACATGCTGCAGGTCCTGCAGGAGGCCAGGAAACCTACTACTAGGAAATCCTACTGATCTGAATGGAAGAGGTTTTCTATTTGGTGTCTTTCTCCTGACCTGGACCCACTTTCTGTGGATGTTCCTTTGATTCTCTCTTATTTGTGTGAGTTGCTCAATGCTGGTTTGGCCTATTCATCTATTAAGGCCCACTTATCAGCTCTTTCTGCTTTCCTGCCTTTAACTCCCATGTTCGCTTCTAGATTTGAGGCTAAGCAGTTTCTTAAAGGGTCCTTAATATTAGACCTCCCAGGAAGCTTGTTCCTCCTTCCTGGGATCTTAATTTCATTCTGGAAAAATTGACTCAGGCTTCTTTTGAGCCTGCTGTTTCAGCTTCCTTGCAACATTGTCCTTGGAAGACAGTTCTTTTGTTAGCTCTTACTTCTGCCAGACATGTGTCTGAGTTGCAAGCCCTTATGGCTTGTCCACCTTTTTTGATATTTCATGAGGACAGGGTGTCCTTGCATACTCATCCTTCTTTCATGCCCAAGATGGTTAATGAGTTGTCACTTAATCTCTGTGCTGCATACCTCAGATGTGCATAGACAGCTCAGATTGTATCTGGATAAAACTAAAGCTATCAGAAAATCTGACCAGTAATTTGTTTCCTTTAATCCTCAGTCTTCAGGTTTGGCTGTTTCCAAGCAAACTATTTCCACTTGGAATTCTAAGGATATTTCCTTTTGTTAAACTTTTCACGGTGAGAGCCTTCCTTCTTCTGTAAAGATTCATTCCACTAGAGCTGTGGCTTCTTCTGGTGCTTTTTTCAAAGGCTTAGACACAAATTCTATTCTTGAAGCTGCTACCTGGACTTCTGTGTGTACCTTTAACAAACATGAGTTGGATGGTGTCTCCAGAGTTAGAGCTGGTTTTGCTGCTACCATTCTTCTTGGCTTCTTAGAGGGCTCTGCTGCTTCCTCCTCCCAAGTTTCTTCTTGAGCTTTGGCACTCTCTCATTAATAAGGAATACTGCTGCAGTGCATGTAAGGACGTAGTACAGTTGTGTGAAATCTTATCATAACGGTAGATGTCCTTGCCTTCACCACTGCAGTATTCACTCCCTCCCTCCATCCCCCCAGTCTTATTTCCTTCCTGGATGTACAGGTTCTCCTCTGTTTTCCTTGGACTGCTGTTCCTACTGGGGCAATCAGTTCTGAGGATGGTACAGCTGAACATCACCTTTATGCCCTACCCCACGCAAGGAATATGCAGGTGATGTTCAGCGTACCTTAAAGCAATGGTAGACTTTGGTAAACTGGCCGGACAGTGGGCTTCATGGCAGGGAATCCAATTTGTAAGAATACTGTAGCGATGAAGGCAAGGACATCCACCATTATGGTAAGATTTTACACAACTGTACTTTCTAGTGACGGTTAACCAATGAATGCCAAATATATCACAAGTAATTTGTACTTCAAAGTGAAAGCATGTAAAACAGCAGAAATATGCCAGCAAAATTTTGTGCTATACCAGTTCAGTATGTAAACATTAATTTATTATCCACTTAATTTAGTTTAGAGTCCAGGTGGAACTTGAGCTTATACACAGTAAGAATGAGGCAGTGAAACTGATGCAGGGCTGGGTGCCAGCCCACTCCTGGAGGCACACAATCAAACAAACAAATATGCTCACCTGGAGAACAGAATTCCATTTTGGTTTTGCATCTCTCATTCAGAAAGATTATTATGGTGGTCACTATACAATGTCTTCTGCAGTCTATGCTGTCCTGCTTATACAAGGAAGAACATGTAACAAGCAGAGTGAGGTGGCTGAGATATTATAAAAGTGAGGACAGTTCTATGTGTAACATTATGCTAAGCTCTATAATGAACCACATCATTATCTGAACCCCACAGTCACCTCACTGAATCACCCCACGTTTTGATGCACATTGCTCCCTTCTGTACTCAGTTTGGCTTCAGGTATTGATTATGAACCCTCATATAAATTCATCCTCATTAGGCTTGACATGATGAAGACTGATTTTCCAATAACATACACTCACACCTGTGTGGTATGAAAGGTCTAGTAACATTTTATGATTGGTTTTAGTGACCAGAATCATGACTTTTGATCTTCCAATATATTCAAGTACTCAGCAGACAATTATGAGGACTAGTGATACTTGGATATGCATGTATATTTTATATATTTAATATGTTTGTCATTATTTTCAGTCTATACATTTGCACACGTTTATGAGAAATCCTTATCAGAAAAATAAGGCAAAAAAAGTCATAGATCAAGATATTCTCTACAGTGAGTGTCACTCTTCAACACTGGTGCCAGGGAGAGTTGCCTACCTCTGTTCTGCAATAACGTCTGTATTAAAGTTAGCATTATGTTCTTTAATAATCTAAAAACTATACTATCTAGTTGTTTACAAAAAAAGTATATCCACATACTTCATAAAAACATTGTGTTTCTCTAGTGAGTAAGTTCAGATACAGTAATGTAAACAAGGTCCCAGAACATTTACTGAGCAACCTCAGTATGCATTTCATCACTTCTAGAAAGATCCCATGAGTGACCTGAGCAGAACAAAGTAATGACTGTGGTGACAACTACTGGAGAGTAGGTGACTGCCTTTGGAAGAGGTTAGAGTTGAGTATGGGAATATTTGGGTGGGTGCACACACATCATTTCCCACACAGGCAGCATGTCTCAAGTTAGGCAACTGCCTTTGGGGAGGGATTAAAATGGATGGGGCAGTGACCTCCACAGGACCAATACACTGAGCCACTTCCCAATGCCCAGTTCTTGCCTCCAGGGGAATTAATGGGTTGATCAGGCTCCCAAATGGAAACACCCCCTACCCTCGTAAGGGATATAAATGAGTAGACAGGGTACAGGTAGTGATGCAGCTTGTTAAGGTCCTAGGGAAGGATAAAAAAATAGCAAAGCGCCTCTTCCATATGCCTGTGCAGTACATCCTAATGACCTGAGCTGCATGTCACAGCTGCAGTTCTAAAATAAAACAATGAATGCAAATTAAGGAATAGATGAATGAAACATGTTGACTTAACTGCCCATCATTAATCGGAAAACAAATCCTTCTCAGCTGCCCACTGCAGTTTATTACCCCCACCCAATATCACTCCATGCAAGCTAATACTTTTTTTGGCCAGGTAAGGACGGAAGGGAATGGGAAGGTAGAGCTTGTTCCCCTCTATTTTGTGGGGAGGGGAGAGTTGATGAATATGTCACAGGATACGCACTCTTCCTGCAATCCCAAGTGGAGACAAGAGGGGGACAAAAGGAATCCACTGGGGTGATATTGCTATGGAAGTAAATTATCAATCTCACTGTTTTGTTGCATGGCTGACCCTTGGGATCTTGTGGATATGGACAGAGAATGGCAGGAATTAAGGAAATCTACCCTTCAATGGCTACCTGGATAATGTCCATGCTCTCACTGAGCTCTTGCTCCATTTAGAAGAACCAACAGGTGCTAGCTTGAATTTTGACATGTATGGAAGAAGGAAATCACCTCAAACAATCCCTGCACCAACCATACCATTCTCACTCCTTTGCAGCCAGTGGTTTAACAACAAAATCACAATCTTTTTTGCTTGTTTTCTACAGGACAAACAAATGTCATATTGTCATCATCACGTTTTAATATTTTCATTATAAACTCCCAGGTGCATGTCATTGTTATTGCACTTATAACTAAGGTGAGAAGTCTGAATTGTTTTGGTTCAAAATACTGCTACCAAAATCATAACTGTATTCTCAGTTTGAGGAACATCTCCTTATGCTGTTGTTGTGTCTTTCGGCTTTTCCCGGTTAGGGGTCACCACAGCGGAACTCCGCTCCGCTATTGATTGGCAGTAGATTTTTATGTGCCGAGTTGCCAGCTCTGACGCACAACCTTCAATGAAGGTACGCCCATTCATGCATGTCTCCATACAGAAGACAGTCTAGCTGAGAATTGAACAGGGCAATGTCTTACTGTGAGGCGACAACGCTACCGCAGCACCACTACCGCAGTATAACTTTACTAATGTTTAGCAAATTTATAAAAAAATCTGGAAAATACATATAAAAGGGACACACCTGAAGAGCAACTGCACTGCCATTGCATATTTCTATCCCAAAAAGAAATTTTTTGATAGGAGACATTGCACATAAAACTATGAAATTACCACTTAAAACAGGTGTGCAATGCAACTTCAGCTTTCATTATATAATTGTACAACATAAACATTCTGAAAGTTATCGCCCACATTACTAACTACAAAAGCTTTGACTATACTTAATCTGGCGAACATTACTAATGTTACAAATAATTGTTTAACATTTTTGTCCAGTTCTTTATGAATGTCATTTATGGCCCTTTCCAACTTTATGATGTAGACCCCAGTCCCTTTGAGAGGAATATTGTTAAAGTCTACCCAAAGATGTTACTCAGTTCCAGATGCATGACTCTGTTGTATCTGATGAACATTTCCTCGCGAGTTTACTGAAATTTAGTATTTTACACAAGCTCTGCAAAACATTGTCTATGGGACATTACTTTAAAAGCTATATTCTAAAACATGATTTCAGAGAGGCTACCCCATTTCACACAGTTACTTGCAAAACCACTTTTAAAGTTAAATTAGAAAATTGCAAGTGTTAATGGCATTCAACCGAAAGATGAACCATAATATTAATTTTCATAAATTCTGACCCCAGAACATTAACAACAACCAAAGCTGGCCATCTGATTTTTAATCTGGGGTGCATATTTATTCAAGATGTTACCAAACAAACATTTTAGGGCCAATTTTGTAAAATGCATTATCATATCATGAACATTTATACTATCCTTGCACCCCACCCACCTCCCAAACACATTAGTGATTCATGCCCAGGATCACCACTCTCACCTCCTGAATTCATGGTCACTGCTTGTTGTCCAGCGAGATCTTCCATTTATCTCCATTACTCATTTGTCAGGATCACTCTCCTACCCCATGAACCCATGCTCAGTACTCCTTTAATACATGCCATGTGGTATATATCAGTGAGTCACTGCTTCAGAGTCTGGGGTTTCTGCTCTTACTTCTCCCAAACATGTTATCTGAGTGGATATTTTAAACCATGTGTGCATCTAGCTTTTATCTTTCTCCTTGCCCTTGATGTCTGAGATGTAGCTGAAAAGAATATACAAAATTAGGCCTCTAATCCATTTATCAACTGATTACAGACACCTTGGAGCATGTTAAAGCTGTATTTTGTAGGAATTCTATCTTACTAGTTTAATGGTAAACATTTTAGCAGTCATGCACAAAAGAACTATAAGACAACTAACTTTGGTGTGAGCTTAGTAAAAATTGTTATAAATTTAACATGTTTGAAAATTGACATTTTGTTACAAATGCGTGCAGTACATTAACTGAGGGAAAGAAAGCATATTCAATTAGTATACAAAATAAGGCAATAAAAATGTTAAGTGAAAGATAAAGTGGTAATGTTCTGTTTGATAAACATTTCTGCTTATATATTTTTATGCAGCACTTGTGTAATTAAATTAGTTTGGTGCTGCATTAGCTCATTTTGACATTGCTTCTCTTGCATTTTAACTCATTCCCTCCACAGAACATGTGGAAGTTTGCACTCTAACTTCCAATGGATGCATTCTGAGCCTTTAGACATAATCAAGTTTTTATCCTCAGCATTAGAAACAAGTGTTATATATCTAAAAGCAAAAGTGTTATTTAGAAAGAGTAAAAGTCAAACTATTCAGCACAAAGTAACCTTTACAGTGGTCACAAAAAGAAAGCAAATACCAAATGTTTGTAGCAGTTTGTATGCAACTTACAGTATCTCAGAAACCACTTAAGCTAGACACACTATCAGCAGCATTTTGTTTATCTGATGTTGAGCTTTCACTTATGTCAGTGTTGCTTGGTTGTTGAAACATTTGGAGACAAATGAGAATTCTGACAACACAAATAGCATATTGACAGCATTCACCTTTACATGTACCACACAGAAGTCAAGTATCAGGGTAGCTGTGTTACCCACTGTGCAACCTTTCAAGGTGAAATCTTTCTGTAGAGTGTATAGAGCATGGTTTTAAAATTATTAGTCTAAATATGAATGGGCAAAACTAGATGCCTACAGATATCATTAGGATGAGCCTAAGGAAGCAACTGGCAGCATGACAAGCACTGAGAGTTTTGCAATGGGATCGAAGTCGAATGCAGTTTTATAGAAACGTTTGCACTGATTTGCATCCCTGTATCATGTATGAGTAAAAAAGCAATTGGTCACGTCAGTGTTTCAGTGCACAAACTTTCATTTACATTTCATATTGTTTAAATTCATGGTCTAATGTTGCAGTTTCTCATTTAATCTGGAAATGTATATTATATATACTTTTATTTTAGTTTTCTTTCCTTTTCCTAGTTTCCTTTTCTTTTTTTTTGGGAGTGAATTTATTCACTTATCTGGCAATCTGTTGCAAGTAAACTAAGATGAGAAACAAAACGATTAGTTTAATCCTTAAAGAATGAAACGTGTATATCTGTGCACAAAAACATGGCTGCTTCTAATATTGTACTTTGTCTCTGTCCCCTTCAGCTTTCATATTGCTGTAGTGAATTACAAGTCACCATCTGTTATTAAAACATGAGTGTTTATTTATTTGCATGGTTTGGGGGGGTTAATGTAGTGTTTGTTTTTGGTTAGCCTGCTTTAATTAGCTAATATTGGCATCTAAGCTTTTGCATCTGTGTTTACTTAAAATGCTATAAAGTGACTTTTAAGCTGAGGAACACAAGAATTTTAAAATGGAATATTGACACTGGAAAATGACGAGTGTTGAACATTTCTGCCTCATTTTTCAAAGACATGCTGCATCATTCAAAGTTAGGTAACACTCAGGGGCTTTCTTTTTTTATTTGAATTTTACTCTGCACATGAGCATGGTTATAACAGTTAATGAAAATAGCCATGCTATGTTCATTCTGTCAGAAAACCATTGTATGGTTAAGGGAAAAGCATATTTTCACTCCAGGTAAGGGCACACATGTATATGCAAAACAGGTGAAATGTACGCTTGACAATTCATCACTGTAGTCCTACTGTATAGTTTTATTACATTATATTATATAATGATGGCTCATTTGTATTCAAAAATGAGCATGCTGATTGGAGGGCCCAATCACAGGGCTTGTTTTAAATCAAGTATATACAAAGTCTGACTGTTGATGTACTACTGCGTGGCTGGACTTTCTGTTGGAATAAGCTGAGGGAGAGTGCAAAATAAAAGAAAAAACAGGCACATTCTCAAAAATAAAGAAACAGAAATATACCTGATTTTTCTCCTATTTCTGCACTGTCTCTTGTAAAATGTCAACAGAAAAAAAAAACAGCAACAAAGATTCTCTTTTCTCAGTTGCTTCTCCTGCACTGCACTGATATACTGTGCAAGTGTGGGGACACAAGTCCCATATGCATACTCAGTATGTCAGTGAAAAAGGATAAATCCAGAGGAACACTTCAGTGTCCTTATACAAAGACTTTATTTAGGAAAGTTAAGCAATTTCTTTCTTAAATGTTATTGTACAATATAGATAATCCACTCTTGGGTGTGGGTATATGAGACTTTACCCACAGATAGCTTTGTTTAACCACTCAAGCTTCATCTTCATGATGAAACCACACCAGCCATGAGCAAATCCTGATATGCCCACACCCAGTTATGGATTATTGGTTAATTATACAATAAATTATTATTAGCATTATATTAAAAAAATAGCATGTTGATTTGACAGCCCAACCATCATGCCTGTTTTAAATTGAGCTATATACCAATAGAACAAAGTCCAGCCACATGGCTTTATTAGCATATGCTGAGGAACAAAGTAAAATATAAGAAAAATCAGGTACATTCTGCAAAACTAAACATCCAGAAAAGTACTTGATTTTCCTTATATATTTGCACTGTCCCTCATAAATCTCTACTTTGTTTTTAATAGTTAAAAAACAAGGCAATGAATATTCTGTTTCTCCATTGCTGTACATGCACTGATGTACAAGTGTGGGAATGTATGTCCTATAAACATGCTCAGCACATCAGTATGAGGAAGACAACGCAGAAGACGAATGAGGTGCCCTTATTATACAAATACATTAGTTAGACATGTAAGCAATTTCTTTCTTAAATAATGTAATTGTACAATAGCAATAATCCACTCCTGTTTGTGGGTATATCAGTATTTACCCATAGTTGGCCTTGTTTATTCACTCGGGCTTTGCCCTCATGATCAAACCACACCAGCCGTGTGTAAATCCTGATATACCCACACTCAGTAATGGATTATTGCTTAGTTATAAAGAGAGAGCAAGAACTGGACAGATACATACCAAAGGAGGCATTATACTCAATGAATGGCCTAAAGAGAACTGAGAAAAGTGGGATAATGACATCCCTAGATCTAGGCATAATCCCTTTGTTTACCACCTGTGTAATATAGAAGGACTTTCTTATGGCAATGGACGTGCGTTTGTCGAAAGTTAGGTCACTGCTCACATACGTTCCTAAATCCTGAACAGCTGGATCAACTCTTAGGGGTGTATTGTCAATGTGATAGTTCCCCCAGGTAGATGAATTCCCAAAGGATTCAGTAATGCATTTTTTGACATTTAGTTTTGGTTCATGATTATGGCACAAGTTACTTATTTAAGACATACCATCCTGCAGGATGCCCAAGTCATTTGTTGATTCAATATTTATTTGTATTTTCAAGATATATAGGATGGGTCTTGTTGAAGTGTATGCATACATTTACAAGACATTGGTATGTATTCTAATAGTATGTAATGGTAAGTGAGGATATGTTCTAGTGGGAGACTATTTTTAAGTAACCAGCACTGAAGGAGCATGCACCATATATGCTGACTCTCTGGCATAACCCAGCCCATGCAGTAACAATGAAATATTCACATTGTGCCACACTATTTCCATGTCTTCTGTGCTGCAAACACACACACACAAGCCTTTTCCTAGGCATGGATAAAACAAAATACATATTCCACATAACACACACTGTTTAATTATAATTTTCATTGGCGTGTTTTAAAATATTGTTTTTGTCTGTCCAGTTCCAAATGGCTCTGACCCGAAGGAGACAATTTCAGAAACAGCTTTGAAAACAATATTTAAAGTAATATTATATGAATATACCATTTGTACATATTCTTTATAACTGTCATAAACAAGTGTCACTGCTCCTAGGTTCATAGATTCATAGGTAAGTACTAGGCTAACTGCCCTTGCGGGCTATTTTAAGCATAGCAGGTTTCCCTTTTTGCACTCAAAATAACCTATTCCATTTGGTTATAGATTGCTCTTTCCTGTCTCATGGTCAGTAATTATATATTACCCCTAGTAATAATGACTATGATTAACCCATAGATAATTTGAGAGGACCCATCCATGGGATAAAACATTTAGGATCTGCCTATGTCTATTTGTATTACAAGGGGCAGTTCTGGGGCAAATTTTCTCATTCCCATCCCTAGATCTAAGTTGTGCTTGAATATGGACAAGGATGAACTTTGTTTTATTTGGATGGAGAATCTCCTCCAGAGCAGTGGTATCCTCTGTGAGATATTCCTGTCCATCCAAACCATTTTATTGATGTTACAGAAGAGGTTTAGATTCCTAGACTGAGTATTTCTGATGCCATTTGACTTCCTGATGTGTCATAAATCCATCATGCCTTGTATGCCAGACACAGGTCCCCTCTTAGCAGTCTGTAGAATACAGAGTATAGTGACAGGGCTTTGAGTCAGTCCATGTAGGGCATGTTGTTTAGGCCTTGTATTCTTTTAGTGCAGTATCTTTGAGGGAGTTCCAGTTGTTGCATGTGCCTGGACAGATATGCCAAATGGGCATTATATTCAAGGACTGGACAAATGAGGGCCGGGTAAAGGAGGACAATGACACCCCTGAATCTAGACTATCCCTTTGTTTATAAGCTCTGCAATATAGAAGGACTTTCCTACAACAATGGACCCATGTTGGTCAAAAGTTAGGTCACTGTCCATAAACGTTCCCAATCCCAAACAACTGGGTCATCTCTTAGGGGTGTATTGTCAATGTGGTAGTTTCCTAGGGTACATGACTTCCCAAAGGATACAATAATATATTTTTTGGCATTTAGTTTCAGTTCATGATTTTGGCAGCAGTGATTTATTTGGGACAAACCTTCCTGCAAGATGGCCAAGTCATCTGGGGATTCAATGACTGCTCCTAGCTTGCCGTCATCTGCAAATTTAGTTAGCCAGATCCCTTTGGTATTGGCTTTTACTTCAGAAAAGTAGATGCTAAACAGGAAAGGTCTTAACACAGAACCCTAGGAAAGAGACGTTCCTACACTGTGAAGGACAACAACGAGGAAAAGAAAAGGCAAACACTGCTAAAAACTCCTGTTGTCCACCACGGCAGTAAAACATGATAATAAAATCAAAACTTTAATAAAAAGAATATAACATAAAACAAGCAGTCCTCAGTCTTCCGATAAGCGCTTTCGGCAAATATGCCTTCCTCAGATCGTATAAAAAGGACTGTTCAGCTTTTGTATTTATAAGGCATCACAGCCATTCATCTGTGACACGCCCTTGTTGCAAACCAAAAGGAGGCCAGCTAGCAAAGAGGTATAATTTCCTTCATTATAATTAAAGGCGCAGTACTTCTTTTTACTATGAGATTGTATATGAGAAAACTAGTAGCTATGGATGTGAATACATTATATGGATGAAGCAACATTCAAGTAAGCTTGCTAATTGTATTTCTTCTATTCCTAAGTGCAGGTTTTAATGGCACAATGGTATTTAAGCCTGGTGATCTGTTCGCTCTTAAATTAATTATCCAGCATGTTTCCCTTAACTCTGTGCGATTGTGAACATTGCCTCCTCTTGTGGTCTGACAGACTGCCTCTATGGCCTTAAATACAAAGAGATGAGAAGGATACTGTACTATATGGGCTGCTAAGGCATTATTGGGATCTTTCTGTTTGATGTCCCTTAAATGTCTAAGGATACGTTCCTTAAGACATTGATCTGTTTTGCCAACATATAAAGCACTACATTGGGAGCAAGTCGCTAGGTATATAATGTGGGAACTAGTACAATCAGCATAAACATTAAAATTGTACTGTTGCCTGGAGTATGGATGTACAAAAGTATTGGAGCTGTCAATGGAGTTGCAAGCTTTGCATCTCAGGCATTTGAAAGTGCCCTTTCTGTTAAAATTGGGCCTATTTCTTTCAAAACCATCTTTGTTGCAAATGAGACATTTCAAATTCTTCTTATTCTTATATAGGAATCTCGGCTGTTCACCTACGATGTCTTTTATTTTGTCATCAGTTGTCAATGCTGGCCAAAACTTCCCAATAACTTCACATACTTACTGTCAGCAGTGTATGTTAATAGACATTTAAGTTGCTGTGATTGAGTTTTAAAATCCAGACTCTCATGCTGACTCGATGTAGGTTCAGAGAAGTAGGGACATCCTTTTCGTCTCCTTAATTCCTGTATATCATGCTTCAGTCTTAAATTCTTTCTTTTATAAGATCTTTTGCTTAAATACGTCTCAATATTTCTCTGTTCTGCTACAAAGACTTCATTCTCAGTATATAATCTTGAAGTTCTTAGGATCTGATTCTCAAAGATGTTATCAAAGATATGTCCCGGGTGCATACTCCCCCTATGCAGATAATGATTTCTCCAGGTTTCTTTTTTATGAATTCCTGTACTCACATTCAAAGAAAATACATTTTGCCAGTGGCAGATAAAGATTAACTTTGGGCTGTTTTCAAATCATAGGCCCATTGCACATGAAACATACATGTGTTCTTTGATACACCTTCCTGATTGTATTAAATAATATTCCTTGTATAATACAGAAAAGTTGTTAGACGGCATTTTAAATTTATTGTTTTGAACATTTTTCCAGTAAACAATGAAACAAAATGCATGCACCAATAATGACAAAACTGCCCAGTTTAGAGCATTTCCATCATAAAAGTCTACTCAAACTTCAACAATCCACCAGTATCAGTAAATATGCATAATCTATGAAAAAGTAAATGTCATCTAAATAATTCCACATTAAAGAGATCTGAAACTAATGAAGAGGCTGCTGCTAGCAAACAACTTTATATTTCATAGTTTCATCTACGAATAAAGTGCCTGTTGCCCTTGAGGAATAAATTGCCTATGTTACATTAAAAAAATGATAAGCTAGTAATATTGCAATAGGGAATGGATGGCAAATTGATAACAGCTTCATAGTTACTAGATATCTTCACCAAAAAGGACTGCAGCATCCACCCCCTTTACAACACAGTATCAGCACTAAACTTCTCTTCCCTTGCAGCTCACAGCTCCTTGTAAAATCCACTAGACACTCAGCTGTATCTCTCAACTTTGCAGCACAAGAAATCTGGAAAAAGCCAAAATTTATTGGGGGGGGGCGACAAAAGCCAAAAAAAACAGGGACATATTTTAAACATTGCTTGTATAATCTTGGAAAGTTGCTAGAATAGGTTCATAGGTTCATAGGTTGGTACTAGGCTATCGGCCCTAGGGCCTATACAAACCTAGCCATAACAATTCCCTGGATATTTCTACCCAAAATATTTACTTCCCTGGACCCCTGTCTAGCAGGGCGACTGACGTAATCTCCGGAGTGAATTTCCTATCTCCCATCCAATCATCAAGCTTCCTTTTAAAGAGCTCCAAGGAGGTCCTCTGCTTGACATGTATGGGCAGTCTATTCCAGAGTATGGGGAGTCTCTGGGACAAGAACCTATCCCTCCAGCATGTTTTGTTAATTGTGATGACAAGGTTTGGATCCCTGGCGCATGTGGCTCTGAGGGATTGGGATTTCTTTAAGTGGAGCATGTCCAACAGCTTAGGGTTTGACATGACCTTGTATGTTAAGCAGAGATCACCTCTGAGTAGACGATATGCCAGCGTATAGCTGGAGTTTTTTTAGATGGTCAGTATAGGGTATCTGCTTTAGGCCTGTGATTCTTTTAGTGAGGTATTTCTGTGGCCTTTCCAGCTGTTGCAGATGTCTTGTGAGGTACATACCACATGAGTCATTGTACTCTATAATGAGTCTAATGAGGGATCAGTACAGTGAGACAATGACCTCTTTTTTCCTGGATGAAAAGCCCTTAGTGATGAGGGTGCCACATAGAAGGATTTCCTGACTGTTGCGGCAATGTGGTTATTGAATAAAATGCTGTATTACTACCATACATTTAATTGCCAAGCCTTGAACCCATGACCCTGTGCAAAACAGTCAGAGCAACATACAACTATGTGAAAGAGAGGAAGACTGAAACTTAAATGGTTAACATTTAGTGAATTCATTTCTCACCATAGCTGTCAACCTCTTAGCACAAAACACCTGGACAAAGCCAATAATGGGGGAATACAACCCCCAAACATATTCAATGAATTCAGTTCTCACTATAGCTGTCAACCTCTTAGCACAAAAAACCTGGATGAAGCCAATAATGGGGGAATACAGTCCCAAAAATAGAGACACATTTCAAATATTCATCTTATAAACTTAGACAATTGCTAGAATAAAAGGTTTTGTGTTACCATGTACTTTCTGAAGAATATGAAGGTTGAAATTCAAATGCCTGTCATTTTTATTTATTTAACATTTGTTAACCAGGAAAGTGTGACTTGGAACAAAAGCCAATTTTCAGCAGAGGCCCAGGGAGAAACACTCCAGACACATGCCTTTGTAACATGGGAGGAAACCTGAGCACACCCACACAAACATAGGGAGGACATACAGACACCACACAGAAGGCATCCCAGCCAAGAATCAAACCAGAGAACCTCTAGCTATGAGGCAACAATGCTATCACTGCACCATCAACTATGTACTGAATTAAAAATCCACAGATTTTAGTAGGAACAGAATAGAATAAAAATATGAGGCAAACATCTGCAAAGTTTTTACAGATGGTGGAGGGTAGGGAATTCAGGCTCTTGCTAACTACACCCCCACCACCATCTGAGTTCTCTCTAGCCACCAGTATATATCAACTGGGGCATTTACACACACACACACACACACACACACACACACACACACACACGTGTCCCTCATCTGCAGCACACACACGTGTCCCTCATCTGCAGCACACACACACATGTCCCTCATCTGCAGCAGCCAATAACACCTTCCCTCAGTAGATTAGGTCTGGTAAGCACATCCTCCTTCTCCACGAGAGCAGGCTCCAGCCTGCAGATGTTGCAGTCCAGATCTCTTCCATTCTATGCAGTCATCACCACATAGAATTCTGGGCATCAAAGTACCGAGATGCCTTCTTTCTACTCCAGACTGCTGTTGCAGCAATCTGGATCCCCCAGTGGCTTAGGTCTGGTAAGCACGTCCTCCTTCCTCTTGCAGTCCGGATCTCTTCCACTCTATGTGGTCATCACTGCATAGAATTCTGGGCATCAGAGTACCGAGATGCCGTCTTCCTACTCCAGACTGCTGTTGCAGCAGTCTGGATCCCCTCTGAGTTCAACAATTGCCGAGTGCGCATGTACGAAAGTTCAGAAACGTTCTGGGAATTTTTCCATTTGTTTTATTTTGTTTTTTTTCCTTTTCCACAGCTGGGGGGGGCTGCAGTCCTGCAGTCCTATAGCACAAGCCACCCCTGACTCACTGATATTCCTTTTTCTTTTATAATACATAGCAGCACACATGGTTGGACTGTATTTTTTTAAATAAATGAATATGTAAAGAATTATTTCTTTTTTGTTTGTGGGGGGTGGGGTGAGGGGTGGGGTAACACGCCAGCAGAGTCAAGATAGGCATTTTCCAAATTTTTGACATGCTAAGAGCCCAAACGGTTCGCTATCATGGGATTAAAACCTTCCTTTTTTACTGCTCTTATCTTTACTTGAAGATCTGAGGGGGGCAGGGATCTGTCTTGAAACACTCCACTAAGGATCTTTTTTTGCACTTCAAGTGAAGAGTTCTTATGGCAGGGTGCCAGTTAATGGATTGAGATCAGACACTATGGCTCTGGTGAGAAGTCAGATGATTTTACTAGGTTTCAGGTTTCAGATGACCTTGCTTCAAAGTAGCTTGGTATGCTTGGTGTTGCCTGCAGCACCTCCCAAAGATGCACATGTGTGTACAGCACTAAACTTACCAAGATAGGCTGGTTTTGTTTCAAAACATTTTGAGAAAATATAAGCTATTAAACAGCTACTGCTTTAATTTTAATAAACAGTAATATGATATATTTTTGGTACCTGATTTGAAATAAGCATAAGTCGAGAAATCCAGGAGGCTGAAGGAATTTTTCAGTTATGATACAGTGGTAGATGGAAGGGTCTTCTGGGGAGATTCACTAAGATGATCCAAATTGTGCCAAAGAATTACTAAGGCCAGGAGAGGAGGTTAAGGCTATACCAGGAAAAAATATGGTGGCTGCCTAGATGACAACTTTGCATTACTGGCTCATAGCCAGCTGAATGCAGGAGCCTGACAGTAGTCTGGCAGCACAAAAAAGTAAGCAAAAAGATAAAAAAAAAAATAAGGTGCTTTCTCATTGTCAGCTTTACTGCAGATATGTATGGAGTAGTCAAAAGTCAGTAGTCCTTGGTTGTGACACAATAGGCATCAAAACTTCTAGGAAGGACAGCAGAAAATGATGAATGCATATTGTAAGAGATCTACTTTAAACAGCATGCTTAACTAAACAGTAGACTTTGAACCACATTTAATGCTGATAAGAAAGCCATACAGCTGTGTGACTAGCAGCACTCAGAGGAAAACAATTTACTGCACAGAACATAGAACTGAAAGCCTACTACAGGCAAACAGTATATAAATAAGGCTCCCACATTATTCATACACACATTTTAAGCTTTGCAGTTTCAGGATTTGAGAATGACCTATTAGCAGCTCACACATGGTACATCTAACAAATCAGAGCATCGCAAGTCTATTCAATGCATCAGAATACACGTTCAGCAAAAGTATCAAAATGCCTTGTAAGAAGCAAAAACTGAGTATGCCTTGGAGAAGGCAAACCAGTACCAGTCACACACCCACGCTACCAGTACCAATCACACACCCACTGTACAAGTACCAGTCACAGACAAATGCTAGTCACAAACCCACACTACCAGAATAAGATGCAGAATCACACAGACCAGTACCAGTCCCACACCCACGCTACCAGTACCAGTCACTGACCAGTATTAGTCACACACCCACGCTACCAGTACTAGTCATAGACCAGTACCAGTCACACACCCATGCTACCAGTAACAGTCACACACCCACACTAGCAGTACCAGTCAAAAATCAGTACTAGGTCACACACCAACACTACCAGTGCCAGTCACACACCCACACTACCAGTTCCAGTCACACACCTACACTACCAGTACTGGTCACAAACCACTACCAGTCACACACCCATGCTACCAGTACCAGTCACACACCTATGCTGCCAGTACCAGTCAACAGACCAGTACCAGCCACACACCCACACTGCTGGTACCAGACATAGACCCAACCTGCCAGTACCAGTCGCACCCCCCCCGCTATCAGTACCATTCCCACACCCATGCTACAATACCTGTCATAGACCGGTACTAGTCACCCATTCATCCTACCAGTACCAGTCACACATCCATGCTACTAGTACTGGTCACAGACCACTACCAGTCACACATCCACCAGTGCCTGTCACACATCCACACCACCAGTACCAGTCTCAGACCAGTACTAGTCACACAGCCATGCTACTAGTGCCAGTCACAGACCACTACCAGTCACACACCCATGCTACTAGTGCCAGTCACACACCCATGCTACCAGTACCAATCACAGACCAGTATTAGTCATACGCTCATGCTACCAGTATCAGTTCTACACCCACTCAACAAGTACCGCTCACAGACCACTACCAGTCACACACCCCCTACCAGTCCCACACTCACACTATCAGTACCAGTCAACAGACCAGTACTAGTCACACACCCACACTACCAGTATTAGTCACACACCTGTGCCACCAGCACCAGTCACTGTCACTATTACTATAATTATTTATGTATAAGCCAGTCAGCTTATCAACATCTCATTTTTCCCCCAGGGAATAGTATGAAAGACCACACATAGATGGCTATCTGATATCAGTAAAATACCCAAAATGAATCAGTTTGCCAACTCTATTGACATGTCATCCTTGCAGACAGTTTAAACTTCTGGGTTATCTAAAAGGGTGACTGCTTTTTTCCTTCAAATATTTTCTGGTAATAAGCCCTCCAAGTGCTGCTGGCTGTTTGTAGTTGTTTTTAGACGCTGCAGGATTTTCCTGTAGGCATTACTCATGAGAATGCAGATCTGTAGGCTATATTTAATTATGCATTTTTCACTATGTATAGTTGTTACATTGCTAGAATACTGTGTTGTTTGTATTTAATTGTTGATGGTGACAGCACACTAGTTTGGTGCACCTGTGTGTAAGATGGCTACAGCTGGGTTAGGATTCTAGATGTCATACTGCCATACTTGTTAACTGTAGCACCAATAGTCACCATTCCTCTGCTAACAAATGCTGTATCCTTTTATGGTTTTAAGTGACTAGACTAAAAAGAGTCCAACACCTTATGGCGGTAGAGCAGAAAGAATACCTACTGGAAAGGCTCACCCAGACTCTGCCACAACTTGCTGTTAGGGAAAGGTTAGTTTGTTTCAACTTTCTTGTATTCTGTATTGTTTCATTGCATTCTTCTTTCTGTATATTCTGATTTATTTTCTTTACACTGTGTTTTACTTGTATTCTGCTTTTAATTGCATATTTAAACATGGAAAGAGAATGCAGATGTGTCTATTGTGAGTTGCACACTAAGTTTTTCCCCACCCTCCCACTCGGGTGCTGTTGTGCTGTGTTTTTAAACTCAACTGCCTTTCTAGTTGCCTGCCCCTTATGATAATTTGACGACATACTCCTTCCCCCTCCTCTTTCATTGGCTATTGTAAGCACAAAATTATCATTTTGTGAAATCACTCCCCTTCAACTATTTAAATTTATTGGCCATCCAATCCCACTGTATTCCAGTGAACCAGAATAGAAAGTTCCCACCCCTTTCCAATCTATCTTGCGCTATTAAAATTAGTGGCTCTCCACTTAGTAGCTAAAACTTAAGTTACCTCCTCTTTCATGTCTAACTCCTTAGTGCACGCTGCAGCTGTTAGGATATTTTCCATCTTATCTTTAAAATCTGCAACATCTACTCCAAGACCATCAGTTATTGGTGAGCTCCCATTCTGTCTGTCAGTAATCATCTTGGGGTTAGTGCTTCTGTTTTGCACCTGGTGAAAGAAGGAGCACAGGGACATTTCTTGGAGACTTCTGATCCCTGGAAAGCATAATAACTGCTTCATAGGTGCCAGCTTGGAATTTCTGCTTATATTTTACTCCTAATCAGAGAAGAAACAGATTGCATTGATTCCTGACTATTTGTGGTTCAACTGTGAGTGTCTCTGTTTGACCTTCCTGTCTGGTTTAGTTGCTATTGAAGGCATCTACCAGGAAACAGCTACAACAAGCCTATATACCCTTGTATCATCTGGGACAAGACTATGGATCACCAAACAGGCTGTGGTCTGCCTATCATCTTGGGATTGGTGCTACTGTTTTACCTCTGATGAAATAAAAAGCAAAGGAACATCATAATCAAGCAGTGTGAAGCTGTGGTGAGACCAGCACTGGTAGCAGCCAGGCAGTAGCCATTCAGGTCACTCCCCCTTTTCATCAATCTTGACAAGCTAATTCTTTCTTTTCAGGAAATACTGCTTGATTTGTTTCTAACTTCAGAATATCTGCCTAAATACTTCATCCATAATTCATCAGGGCCTACTTATTAGTTTCCCCTCAGCTGTTTGACAGTGCCCTGTACAGAACCAGACACCTTGAGCTGACATTTTTCCTGCAAAAGCACCGTTGAAATTTCACCAATACCTAGTTGCACACAGGACAGCTAGTTTGCAGTGACAAGTACTGCTCCCAGAGTTGCTAACCATATACTCCTGACATTAATTTAGATTCTCATTCCAAATGTCTAATCAATAAAATAGGTCTGTTGACATGGATATGAACTTTCCCACTATCTCTGTTACCAGCTTGGTATATAATGGCATCCCGAGGCAATGTACAAACTGCCTCATGTTTATGGATAGCCAATTAATTCTCAAACAAACTAATATGGTATGTGAGAGATGTATTTATATAATCTCTCTGGAGGCATAGCTCTTACATAAAAGTATTCCTGATGTCAATAAGCTTGTCAGTAGTACACATGCTGCACCCATCACACACAATTCAAAGCAGACACAGACCCACATATACTGAGGCACTTAAATGTAACATTCCTAATCCCCAAAGACCTCCTAGATGAAGGACACATAACAAATACCCTAAACAAGCCTGAATTCACTCTTTCAAAACACCTATGACAGCACATCTCATGGAATCTCTACTTCTAAGCCCATAAAGCAAGCCACCACACAATATAACATTATGGTCATTAGACACTCCATTGTGAGACACACTGATGTCTCTCTCACCAGGCTGAGTAAAGAGAATGCCATGGTCATTTGCTTATCAGGGGCTAGGATCTGCCACATTACACATGCACTCAGGTCATTGGACCACAAGTATCAATATGACTCAGTCATAGTTCATGTGGGTGTAAATGGCCAGAGATGTACCTCCCTAGACTATATGAAGAGAGACATCATGGAGCTCTTGGCATGGTACAACCTAGCACTGAGCAACATTTTACCTTCTCCAAGGATGATGCTACAATATGAACAAAAGATGGCCGACTTTAATAATTGACTTACTTTCTGGTCTCATTTTATGGGGGTGTAATATTTCTCATCATAGGAGATGGCCAACAGACCACACTGCTTTGCATGGGATGGTCTGCACCTCTCCCCTCTAAGCTTTTGAATAGTAGCTAAAACACTGTCCTCCCTCATAGTGCCATTTTTTAGGCAATGCCAAATTGAAAGTACTTCCAACATAGCAAATCAAAACCAAGCAAATCTAAAAGTGTTACCGTTCAATGGTAGGAATCTAAATAAAACATTCCACTATCTAAAAGCTGTCTTTACCCTAGAGAATGCAGATGTCTGTGCAGTCACTAAGACATGGCTTAAAGCTGCTGAGAATACACTAACAGTGACAAGTTATAATGCCTTCCACACATTTAGACCAGCTACTACACAGATAGTGACTAACAGAGGAGGTGAGTTGATTTACATCAAAAATAATTATACCTCAAGACTGGTCTAACAGGACAACGCACTTGAGCTTGTCCAAGTTCAAATCATCATAGGCAAAATCCAGTACCACTTCCTTGCAAGCTATAGGTCCACCTTTATGACCCAGGAAACCCATACCATGTATTTAAACTTATTGGAAACACTCACTATCCAACCCAATACCATATTCACAGGGGACTTTAATTGCTCCACTATTAACTGGGAATCATATATGACACCAAACGTACAAGCACAGAGATTCCTAGATTTTGTAAGCACAAACTCCCTAGACCAGATTGTCAGTACACTGATCATGGGTGCAACCATACTGGATCTGGTCCGCACTAATATGGGACAGTGCTGCACACCCACTAGTGTAATGTCTTCTTTGGCAAGGTTCAACCACAAAATGGTCTCCTTTGATGTAAAACAGGGAAACCCAGCTAACCCTAGAATATTCAGAAACTACTCTAAGGCTAACCTCCTACTATTAAGTGATAACCTGGCAAAAATTCAAGACCCCATAAACCCTGAGAACACTGCTGCCTAAGCAGATCTCTTCGCAGAAACCCTAGACAAGCATATTAATAGTTGCATACAGGCAGCTGTACCCACCAGGAAGTACTACAGAACTAACTCATAAAACAAGCCATTCTGGTGGAATTGCAAAATCAATAGGGTGTATAACAGAAGGAAGACAATCATGACAAAATCAGGAAGTGCTGCACCCAGCAGGATAAAAGCACTCTCATCAAACTAGACAACTCATGCCAAGGACAACCACAAGGTATTCTTTGGCTATGTCCGCAACGTCAAAGGCAATACACAATTGTGTGCAGAGCTTTTTGTTAATGGAGTCACCTATACTGGGGATTGTGCAAACATTATGGTACTGAAGTGGCTGAAAAACACTGGAAACATGAGCCACAAAGCATCATAGAAAATGATGAAGTCTACATCCCATGGGATCACCCATTACCAACAGTTCAAAAGACAGATGCTAGAAAACCGAAGCAAAAGTAGCATTGATCATTGAAAATTGTCACACCCAGTGACTACAGTATCGTGTGTACAGAGAGACGCAGAGTCACAAAATATCAGGATCTGCAGGCAGAAATGAGAGCAATGTGGAAGAAAGATACATAGACAGTTCCGATAGTAGCAGGAGCAACGGGTCTTATAAAAAAGAATCTACAATCATATTTAGACATGTTACCAATACATGCAAGCCCATATGAATTGCAGGAGGAGTCATTACTGGGCACATTGTGGGCTACAAAGAGCACTTCTGGCTGACATCAAAGATTGAAACAATACTAATTTCATGAACTTTAATCGTACTTTGACTTAGGAATGGGTTCCATTCCCATCATGGTATTAGAAAGTCAAAAGACTTGGAGAAATTAAAAAAAGTAAGAATGTACAGCAAACCTACTGGCTGACAAACCCAGCTCCAATTTCACCCCTCTCTACCACCCTCAAAATTTCCTCAGGAAATGCCATCAAATACAACTCCACCATCCTATCACTAGGGAACAGGTCCTTAATGCTCTAAGGTCAAGAACACTGTACCAACAGGCCCTGTCTATATCCTAGGATGCCTTCTAAATAGCATGAAATTTGATGTATTAGGCCCTCGGGAATTGATATTTAACTGTAGTCTCCTAAGAGGCTTCATGCCTTATGAATGGAAAACAACAGTCATCCGTCTGCACAAAGGTAGGCCATCTACAGGCCCTGGAAACTACAGACCCAGAAGTCTTACTAGTCTCATATGCGAAGCCCTGGAAAGAATTATCATGGAAATTATCAATAATGACATAGGAAACCTCCAGACACTGGACCCAACCTAATTTAGTTTTGTTAAGGGAAGGTCATGACTACTCATCCTGGTGGACTTCTTTGAGGAGGTCACCAAAGCAATGGATGAGGGCAAAATGGTTCACACTACCCACCTTGACCTGGCAAAGGCATCTGACACAATACCCCACTAAGGCATTGCTGACAAACTCAAGAAGTTAGGTACAAGCCCTTATGTCACTCAGTGGATAGCCAGATAGCTCACAGACAGGACCCAGGAAGTTAGAATTGGGGAGTTCACCTCTACAGAGGCCAGTCACAAGCAGAGTCCCTCAGAGATTGGTCCTGGGACCATTCCTTCTTGGCACTTACTTCTGTGAAGTCAAGGCCAATATCAGCAGCCTCTGGTTGACTGGCTTTGCAGATGATTGCAAATTAGGAGCTGCCATTGACTCTCCCACCGACCCAAATTTTCCCCAGAAACGGCGGACACAAACAACTGGTGTCAAAGTCACAGACTAAAACTAAATGCCAAGAAATGCATAATAGTATCCTTCAGGAAGTCATCTACCCCTGGTAACTATCATGTTGATAATGCACCCCTAAGAGCTGATCCAGTAATTGGGGACTTAGGGACACACAGAGACAGTAATCTAGGCTTTGACGATCATGTGTCTATAGTAGTGAGGAAATCATTCTATGTTGTTCAACTTATAAACAAAAGTATGGTATCTAGGTCCAAGGAAGTCATTGCTCCACTGCATTCAGCATTCATCAGACCTGTCATTGAGTACAATGTCCCATTTGGTATGTACCTAACCAGGCATATCCAGCAAATGGAATATCCACAGAGGTTCCTCACTAAAAGAATACATGGCTTAAGTAATATGTCCTATACAGACCACCTCAAGGCCCTATCTCTGTATTCTGTCTCATGCAAGCTGTTGAGAGAAGATCTATGCCTGGTATACAAGACATTGTCAGACCCCACTCTGATGGATCTCCTGCATATCTGCAAAACAAACAGCAACAGAATTACCCACTCTAAAGATTTAAACCTTTCTGGTGATGTAAATAGGACCTGCTGGAGAGACAGGTATGTAACCCAGAGACTAACCAGTCCCTGGAACAGACTGCCCATCCATGTGAAGCAGAGTTCCTCCCTAATCCAGTTCAAGTGTAATTTGGACAATTGCACGGGGAACAAGAAATTCATCCCTGGTTTGGCACTTATGTCTCTAATGGACACAGCCAGCCTGCAAACAGTTCATCTCCCAGGCCCTTGCTTGTAAACGTTTCATCTTTCATGTTCCTGCTAACACTTATAAAGGGTACCAGAGCTTGTCTGAGATTTGGGATGCATGGCTAAGCTTAAAAAGGCCCATGTGGTTATTAGCCTAGTAACAATCTATGATCATATAACAGAAATGTATGTAACAAAGGTCATGACATCTACCTACAAACTAGAAGGTAATGTTTGTTGTGCTTACAGTGATTTTTGCTACCCTGTGTTGTGCTCCCATAGGTGACAGGTATTCAGATGCTCATTAAGCTCAGATAGTGAGTTCACTCATTACAGCTGAGTAATGCCTACACCCTAACAAAACCTCTGGGTGTCAAATTTGCTTGTTCATATTTGCATTAATAATTACAAAACCATGCTGCAAACAAAGTATTAAAATATTTCCTCTTATAGATTCATAGGTTCATAAGTTGGTACTAGGCTATCGGCCCTAGGAACTATACAAGCCTAGCCATAACAAATCTCTGGATATTTTTTCCCTCAATATTTGCTTCCCTGGACCCCTGTCTAGCAGGGCGACTGGTGTGATCCCCGGGGTGAATTTCCTATCTCCCATCCAATTGTCAAGGTTCCTTTTTGAAGAGGCCCAAGGAGGTACTCTGATTGACATCTATGGGCAGTCTATTCCAGAGCATGGGGAGTCTCTAGGTCAGAAACCTAACCATCCAGCATGTTTTGTTCATTGTAATGACAAGGTTTAGATCCCTGGAGCATGTGGCTCTGCAGGATTGGGATTTCTTTAAGTGGAGCATGTCCAACAGCTCAGGGTTTGACATGGCCTTGTATGTTAAGCAGAGATCGCCTCTGAGTAGACGATATGCCCCACAGTGTAGCTGGAATTTTTTTAGATAGTCAGCATAGGGCATCTGCTTTAGGCCTGGGATTCTTTTAGTGAGGTATTTCTGCGGCCTTTCAAGCTGTTGCAGATGTCTTGTGAGGTACATACTAAACGGGGCGTTGTACTCTATAATGGGTCTAATGAGGGATGAGTACAGTTGGACAATGACCTCATTTTTTCTGTATGAAAAGCCCTTAGTGATAAGGTGTGCCACATAGAAGGATTTCCTGACTGTTGTGGCGATATGGTTATCGAAGGTGAGACCACTGTCCACCTGTGTCCCTAAGCCTCTCATTACACTTTCAGTGTTTAGTGTACTGCCACCTATGTGGTAATTCATGGGTACATGTGTTTTTTTCCAAAGGGGATAACTATACATTTCTTAGCATTAAGCTTGAGCCTATGGCTCTGTCACCAAGCATCTGTTTCTGTAAGGCTCTTTTGTAGAATATCCACATCATTTGGGGATTCAATAATGGCTCCCAGTTTGCAGTCATCTGCGAACTTTGTTAGCCAGAGTCCCTTAGTATTGGCCTGTACTTCAGAGAAGTAGAAGCCAAACAAGAGCGGTCCCAGGACTGAACCCTGAGGTACTCCACTTGTCATTTGTCTGGAGCTGGATTTGGATTTGGCTACTTTTACGACCTGGGTTCTGTCAGTAAGCCAGTTGGCAACCCATCGAGTGACATAGGGATTTATGCCCCGCTTAGTAAGTTTATCTATGATTCCAGAGTGGGGGATGGTGATGAAGGCCTTGGTGAGGTCCAGATAGGCTGTGTGGACCACCTTACCCTCATCCACAGCTCTGGAGATCGATTCGAAGAAGTCAGTCAGGTTCAGGAGACAAGATCGGCCATTCATGAACCCAAACTGGGTGGGGTCCAGTGTTTGAAGGTTGCCAATATCTTTGTTTATAAGTTCCATGATAATGCGTTCCATGCCCTTGCAGATCAGGCCCATCAGACTGACAGGACGGTAGTTCCCGGGATCCAAGATGGATCCCCATTGTGGAGTGGGATAACTGTAGATGTGCACCACTCAGTGTGCACGAAGCCTAAGGTGAGGCTATGATTAAACATGACACTTAGGTGAGGTGCCAGTTCATTTTGTAGTTCATGTAGTACACAGCCCAGGATGTCATCTGGTCCCATGGATGCTGTATTCTTAGCTTTGGAGAGTGCGGTTTCTACCTGTGTGGCCGTGATTATCAGAATTTGGCAATCCTTTGATATTGAGATGGGCCCTTTGGGGGGGTGAGAGGGGGAGTGAAGTTGGCACTAAATCGATCTTCCAGGATATTGGCAATATCCTTGGGATCAGTATATTTAATGCCATTCTGTTGTAGCTCAGAGCAGATCTGAGCATTGCCATTTAGATTCTTGACATAACTATAGAATGCCTGGTGGTTGTCTTTGGAATCTTTGGCAATTTTATTTTCGTAACTAGCTTTGGAGGATTTTATGAGGGATCTCAGCTTCTTACTGCGGCTGGTAAGGGAGTTTTTCCTCTTTTCTGCAACAGTTTCTTCCTTCTTTTGTGTAGTTTGTTTACAGCAGGGGACCACCAGATTGGCTTCCTTTTTAGGAGGAAAGTGCTTTGGTTCTATTTGGCATGGCACGATTCATGCACGAGTGGATATCCTCTTACAGTGCCTTAGTGTAGGATTCAGCAGTCAAACTTTCCGATCCCATCTGCATGGGTGTCATGAAGTTTTTCACTTCTGACTTGAGTAGCATGAAGTTGGCTTTGGAGAAGTTTTTTATGGTGGTCTCCTTACTGGGGGTTGGGGGTGGGATGAGGATGTCAAGGGTGATTTGCTTATGGTCAGACCTGACCAATGAGAGGGTGACCACTGGTGTGGAGCATCTATCTCCCATGTTGGTAATGACCAGGTCAAGGATATTGGAACCCCTGGTGGGACAATGGATTAGCTGATCCAGGGCATTGGAATTTATGAATTCCAAGAACCGTTGGGGAAAGGTGTTAGTATCCAAGTAGTTTTCCCAGTTAATGGCAAGATAGTTGAAATCACACTGTATTGATATTTGACCTCTGTCCAGTACAGGTAAAGAGATATTGTTATTCATATAATATTTATTTCTAGTGCCATAAATGTCATACTTTTCTAAATATCTCAACAACCAAGAAACAGACAGAATTGCTCAGATTCATACAAAAGCTCTTAGCTGCATGAAAAATTGCTGCTGACAGTATGTGTGCAACTTCAGTGGTTGCTGAGATATTTTAGTTGTTTACAAAATACTACAGACTTAATGGTTACTGTGTTTATTGTTACTTAAAATAAGCCAGTTTAAACCCTGGAGCCTAAAGAATACTATCCCCGGATTCACTATCCTTCCGTGCAGGACTTGCTTAGTCCTGCGCGGAAGTGGCCGTTTAGGAGCAGGATGGCAGCACACCATGCATATTAATGAAGGCGCACTGCCTGAGTTCCTAAATGGACATGGGGCATGTACGTGTGCAGGGGGCATGTCTGAGAGCAGAGCTCTCAGAATATACACACCCCTGCAATGAAGAACAGCAGTGTATGAATAAGAATGAGCGAGACTGCTCATAGATGTTTGCATATCCCCAGCAACATCCCACCAAGTTTAAAAGAGCAATAGTTAAAACATTAAATATAAAGAAGTGTTTTTTTTTTATATAAAACAGATTAAATTTAACCATAGGTGCGCGGGTTTGCCCATCGTTTAGCTATGATTAATGCAGATTAAATGGCACAAGAGGATAAAAAGCAAAATATATCCAAATAAAGCAGTACAATAGTGTAGTGGGCAGAGCATTTGCCTCGTGAGCAGTCATTCCCGGTTCGAGTCCCACTCCAGTACAATCATTTTCCATGTCAAATCACTTTATGATCAATTGATTTTGTTGCATAATCTACGACATAACATATATTTGTGAACTGGAGTACTGCATTAAATGCAGATATGAGGTGTCATCGTCATAATGTTGTAAAGTCCACAGATAATCACAAGTGCCCCATACAGTATATGTACACAGGAATCAGGGATACAAAACAAATGGAAGGTAAAATGTGTAATGAATGATAAATCCATACAGTTTCCAAATCCACTACCTTCCCAAGAACCATTAGACATTACTGTCTACATTAGTGCAATGGTAAACAGGAGTACGCAGTAGTAAGCAAGAGTAAGCATATTTAAGCATTAAGTGTGTTTAAGTCCGTTTGCATGGGGGTAAACAATGCGCACACAGGTTAAGTAATATTGAAGCTAACACTCTGTAAGCATATTTAACTGGAGGTTAGCATTGCTTATCTTCATGCAAGCCTGCACAAACCCGCTTACAATTGCTTAAATGTGCCTTAATCAATCTGTATGCATCAGCCACTGTTCTGGCCAGAAACAAAATAAACAGCCTTTGCAGGTCTTGAACCCAAGACCTGTACACTATAGTCACAGTAGTTAACCACTAAGCCATCACAGCAGTATGTAAGACTGAGGTTTCACCAAACAGACCCTCACTATAGGAAATACAAACTGAACATGTGAAAGGACTCTATACAGTTTTATATTGTATAACCTACTACAGGGCATAAATATGTGAACTGGAGTACTGCATTAAGCCCAGATGTGAGGTGTCATTGTAATAAAGTGTTGAAATCTGCTAATAAGCACAAACACCCCATACAGTATATGTACACATGAATCAAGGATATCAAAAACATATACAACATGTAGTGAATAATAAATCAATGCCATAAAGCAAATATAATGCAAATTAAATATTAAACAACACTAAGCATTGCACAGCCCAGCTTAGTAGGTTTAACCAATGTGTAGGCCAGCTAACTCAGTCTGCCCATTGCTATACCCCTTTAAGCAATGCCAACCTTAGGTAAGCATGTTTGCCCATAGCTTAGCATTTTATAACCATCCAATTACAGCAAAGTGCGGGAAACCAGCCTTATTTAAATCCAACAGGCGGGAATACATCTAATAACTGGTTGCAGCTTCCCCTTGTAGGCAATATGTCTGGAATGAGAGAGGGTGTGCCTTTTTGGGCACAGCAAGGGGACATCCAGGAGTCCAGAGTCATGGCAGAAATCCTTGTGAAAGACCATGACCAGAGACTGCTGCAGGGCCAGTACCAGGGTTCCCAATACAAGGCAGAAGCCTGGGACCATCTCGCCCATGACCTCACCAGTGCCACTGGCATACCCCAAACTGGTGGGCAGGTCAAGCATCACTATGCCAACCAGAAGCGGAGAAAGGGGGATCTCTTGGATCAGTGGATCCAATAGGCTAGGAAGACAGGGGATGTCCCAGCCTTGTGTAAGTATCGGTCCACTATCTGTTTAATAATTTCCAGCTCATGTATATTATGGATAGGTATGGCTAAATATTCCTCTTATATCTTTCACAGATGCAGGTGAGCGGGCTGTGAACCAGGAAGCCCATGGCTATAGACTGCAGAGGTCACGATGCGAGGCAGCTTAGTAATACTCTTACATGTACTGTCATAGGAAATAAATCAAAAAAGTAGTAGTAAGTTAATTGCCTGTATAAAACCTGAATTGTTTAAGGCATGTACTGCATACACCAGAGAATAGGGTAGGAAGGGTCTCATATAGGTTGTATGTAAATAAAAGCATAATATCCTGACAATTAAGGTCTAACTGCTGGACTGCATGCGTTCACTCTGGTATCATATGATAATGTAAAGTTGCAATCACTTAATAGTACTGTTGTAGTAAGCACTGTTACCCACACTGTGCTACATAAATAAATAGTGAAGGAATGTCTGTATATGACTGTTGTAATCCCAAGAGGTTAAATAATACAAATGAGAGAGACTTATACAAAAAACACCGAAAAGACAGACAACAAAATCCAAATAGTATACTCAACTGTGATGTGAACTGTTGTTTTTGTTTTGCACACACAGCCATGGTTCGAATCCTGGGAGTGGTAGTAGGCTGTATGCAGAATCATACCCCACAAGTGTATAGAAATGTCCAGAATGTCTAGTAAATTATCCCATAGCTCCTGCCTGTTACCCTGTCCCCCTGGAAAATCAGTGGGATGATCCCAGACATTTAGGCAGTAAACAAAACATACAACTGATTGTCAGACATCTATAACAACAAACCTGTCACTCTAGCAACCTCCCAGAACGTTATGAGAGTAAGTAGCCAAGTATGTCCCATCTCCACCCCCATGTTGTCAAGCTGAGACCAGAGTGTGTACAGTAACAGAGTGAAATGTATGTCCATAATACTAATATGGAAACTGGCAATTTGTGTGGCAGCATGCAGGTAGTGCTAACAAACATTGCTCCCACAGGTCTGTCAGATATGAACACTGTGCCTATAAATAAAATATTAATATCCTGTACTGTTACTGTTTACTCTGGTATTGTATGGCATTGTTAGTGTTGCAGTTGCTCAGAATAATAAAGTATAACTCATCACTGTCACCCACACTGTACTACATAATACAACTGTCTAAGAAATCCTGTATAAGAGTGTTGTAATTACAAGGTCAGAATGTAAAACCACAGGAGAATTAAGGGTGGCCACAGTGCTGCAGCAGTTAGTGTTGCTGCCTTACAGCAAGAAGTTATCCAGTTCAGTCCTCGGCTGGGGTGTCCTCCATGTGGAGACTGCATGTCCTCCCTGTGGTTGTGTGGATTTCCTTTGGGTGCTCTGGTTTCCTCCCACATGCCATAGGTGGATTGGGCACTCTAAATTGGCTCTAGGTGTGAGTGTGTGCATGTGTGTGCCTTCTGTGGAAGGTTGGGTGCCGGGGTGGCAACTCAACACCATAAAACTCCATTACCAATCATGAGCAAACAAGTGATCCACTGTGGTGAGCCCTAACCGGGAAAAGCTAGAAGAAGAAATCAGACAAAAGATACTCAGCAATACCTATATAGCACACTCAACTGTGATGGACAATGTTTTATTTTTAGAAGACACAGCCATGATTCAAATCCTGGAAGTGGTAGTAAGCTGTATGCAGAATCATACCCCACAAGTGTACAGAAATGTCCAGTTATCTGGCCCATATCTGCTGGCTGTTATCCTACCCCTGCCATATCAGTGTGCTAATTTCTGACATGTAGGCAGCATTTCATGTCATATAACTGACTGTCAGACCTGTACATAATTAGAAAATGTCAAATAAAACAAACCTGTCATTGTACAAGTCATTAAAGGTTTAAGAGGGCAATAGTCGAAATATGTCCCGGTTCACCTGCATATGATGAAGACATGCCCAGAGTGTGTGCAAAAAGAGATGGACAGGTATGTGCATAACATCAACCTGGAATCTGGGAGTATGTGTAGAAACAGTTAGGTAGTGTTAACAAACAATACCTCCACAGGTATACCAGATAAGAGGTGTATACTGCAGGTAAAACTAGTTCATGTGTATAGTTGTCGATAGCCATACCAGTGTCCAAACTAAGGCAATAGGGTAGTGTACTAATACCTGTAAATTACAGATCACAGTACTGACTAGGAAAGTAATGCGTACTACAGGAATATAATAGTTGTTAATTGACATCTTTCTCCCCCACCACCATATCTGCAACAATAAACTAAATAGACAACTCAATTGGTATGTGCTGACTTAACTCTACTCTTGGGACATATGTCCTATTGTTTGATAATTATTTAAATTTGTTTCTATGCATGTACTATGTTGAAATACTCCCACATTGGTGGCATGCTGCCATCAATGTACCTGCATACCACTGTGGTCCCATATATGCACATGTTCTGTTTGCTATGCAACTGTCCCATATCTGGTGTTTGGGTTAATGGAAATATATATGCATGCTGTTATACCTAATCCTGGAATGTGTTGACTATTACTGTCCCACATATGTTGATAAAATTTAAACACCATAGCACGTTTGGGAAGGCCGGCCCCCGCGGTCCCACCTGTCCTACTTCAGCTGGCCGTGGCACCAGGCACCAGCACGTCTGGTGCCCAACCTGGGACCTCCTCGTCCATTGGTCCTGCACCACCTTCAGGTGGAACCAACTCAGGGGATGGAGTTTTCCCCCCCAGGAGTGGGCACGGACAGGAACCTGTCATCCATTGCCAGGTCCAGTTCGTGGTGTGTAGTGAGCTCCGCAGGGAGGTTGGAGATCTGCTACGCCAGCTTGAGGGCTGTGTGTTGCAACTAGAGGGTCAGCCTGGTGACTCAGCCCCCAGCACAGCTACCTTTGGGGCTGTGAAGGTGCAGTGGTGACTGCCCATGGGTGGGGACCTCAATCCCATTGTTTCCACTATGGGGCTCATGGGTTTCCAATTTCCCAACACCCCTCCCCATCAAGGTGTTTACCGCCACATGTGTCATATACTGCCCCTGTATGCATCTTGTTTGTCTTGTCTGTTAACCTACCCAATCTACCTCCCCAGATATACCTACTATCCCTCCCCAACATCCCACTCTCACCTGAAAAAAAATAAAAAGGGCAATCTGTTCCCAAAAACAAATCTCGCCTTACACATAGCTGTCCATTTCGCACACATATGCCTACTGGATACATGTAATCTGGTCTAATTGGCTTAACAACACATTATTGTTGTCCTCACCCCTCTCTCAGTGGTATGAGTATCCAAATCTATCTCCAAATTCAGTGTATATGCACAGCTGTTGTTGTAGAAGAAATGGGCAGCTATGGACCTTCCCTACACCCTTCCTGCACAAGCCTAGCTATTTTCCCTACTGTCTTTCCCTCTTTGTGCCCCTTATTCACCACTTTCCTATCAACCTTTTTTTCATTTCTTTTAAAGAAATTAGCGTGGGGGCAAGCAGGAGTAAGCACTTTTAAGCAGCAGTAAGCGGGTTTAAGCCTGTTTGCATGGGGGTAAGCAATTTCTACACAGGTTAAGGAACTGAGAAGCTAAATCAGTATAAGAAACTGTAACCAGAAGTTAGCATTGCTTACCTCCCTGCAAACCCGCTTACAACTGCTTAAAAGTGCCTTAATCATTCCCTATCCAACGGCCCTTTTTCTGCCCAGCAACAAAATAAACAGCCCATGCAAGGCTCAAACCTAGGACCCTGCACACAATAGTCAAAGTGATTTACCGCTAAGCCATGTCAGATATGCATAATCCTGATGTTTTCACAAACATATCATCCAGCACAGTCATTCAACAGTATAGGAAATGTATTTAAACATGTAGATGTATATATTTATGTATTTATTTATTTTACATATGTTAACCATGTTAATCTGACTGAGCTTTTGGCTTATTTTCGGCAAAGACCGGGGGAGAAAAGCTCCTCAGTGAATAAAATGTAAGTCCAATTACAGTCAGCAAAAAAGTTACTATCAGGTTACAATAGCACGTGCGCGTGTATACATATTTCTATCTAAATAGTTTTAGATATAAATGTATGTATATATATATATATATATATATATATATATATATATATATATATGTATGTATAGATATATATATATATATATATATATATATATATATATATATATACACACACACACACACACACACACACACACACACATACACACATACCTACATATGTATATATATATATATATATCCATATGCATACATCTGTGGATATATATGTCTACATACATATATATAAAACAATGTATGTATGTAAGTATATATATATATATATATATATATATATATATATATATATATATATATATATATATATATATACAGATATATAGCTATAGATATAAAGGAGAACATAACAAATACATTTATGACCACAGGCACCATTAATGGGGGTGAGGGGGCCCAAGCTGCATACGTCTTGTACGTATTGATATTACCCCCCCCACAGCCAAACAGATCTACCCTGCAAAACAATACCAACTGTTGCAAGTCCCATAACCAGAACCCGACACAACATGGGCACAAGATGTTAATAGTAATCCATCCTACCTGTATGATGTCAGGCTGGTATCAATAACATATCATGCAGTACAGTCTGGCTACCATAGGGAATGTACAATGTGGAAGCAATAAACATTCCTAAGATACATACACAGACACACAGACACACACACACACACATATGCAGATATATATATATATATATATATATATATATATATATATATATATACATATATATATATATATATATATATATATATATATATACATATATATATATATATATATATATATACACACACACACACATATATATATATATATGTAACTGCACATACACGCACAGAGATATGTATAGGAAGATACATATTTAGAGGGTGCACACCATACGGAACAGCCAGTATTCCTACAATTGCCGCCTTACTAAACAGACACTGTATGAGTCACCCTTACAACAGACAATTGTTGCCTGAAACATATACCCACAGAGAGGTAAAAGGATATAACACCACACACAGGTTTGCACACATGAGAAAGCTTTATTTGTGTACTATTACAGTTGTATATGCCATGTCCTATAGCTGTTTAGACTTTGAAATACATATAAACAGACTAATGCAACTCAAACAGATCAATTAATACAGTATTCCGGACCGCATAATATATGTTGCTGTCCAGGCCAAGGCCTTCAAGTAGTACAACAGTAAAGACAGACTGGGCCACAGGATAACAATCAATCAACAGTGAGTAATGCAGATGTATAGTCCAGCAGCCTCTATCTACACTCTGTAAGCAATCCCTAGGGGGAAAAGATTTCAGCTGACACAATGGGATGTATCTGTTACATAACAAGGCATAACTGAAACCATCACAATCACACTGACAAAACGAACAGTCTGTATGGCATGAGGCAGTAGGCCTGCATTTTCCCAAGGTGAAATGTATGGTAATGTACATCCATATACCTTAAGACAGCTTACTCCTGATATCCCTCACATGTTATAACAGCCTAGGTTATTTATGGTGCATCCCCCCATAGACTGACATACAGGGGCATATACCACTGTTACATACACTGACCTCTGGACTGCAGAAGGGCACATGTATTCTGCAGATGAAGCCCACACATATATGGACCCAACCCCACAATATGTGTGGGGTCCACTACAGCAGTGGAATGATGGCAGGAATGGCAGCATGACATACTCACAGGCCACTACATAACAACCCCTGACAGCATGTCATATGGACAAGGCCTGGTATGTAGGTGAAGGACAGAGGCCAAAACACAGGCCCATATGTGAAATAGTGTTGTCATACACTAAGCAAGTTGCTGGGGTTACAGGATAATCTGCAACATATGCTTAGTCAGGAATATGAAGTCAGAAACACAAATGGATGTAGCCATGTACTGATAGCACTCAACACACACACACTGCCAGTGATATATCTGACACAATACCTGTGTGGTGGACAGATGAAACATAACAGGCACACCTCTGGCCATCAAGTGTATAGGCCCACAGTTGAGAACTATGCAGACAGACTGCATTCCATTTTAAACTAGTATGTACACACAAACCCTGTAACACTGGTGCTATACAATGGATACAACAACACTACTCACACTCCGTAGTTCTTGAACCTCATACAAATATGTAGCTGGCCTGAGTGTGCAAGTTCTCTTGTAAGAGATATTGTTGCCTGCTATCTGTAACACTGCTGCCCACACACAGAAAGGATGTCCACCATACAAGAAAGGTAAAGGGACCACACCCACATGATGTCGGGATTTACAGAAGTGAGTTGCCATGACAGTGGTAATTGGAAGTACTACACAGCATGTTGCATGCAGGTAGCATGTGGAGGACACTGAGTGATGCAGAGGCCATCACCTGTTCATGTGCATCACCTACAAAAGCCATGCTGCAATCTATTCCAAGCAGCTCAATCCATTTACTGGAGAGAGAGAAAGAGGGAGAGAGAGTGAGAAAGAGACACAGAAACCAAGTCCACAACCAAAACCAAAACCAAAACAGAAACAAAGAAAGCAGGCTAAGGCCATAGCCAAGGAGAAAAAAAAACCTCCTGCAAGGAAACCATCCACTACAGACCTCATTCCCACAACAGGTATGTGAAGTATATATACATGTAATCGACTATAGTACTTGGTCCATAATACTGGGATAGATGATGTGGAATGATATACATGTGCCATCAGGTGTTGTAATGATGTTCATCTGAACAACTGCTATGGACAATAGAGTCTGTCCCTGTGGGTAGTGGGCATAATAATGGCATGCAGGTGAAATAGTCCATAACAGGCCAGCAATTATAGTGTCCACACAGGGAACATGGCCACAAACACATAGCACAAAGTGTGGTACAATACAATATATGTCCCAATGGTAGGTAAGCTGTAGCCATACCTAGTGAGTTCTGTGAACAATTTGTTGTCACTGATATGGTGGGGGGGTGACAGAGATATGTATTAAGAACTATGGTAACCTTGCTGTATGAGTTGCTCAGACCTGTTTCTATCTTTATGTCTTTCAGGCAAGATGTCCCACAGCCGTTTACCAGGGTATTCAGTGGCGGAAAATTGGGTAATTTTAAAACCACCTTATACAGCACTATCTGGTTCTTTTCAGCAGGACTGCCCATAAGCATCAGGAGCAGACCACCTTGTGGAATGATCTAGTCCACAGGTTCAATGATGTCGGCCTGCATAACCGCAGTTATAAGCAGGTCTGACATCATTGTACTGACCTTCTTCGCAATGCCCGTAAGCATGCTGCTGCAGTCTGGGGGGATCACCTTGCAACAGGGGGAGGGTCATGCCATCCATCCCCCCCTGACATGAGGAGCTCCTTGCCAGCCTCATGACACCTGCCCACCCACACACCCAACAACTGGCAAAGACCATTGTGGAGGTGGGTGCTACCCACACACCAGCTGAGGAGCATGCAGGTAAGGGTACATCAGTAGACCACTGTTGCGTATGCATCTACATCTGTACAGGTAGATCATGCATATGTGAGATGTCATATATTTAGTCTGCTGTATAGTAGTAGTTATAAACAGATGTGCATAAGCAGTAGTATTGTGGACTTGTACTGTTGATATACTGTAATGCTGCACCTACCCTGTAGCAATGCCACAGCTGTGGCCACTGACATCACATCTCTCACACTCTTATGTAGGTCCCTCTAGTATACCACCAAGGCAGCAGCCTGTAGCTGGTGAGTATGGTTTATGTCCATGCTTGCCAATACGCCATGCTGTAATGGCTATGGTATATTCCATGCACACATCTAACACACCTATCCATAATGCATACCATACATATTCACGTATTGTTGTTGTTAAATGCACTGCATCACAGTGGTGATCATGATGGGGTATCTAAAGGGTATGTCAGATGCCTGCAATATAACTAACATCCTGTCATTCCAAAATGTGTCCACATGTATGAACATAATGGTGGGAGACATGGCCTACAGTAGGGACATGTGTGAAAACATCACCCTTATACAGTGCTACAACAGTGTATATACACGAGTATTATAATGACAACTGTTACAGATCTACACTATGGCATAACATAATACTGTGGTCCACATTATTAGCTGGGACTAGGCTGTTACATGTGGTATTCAGTGTTTGGGACACTGCAAACTGACATGCATGTGTAGGCCATACTTGTCAAGCATCTGCAAAAAGGCTAAAGGTGGGGAGGGTGTGTCATCATGACACACCAGTGCACTACTGCAGGGATCCTAAGGATGCTAAGAATGGCTGTATCTGCACACAGTCAGGTTCAGGAACTGTGGCAGACTTAACCCTAACTCCACAGCAATAGTGACGGCAGTGTGTGAACTCCAAGGGATGTACACATGAGTTGACCTTGCAATCATGCAGAGTTGGGGAACATGTGTAGGGCAGACTGACCATATACTGGCAAATGCAGATAGCCCATGCTAGTATACCCCTGCCAGGAATAGTGATTGTTGCAGTGCACATAACAATAGGTGCAACAAAGCATCATGATAAGGGTGTGCACACATATGCACCCATGGAGTGTATGCATCGCTGTCAGCATCTGCACACCTAACACATTTGTTAGACACTGCATGTGAATGTACAGGACATATGTCACATATCAGGCTTATGTACTGTTAATATATGCGGTGATGTGGTCCCATGGCAGATCAAGGAAGAGTGTGTCATATCAGTAAGGGTGTGTACACTCCCCATAGCCATGGTAAGGTCTGACGGTTGTCAGTGTAATAGTATTGTATTGGTCATACATGCACCGCTGATGTTGAGATCTGTAAAATAAGCATCAGGCATTCACAAATGACATCTATCCAAATATCATCCCAGGTATGTGTCGCTCAAACACATAGGGGCTGTGAGCATTAGAGCAGACATGACTGGCACAGTAATACACATTTAGCAATGGTTTGTACACCTGAGAGGTTTGGTGCACAGTACATGGCAGGGTGCAGAACAGGTTCACAGCAATACTGTGTACATGGGTGAGGTGTTTTCCATTGGAAGGGGAATCACCTACTAACACAGCCCATGCATCACACACATGTATACTATTGCTAGCATGGATTGACTATAGCTGCACTGCATGCTGTTTAGTACCATTTGTTATGCATGTTGACATATGGGTAATGGAAGGACTGTGTGTACTATATTTGTGCAAACTCACCTGTAGGTATGCGAGTGTGTGCGTGTGTGTGTGTGGGGGGGTTATTTAGTCTGTAAGTGCAACCTGGTAGAGTGGAGGGGGGTTAATGCATGTAGGAAGTGTGTGTGCATGTGTGTGTGTTTGTATGGGTGTCCATGTATACACATGTGTGATTGTGGGGTTGTTCATAAGGCAGTACTTCCCTTTGGGATCGTGCAGTACATGGACATGGACTGACACACGAGACACCAGGAATACTTGTCTGATATGTAATCACAGGACAGCTGATAGTATAATAAGGTCTGTAGCATGGAACATGCATTGGAAGGGAAAGTAGACACCAGGTATACCCGTAATACTGCAATCAGCAGAAAGGTGAATGACTACCCATGTATGCAGCACTACAGATGCATTGGGGAATTACTAGACAACACCAGGGAGTGTATCCATATGCTACTGTTGTCTACATGATAAGTTGATTGAGCAGCAGATCTGGCATGTACTGAGCAATAGTTACATGTGGCACTCCAGTGCGTGACATTATGGAGTGAGCATAGTAGCCGCTAACATATAGAGGCCATGCTCACAATGTCCAGACATACCCAGGGTGAACACTGGATGACAACAGTGAGGCCATGTCAAACCTACTCCACTCAAGTCAAGGAGATAATGGAGTAATAGGTATTGTGTTGTGATTACTTGTCTAGGCATTTAGAGGAATGATACATTAATGAGTGGTATTAATGAGTGTATGTTACCAAGTGTGCTGCAGGATGGAGAACCTATGTGAATAAATGTGGGACTGTCTGTAAAATCAGGGACAGGTAGGTATTAAAGTGGAATGTCAGTGTGTGTGTACGTGTGTGTGTGTGTGTGTGTGTGTGTGTGTGTGTGTGTGTGTGTGTGTGTGTGTGTGTGTGTGTGTACTGTTAAGCAATGCTGTATAGGTCTTAAAGTGCATTTCTTGTTTTCCACTCACAGGTGGCAAGGGGGGTCAGGGTCCCTTCTGCACGCAATCTGATGTTGTTGTCCATACAGACACTGAAGATAATGATAGCACTGTTGGGGCACAAGTGGGGTTGTCAAAGGCCAAATCTGTGCCATCATTTGACATCCCCCTCTTAGCCACCCCAACCCTGCACACAGTTACAGTGCCTATACATACCCCATCACCAGTGGTGGTTGGTGGCAGTGCACAGAAGAGTGTGGTATATATGCCTACTGTGTCTGGTCACAGCAGGCATAGCCAGATGACCGGCAGCGCACCATATAGGCACATGTACTGAGGTGTTCGTGGTAGGGCCGCTGGTCATCATGCCCTGGCAGAAGTGCCACAACTGGTATCACCAGGTGCATGTTTCAGACTGTCATGGTGGCTCAGGTAAGTATGGAACTCTACACAAGACAAGGTTTGGGGCTGCAGAGGGCTGCTGTCTCATCTGCAAGTGACAACTTCCATGAACTTTCTGGTGCCCTCCGTGATTATACCAAGGTCAAGGATAGATGGGTGGGTGAGATGGTGGGCTTCATCGACCGTGGTTTATCTGTGCTCGAACATGTAGTGGGAGTGCAGCGACAGCTGCGTGGATGAAGGCCAGCAACACCAACAGCTGGCAGTCAACGTGGATGTGCTAGGACATCAAGGTGCTCCTATAGTGGCAGTACCAGCCCCAGCACTGCAAGGTGGGCACTGTCCACACCACACCACAGCAAGCCACATGCATGTGGCCCTGGCCAGTCTCAACAGGGACCTGGTTCCAGCAGACATCTGTCATCATCAAGGGAGAGTAGCACATCGAGGCCTGTATCTGGATGTGCCCATGGAACCTCTGGCAGGCACAGTCCACGTGTCCGTGGCTGGAGGTGGTAAACTGCACACCCTGCCAGGTATGGTCTGCTGCTGTCCAAGAAACACCAGTATAGGGCAGCCACATGGCAGAACTGCGTGCATGCATACCCACACACTATACGAACACACCTAGGGCAAGCCCATACCTACACATACCACATCACCATGCCCATTTCAACTAATTACACCCCTCACCCACACACATGGTGTCAAATGTATGGCCCACCCTCAGTCTCTGGTAAACCAACAACACACCCTGTGCATATATGATACCTGTGCCACATCCCTGTCATCCATAACATTGATGCAGCAACAGGCTAATATGGGTCTGATGCACACAGTGGCTGTACTACAGTATACCAATGTAATGCTGTGTAACATGTTGTCAGGAGTAATGTTTAATGCATACATGTCAGGTGGTGTAGCTGTCCAGCCATGATGCATTATAGCTGTTAGTAACACTAAGTGATTGTGATCTCCATAATGTTATTAATTTGTATTGTAGGTGTACATGTGTCAGCAGGATGATGATCTGCAGTCATATCCCACAAGGGGTATGGCACTGTAGTCACACCATGGCTGTGACATATCCTGGTTACAGATGAACACATGTCACAGGTTTGTATAACAGCTATTGCCTGTTCCACATGGACAGGTGACCAGCTGGGACATGTATAATCAGCAACCTGATGTAGATCCGTCCACATACACACACACACTCTTACTTGGCAACACTGGGACCAGACCCCTACCTAGGTATGTAGTGCTACTGAAGTCTGTGGCTTTCATTGTACACACCACACAGCATTTAGGGTGAAGTGTGTTCCAGGTTACTTGTTACATACAGACCATCCCCAGACATGTACAGTATGGTAATGGGGGATGCAATGTTTGTATATGGACAATACATAGTGTGACATACCATCATATACACATTAAAAGACACATAACAGGCAGACACATATCCAAGAGACTTGGGCCTATCGGTGCTAACTAACTTGTCAGTGTGTCCAATGTGTTACAGGTAGGCTGCACACAGCACATGCATAACTGGGCTGGATTGTGGTATCAGTTACCTGTATGGTTGATGGTGACACTGGTCACCATACAGTGGTACATGGGACATGTACCGGGTGTACCATGGTGTAATGACAATGTACACAGCACACACATCCCACAGTGGATATTTTACTCACTGGAACCCATGATGAAACTCTGACATACCCACCATCACACATTGTGCACGACTGTGATACAACCCATTGTACATCCCAACAGTGGTACTACAGGGATATGTATCTTATGCACATGCCACAGGCATAGTAGGGTGTTGCATTGTCATGTCTCATCTATGGGCAGCAACAACACAGATAGTACTACTGTGTGGCAATGTGTATTGTAATAGGAGTATGTGACCATGGAATGCTGTACCCTACAGATATACAGACATGCACACTTACACACACTTGCCAGAAATCAATGGGTATCCCATGCATATAGTCCCATTTGTAAAACATGTAGCTGTTAGGGAGAGAAGTGTAACGCGGTACATGAAATGTCCAATACAGCAGCAGCATCCAGCCACATCTTACTATGGAAATGGGTGTTGCAGTAGTTGTGAAGGCCCTCATGGTATTCCCAACTACAGGTGTACTAAACACAGACACTGCTATCCTCAGTAATGCACACGTACATGTGTTAGTACTGGGGTGCATCACTGCAGGTGGTCATAGGTGTGTACCTGGCTATTGCCCATGGAGAAATGGATAGTGTAGAGGATGTGTGTACACTGGTATCATACCACCTTCCAAGTGCCAGCAGACAATCTATAAGCAGACATCACTGTGGTGGCCCTCAGGGTGAGAGTGACATGTATCAGCCAATCCTCTGGGTGCCTCCTGCAAATGGCCACTGAGGCAATCCAGTTGACATATATGCAACATGTATTACAACACATGGTTAGTGTCTGTGATGGAGAACTCTACCCAAGCATGTTTTATTGACTGTGGTAGTGTAGTGGAGGTACCTTTGGCATGTGGTGCGTATAGCGTGTTGTCTCCTATATGTGCCAGTTATAACACAGCTGGGCAGACATGTCAGTGTCAGTCAAGCACAGGTTGCCTGTACTTATCCAAGCTGGATACCTGCCATCTGCACATCTATACAGGGACTGACAGACATCTTCTTGGCAAGTAGCTATGCAGTAGGATGAATGTGTCAACAGATAGACATCTGACACCAATATGTATGCCATTACTACATGTTGGAAGCCCTCACTGACATGTGCTGTACAGACAGTAGTCTACAGTTACTTTCCACACATCAGATCATTATCCAGTAGGGGATATATACTGTGACACAGCTCACACACCAGGAGCACAACAGTGAGGCCTCAGAGTACAGCTATACCTGCAGGTGTGCTTGTTGTCAGTACTACATTTAGCATTCTACTCTTGCCTCGGAAAGCACTGTCAACAGTAGTACCGCCATGATACATTACATACCAGTGTGACAGCATGTAACCTGGGTTACTAACCTTATATGTAACACATTTACATGGATAACAGTGCTGTACAGGTCTTATATACTTGAGTGCCCCAGACATAACATTCACACCCCTTGCTACTGTAATGACAGCACATAGATGCATGTATTGTACATGCATTACATACACTTATTACAGATGTCATTACCCTGCTATGTTATCAGACTGGGATGTGATCACTGGTTACCAGGGCTGAGTCATGCTTAGCAGGTGTCAGCATTGCTGCAATATAACAGCTAAACAGATTTGTGCACTGGTAAGCAAAGCCTACATGGTGTAAGCGCCTGTATATTTAACAGTAGCTTAGCACCACTTAGCTTCACACAAACCCGCACACACGCACTTAAAACTGCTCAAAACTGCCTTAACCACTCTGTACCCAGCAGCCCTTGTTCTGCCCAGCAACAAAATAAACAGCCCTTGAACCCAGGACCCTGAACATTATAGTCACAACAGTTAGCCACTACGCCATGACAGCTGTGAATACAGTTGTTTTTTCCAATATATCTGTCACTACACATATTGAATAGTATTGAACAATTACTTTGACTTCCACAATTGTGTAGTACTTGTTAGTGATATTACTGTTGCATCACATATGTTGTTATATCTAAATATACACATATCAAATGCATACGGTGAGATACATCTGGGAAGATATACACAACCGTGATGTTTACACATGACAGGAATATGGATATATACATATACATATGTAGATATATGTCTACATGAACATACACATACATATTCATACACATATGTATGTCTACACATCTGTATAATGCATCATATGTATGGCCATTTGTAGATCTCTGTGTGTATATATATATATATATATATATATATATATATATATATATATATACATATATATATATATACATATATATATATGTATATATATATATATATATATATATATATATATATATATATATATAAACTATAGATATATGTATAGATATATATATATATATGTATGCACATCCTATGTGTACAGATATACTTATTTATGTCAATATATATGTAGATATCTATAACTATATGTGCATACATATTTAACCAGATATAAGCTCTATTTATGTCGGTATATATGTAGATATCCATAACTATTTGTACATATATATCTATGAATCCTGTATATGTGCAGACATATATTGCTGTGTATATGTATATATTTGAGGTTTGTATATGTATGTATATATATATATATATATATCTATATATATATATATATATATATATATATATATAAAATAACTAATGCCATATATATATATATATATATATATATATATATATATATGATACAAAACATACACACATATATATGTATGTAGATCTGTATATGTATATATATATATATATATATATATATATATATATATATATATATATATATATATACATATATTATATGTTTACTATGTCCCAAACATGGAGTGGAGTCCTACCTCAGCACCAATAGTCCTAACCTCTTAGTGCAAGGGGATGTCATGTATGTATTGCAGGTATATATGTAGACTGTTGGTACTGTAACAGGGGTTGTCTTAACAAACATGTATGTGGGAGTCACATCTGTGTTTGACATGCACGCCACCTGGCTACTGACAGACATCCTAAGGACATCCATAGTACAGTACCACTGCTAGCACAGTAATGATCCTGCTTTGGACTACAGCTTTACAGATATGACCCGATTTATGTGGACACTCTTGGCACTCTGTGGTCAGTCCCCAGAGAGATATTACACAGACCCTTCATGTGAGTCATGGTGAGCCATGCCTCACAATGTGGATGTTAGCCATGTACAAATTTGGGGGTTTATTTAAAAATCCCAAATTTGGTTAAAATTTAAAAAAATTTTGCCCAAACCCCCCCAGTCTGGACAAAGCCAATAATGGGGAATACAACCCCAAACATATTCAATGAATTCAGTCTACTATAGCTGTCAACCCTAGCACAAAAAAACCTGATGAAGCCAATAATGGGGAATACAGAACCAAAAAATAGAGACATTTCAAGATTCTCATCTTATAAACTTAGACAATCATAGGAATAAAAGGTTTTGTGTTACCATGTACTTTCTTGAAGAATATGAAGGTTGAAATTCAAATGCCTGTCATTTTATTTATTTAACATTTGTTAACCAGGAAAGTGTGACTTGGAACAAAAGCCAATTTTCAGCAGAGGCCCAGGAGAAACACTCCAGACATGCCTTTGTAACATGGGAGTGAAACCTGAGCACCCCAAACACATAGGAGGACATACAGACACCTCCACACAGAATGCATCCCAGCCAAGAATCAAACCAGAGAACCTCTAGCCATGAGGCAACAATGCTATCACTGCACCACCATCAACTATACTGAATTAAAATCCACAGATTTTGAAGTGTAGGAACAGAATAGAATAAAAAATATGAGGCAAACATCTGGTAAAAGCTTACAGATGGTGGAGGGTAGGAATTCAGGCTCTTGCTAACTACACCCCACCACCATCTGAGCCTCTTCTAGCCACCAGTATATATCAACTGGGGCATTTTTACACACACACACACACACACACACACACACACACACACGCGGTCCTCTATCTGCAGCACACACACGCTAGTTCCCCATCCGCAGCACACACACACATGTCCCTCATCTGCAGCAGCCACAACACCTTCCCTCAGTAGATTAGGGTCTGGTACACATCCTCCTTCTCCACGAGAGCAGGGCTCCAGCCTGCAGATGTTGCAGTCCAGATCTCTTCATTCTATGCAGTCATCACCACATAGAATTCTGGGCATCAAAGCACCGAGAGGATGCCTTTTCTCACTCCAGACTGCTGTTGCAGCAATCTGGATCCCCCAGTGGCTTAGGGTCTGGTAAGCACGCCCTCCTTCCTCTGCAGTCCCGGATCTCCACTCTGGCGTGGTCATCACTGTGACAGAATTCCTGGGCATCAGAGTACCGAGATGCCGTTTTTCTACTCCAGACCGCTGCTGCAGCAGTCTGGATCCCTCTGAGTTCAACAACGCTTGAAGAGACAAAAATGAAAGTTCAGAAACGCTCTGGGAATTTTTTCCATTTGTTTTATTTCTTGTTTTTTTCCTTTTTCATTAGCTGGGGCTGCAGTCCTGGGCAGTCCTTATAGCACAAGCCACCCCTTCGACTCACTGGATATTCCTTTTTCTTTTTATAATACATAAGCAGCACACATGGTTGGACTGTATTTTTTAAATAAATGAATATGTAAAGAATTATTTCTTTTTGTTTGTGGGGTGGGGGTGAGGGTGGGGTAACACACAGCAGAGTCAGACAGGGCATTTTCCAAATTTTGACATGCTAAGAGCCCAAACGGGTTCGCTATCATGGGATTAAAACCTTCCTTTTTACTGCTCTTATCTTTACTTGAAGATCTGAGGGGGCAGTGGGATCTGTCTGAAACACTCCACTAAGGATCTTTTTTGCACTTCAAGTGAAGAGTTCTATGGCAGGGTGCCAGTTAATGGATTGAGATCAGACACTGCGGTTTGGTGAGAAGTCAGATGATTTTACCAGGTTTCAGGTTCAGATGACCTGTTTCAAAGTAGTTTTGGTATGCTTGGTGTTGCCTGCAGCACCTCCCAAAGATGCACACATGTGCAAATAAATCCTACTAAGATAGGCTGGTTTTGTTTCAAAACATTTTGAGAAAAATATGTTTTCTTATTAAACAGCTACTGCTTTTAATTTTAATAAACAGTAATATGATATATTTTGGTACCTGATTTGAAATAAGCATAAGTCGAAATCCAGGAGGCTGAAGGAATTTTTTCAGTTAAGGATACAGTAGATGGAAGGGTCTTCTGGGGAGATTCACTAAGATGATCCCACCAGCCAAAGAATTACTAAGGCCAGGAGAGGAGGTTAAGGCTATACCAGGAAAAAATATGGTGGCTGCCTAGATGACAATCTCTTTGCATTACTGGCTCATAGCCAGCTGAATGGAGCCTGACAGTAGTCTGGCAGCATTGCGTGCAAGCAAAAGATAAAAAAAAAAATACAGGTGCTTTCTCATTGTCAGCTTTTACTGCAGATATGTATGGAGTAGTCAAAAGTCAGTAGTCCTTGGTTGTGACACAATAGGCATCAAAACTTCTAGGGAAGGACAGCAGAAAATGATGAATGCATATTGTAAGAGATCTACTTTAAACAGCACATGCTTAACTAAACAGTAGATTCTTTGAACCACATTTAATGCTGATAAGAAGCTTGTACAGCTGTGTGACTAGCAGCACTCAGAGGAAAAACAATTCTACTGCACAGAACATAGAACTGAAAGCCTACTACAGGCAAACAGTATATAAATAAGGCTCCCCACATTATTCATACACACACATTTTAAGCTTTGCAGTTTCAGGATTTTGAGAATGACCTATTAGCAGCCTCACTGTTACATGCATGTAACATCTTAACAAATCAGAGTAATCGCAAGTCTATTCAATGCATCAGAATACAACGCTCAGCAAAAGTATCAAAATGCCCTTGTAAGAAGCAAAACTGAGTATGCTCTTTGGGAGAAGGCAAACCAGTACCAGTCACACACCCACGCTTACCAGTACCAATCACACACCCACTGTACAAGTGCACTAGTCACAGACAAAAATGCTAGTCACAAACCCACACTACCAGAATAAGATGCAGAATCACACAGACCAGTACCAGTCCCCACACCCATCGCTTACTAGTACCAGTCACTGACCAGCACATTATCGCACACTCCTGACGCTTACTCGCAGTACTAGTCATAGACCAGTACTCAGCTCACACACCCATGCTACCAGTAACAGTCACACACCCACACTTAGCAGTACCAGTCAAAAATCAGTACTAGGTCACACACCAACACTACAATACAGTGCCAGGTCACACACCCACACACTAGCCAGTTCCAGTCACACACTACACTACCAGTAACTGGTCATAAAACCACTACCAGTCACACACACCCATGCTACCAGTACTCAGTCACACACCTATGCTGCCAGTACCAGTCAAACAGACCAGTACCAGCCACTACTGAATTCCACACTGCTGGTGTACCAGACATAGATTCCAACCTGCCAGTACCAGTCGCACCCCCGCTTATCAGTACCATTCCCACACTCCATGCTACAATACCTGTCATAGACCGTACTAGTCACCCATTCACATCCTACCAGTACCAGTCACACACATCCACATGCTACTAGTACTGGTCACAGACCACTACCAGTCACACATCCACTCAGTGCCTGTCACGACATCCACACCACCAGTACCTTCAGTCTCAGACCAGTACTAGTCACACAGCCATGCTACTAGTGCCAGTCACAGAGACTTCACTACCTCAGTCACACACCCATGCTTACTATGCCAGTCACACACCCATGCTACTAAAGTACTCAATTCACAGACCAATAGTATTAGTCATACGCCATGCTACCAGTATCAGTTCTACACCCACTCCAACAAGTACCGCTCACAGACCACTACCAGTCACACACCCCTACCAGTCCCACACTCATAACTATCAGTACCAGTCAACAGACCAGTACTAGTCACACACCCACACTACTAGTATTAGTCACACAGACCAGCCCTTACCAGCACCAAGTCACTGTCACTATTACTATAATTATTTATGTATAAGCCAGTCAGCTTATCAACATCTCATTTTTTCCCCAGGGAATAGTATGAAAGACTGAAATACATAGATGGCTATCTGATATCAGTAAAATACCCAAAATGAATCAGTTTGCCAACTCTATTGACATGTCATCACTTGCAGACAGTTTAAACTTCTGGGTTATCTGGGGTAAAAGGGTGACTGCTTTTTCCTTCAAATATTTTCTGGTAATAAGCCCTCCAAGTGCTGCTGGCTGTTTGTAGTTGTTTTAGACGCTGCAGGATTTTCCTGTAGGCATTACTCATGAGAATGCAGATCATGTAGGCTATATTTAATTATGCATTTTCACTATGTATAGTTGTTACATTGCTAGAATACTGTGTTGTTTGTATTTAATTGTTGATGGTGACAGCACACTAGTTTGGTGACACCTGTGTGTAAGATGGCTACAGCTGGTTAGGATTCTAGATGTCATACTGCCACACTTTGTTAACTGTAGCACCAATAGTCACTGCCATTCCTCTGCTAACAAATGCTGCTTATCCTTTTATGGTTTTAAGTGACTAGACTAAAAGAGTCCAACACCTTATGCCGTGATGGGTAGAGCAGAAAGAATACCTACTGGAAAGGCTCACCCAGACTCTGCCACAATCCTTGCTGTTAGGAAAGGTTAGTTTGTTTCCAACTTTCACTTGTATTCTGTATTTGTTTCATTGCATTCTTCTTTTCTGTATATTCTTGGATTTTATTTTCTTTACATCTGTGTTTACTTGTATTCTGCTTTTTAATTGCATATTTAAACATGGAAAGAGAATGCAGATGTGTCTATTGTGAGTTGCAACTTTTAAGTTTTTCCCCACCCTCCCACTCGGGTGCTGTTGTGCTTCTGTGTTTTAAACTCAACTGCCTTTCTAGTTGCCACTACTGCCCCTTATGATAATTTGACGACATACTCCTTCCCCCTCCTCTTTCATTGGCTATTGTAAGCACAAAATTATCATTTTGTGAAATCACTCCCCTTCAACTATTTAAATTTATTGGCCATCCAATCCCACTGTATTCCAGTGAACCAGAATAGAAAGTTCCCACCCCTTTCCAATCTATCTTGCGCTATTAAAATTAGTGGCTCTCCACTTAGTAGCTAAAACTTAAGTTACCTCCTCTTTCATGTCTAACTCCTTAGTGCACGCTGCAGCTGTTAGGATATTTTCCATCTTATCTTTAAAATCTGCAACATCTACTCCAAGACCATCAGTTATTGGTGAGCTCCCATTCTGTCTGTCAGTAATCATCTTTGGGTTAGTGCTTCGCTTTTTGCACCACCTGTGGTGAAAGAAGGAGCACAGGACATTTCTTGGAGACTTCTGATCCCTGGAAAGCATAATAACTGCTTCATAGGTGCCAGCTTGGAATTTCTGCTTGGTATTTTACTCCTAATCAGAGGGAAGAAACAGATTGCATTGATTCCTGACTATTTGTGGTTCAACTGTGAGTGTCTCTGTTTGACCTTCCTGTCTGGTTTAGTTGCTGATTGAAGGCATCTACCAGGAAAACAAAGCTACAACAACCTTATATACCCTCGTGTATCATTCTTGGGGACAAGACTATGGATCACCAAACAGGCTGTGGTCTGCCTATCATCATCTTGGGATTGGTGCTACTGTTTTACCTCTGATGAAATAAAAGCAAAGGAACATCATAATCAAGCAGTGTGAAGCTGTGGGTGAGACCTCAGCACTGGTAGCAGCCAGGCAGTAGCCATTCAGGTCACTCCCCCTTTTCATCAATCTTGACAAGCTAATTCTTTTCTTTTTTCAGGAAATACTGCTTGATTTGTTTTCTAATTCAGAATATCTGCCTAAATACTCTTCCAATCCATAATTCATCAGGGCCTACTTACAGCCAGTTTCCCTCAGCTGTTTGACAGTGCCCTGTACAGAAATCCGCCAGACACCTTGAGCTGACATTTTTCCTGCAAAGCACCGTTGAAATTTCACTTGGTCAATACCTAGTTGGCACACACAGGACAGCTAGTTTGCAGTGACAAGTACTGCTCCCAGAGTTGCTAACCATATACTCCTGACATTAATTTAGATTCTCATTCCAAAATGTCTAATCAATAAAATAGGTCTGTTGACATGGATATGAACTTTCCCACTATCTCTGTTACCAGCCTTTTGGTATATATCGGCATCCCGAGGCAATGTACAAACTGCTCCTCATGTTTATGGATAGCCAATTAATTCTCAAACAAACTAATATGGTATGTGAGAGATGTATTTATATAATCTCTCTGGAGGCATAGCTCTTACATAAAGAAAGTATTCCTTGATGTCAATAAGCTGTTTGTGTCAGTAGTACACATGCTGCACCCATCACACACAATTCAAAAGCAGACACAGACCCACATACAGGCTGAGGCACTTAAATGTAACATTCCTAATCCCCAAAGACCTCCTAGATGAAGGACACATAACAAATACCCTAAACAAGCCTGAATTCACTCTTTCAAAACACCTATGACAGCACATCTCATGGAATCTCTACTTAAGCCCATAAAGCAAGCCACCACACAATATAACATTATGCCTGCTGTCATTAGACACTCCATTGTGAGACACACTGATGTCTCTCTCACCAGGCTGAGTAAAGAGAATGCCATGGTCATTTGCTTATCAGGGCTAGGATCTGCCACATTACACATGCACTCAGGTCATTGGACCACAAGTATCAATATGACTCAGTCACTAGTTCATAATGGGTTAATAAATGGCCAGAGATGTACCTCCCTAGACTATATGAGAGAGAGACATCATGGAGCTCTTGCATGGTACAACCTAGCACTGAGCAAACATTTTTACCTTCTCCCAAGGATGATGCTGACTAATATGAACAAAAAGATGGCCGGACTTTAATAAATTGACTTACTTTCTGGTCTCATTTTGTATGGGGGTGTAATATTTCTCATCATAGGAGATGGCCAACAGACCACTACTGCTTGCATGGGATGGTCTGCACCTCCTCCTCTAAGCTTTTGAATAGTAGCTCAAAACACTGTCCCTCCCTCATAGTGCCATTTTTAGGCAAATTTCTGCCAAATTGAAAGTACTTCCAACATAGCAAATCAAACCAAGCAAATCTAAAAGTGTTACCCGTTCAATGGTAGGAATCTAAATAAAACATTCCACTATCTAAAGCTGTCTTTACTCCTGAGAATGCAGATGTCTGTGCAGTCACTAAGACATGGCTTAAAGCTGCTGAGAATACACTAACAGTGACAAGTTATAATGCTCTTCCACACATTTAGGACCAGCTACTACACAGATAGTGACTAACAGAGGAGGTGAGTTGATTTACACTGCAAAAATAATTATACCTCAAGATCTGGTCTAACAGGACAACGACTTGAGCCGTCCAAGTTCAAATCATCATAGGCAAAATCCAGTACCACAATTACTTCCTTGCAAGCTATGGTAGGTCCACCTTTATGACCCAGGAAACCCATACCATGTATTTAAACTTATTGGAAACACTCACTATCCAACCCAATACCATATTCACAGGGACTTTAATTGCTCCACTATTAACTGGGAATCATATATGACACCAAACGTATGTAAGCACAGAGATTCCTAGATTTTGTGTTACACAAACTCCCTAGACCAGATTGTCAATTTTACACTGATCATGGGTGCAACCATACTGGATCTGCTAATATCCGGTGACTAATATGGGACAGTGCTGCACACCCACTAGTGTAATGTCTTCTTTGGCAAGGTTCCAACCACAAATGGTCTCCTTTGATGTAAAACAGGAAACCCACGCTAACCCAGAATATTCAGAAACTACTCTAAGCTGCCAACCTCCTACTATTAAGGATAACCTGGGCAAAAAATTCAGAGACCCCCATAAACCCTGAGAACACTGCTGCCTAAAGCAGATCTTCACCCATAAGAAACCCTAGACAAGCATATTAATAGTTGCATACAGGCAGCTGTACCCACCTCAGGAAGTACTACAGAACTAACTCTACAAAACAAGCCATTCTGGTGGAATTGCAAAATCAATAGGGTGGTATAACCAGAAGGAAGACAACTCATGACAAAATCAGGAAGTGCTGCACCCAGCAGGATAAAAAGCACTCTCATCAAACTAGGAACAACTCATGCCAAGGACAACCACAAGGTATTCTTTGGCTATGTCCGCAACGCTAAAGGCAATAATAACCAATTGTGTGCAGAGCTTTTGTTAATGGAGTCACCTATACTGGGGATTGTGCAAACATTATGGTACTGAAGTGGCTGAAAAACACTGGAAACATGAGCCACAAAGCATCATAGAAAATGATGAAGTCTACATCCCATGGGATCACCCATTACCAACAGTTCAAAAGACAGATGCTAGAAAACCTAAGCAAAAGTAGCATTGATCATTGAAAATTGTCACACCCAGTGACTACAGTATCGTGTACAGAGAGACGCAGAGTCACAAAATATCAGGATCTGCAGGCAGAAATGAGAGCAATGTGGAAGAAAGATACATAGACAGTTCCGATAGTAGCAGGAGCAACGGGTCTTATAAAAAAGAATCTACAATCATATTTAGACATGTTACCAATACATGCAAGCCCATATGAATTGCAGGAGGAGTCATTACTGGGCACATTGTGGGCTACAAAGAGCACTTCTGGCTGACATCAAAGAATGAAACAATACTAATTTCATGAACTTTAATCGTATTTTGACTTAGGAATGGGTTCCATTCCCATCATGGTATTAGAAAGTCAAAAGACTTGGAGAAATTAAAAAAAGTAAGAATGTACAGCAAACCTACTGGCTGACAAACCCAGCTCCAATTTCACCCCTCTCTACCACCCTCAAAATTTCCTCAGGAAATGCCATCAAATACAACTCCACCATCCTATCACTAGGGAACAGGTCCTTAATGCTCTAAGGTCAAGAACACTGTACCAACAGGCCCTGTCTATATCCTAGGATGCCTTCTAAATAGCATGAAATTTGATGTATTAGGCCCTCGAATTGATATTTAACTGCTTAATAGTCTCCTAAGAGGCTTCATGCCTTATGAATGGAAAACAACAGTCATCCGTCTGCACAAAGGTAGGCCATCTACAGGCCCTGAAACTACAGAACCCAGAAGTCTTACTAGTCTCATATGCGAAGCCCTGGAAAGAATTATCATGGAAATTATCAATAATGACATAGGAAACCTCCAGACACTGGACCCAACCTAATTTAGTTTTGTTAAGGGAAGGTCATGACTACTCATCCTGGTGGACTTCTTTGAGGAGGTCACCAAAGCAATGGATGAGGGCAAAATGGTTCACACTACCCACCTTGACCTGGCAAAGGCATCTGACACAATACCCCACTAAGGCATTGCTGACAAACTCAAGAAGTTAGGTACAAGCCCTTATGTCACTCCAGTGGATAGCCAGATAGCTCACAGACAGGACCCAGGAAGTTAGAATTGGGGAGTTCACCTCTACAGAGGCCAGTCACAAGCAGAGTCCTCAGAGATTGGTCCTGGGACCATTCCTTCTGGCACTTACTTCTGTGAAGTCAAGGCCAATATCAGCAGCCTCTGGTTGACTGGCTTTGCAGATGATTGCAAATTAGACTGCCATTGACTCTCCCACTGACCCAAATTTTCCCAGAAGCGGCGGACACAAACAACTGGTGTCAAGTCACAGACTAAAACTAAATGCCAAGAAATGCATAATAGTATCCTTCAGGAAGTCATCTACCCCTGGTAACTATCATGTTGATAATGCACCCTAAGAGCTGATCCAGTAATTGGGGACTTAGGGACACACAGAGACAGTAATCTAGGCTTTGACGATCATGTGTCTATAGTAGTGAGGAAATCATTCTATGTTGTTCAACTTATAAACAAAAGTATGGTATCTAGGTCCAAGGAAGTCATTGCTCCACTGCATTCAGCATTCATCAGACCTGTCATTGAGTACAATGTCCCATTTGGTATGTACCTAACCAGGCATATCCAGCAAATGGAATATCCACAGAGGTTCCTCACTAAAAGAATACATGGCTTAAGTAATATGTCCTATACAGACCACCTCAAGGCCCTATCTCTGTATTCTGTCTCATGCAAGCTGTTGAGAGAAGATCTATGCCTGGTATACAAGACATTGTCAGACCCCACTCTGATGGATCTCCTGCATATCTGCAAAACAAACAGCAACAGAATTACCCACTCTAAAGATTTAAACCTTTCTGGTGATGTAAATAGGACCTGCTGGAGAGACAGGTATGTAACCCAGAGACTAACCAGTCCCTGGAACAGACTGCCCATCCATGTGAAGCAGAGTTCCTCCCTAATCCAGTTCAAGTGTAATTTGGACAATTGCACGGGGAACAAGAAATTCATCCCTGGTTTGGCACTTATGTCTCTAATGGACACAGCCAGCCTGCAAACAGTTCATCTCCCAGGCCCTTGCTTGTAAACGTTTCATCTTTCATGTTCCTGCTAACACTTATAAAGGGTACCAGAGCTTGTCTGAGATTTGGGATGCATGGCTAAGCTTAAAAAGGCCCATGTGGTTATTAGCCTAGTAACAATCTATGATCATATAACAGAAATGTATGTAACAAAGGTCATGACATCTACCTACAAACTAGAAGGTAATGTTTGTTGTGCTTACAGTGATTTTTGCTACCCTGTGTTGTGCTCCCATAGGTGACAGGTATTCAGATGCTCATTAAGCTCAGATAGTGAGTTCACTCATTACAGCTGAGTAATGCCTACACCCTAACAAAACCTCTGGGTGTCAAATTTGCTTGTTCATATTTGCATTAATAATTACAAACCATGCTGCAAACAAAGTATTAAAATATTTCCTCTTATAGATTCATAGGTTCATAAGTTGGTACTAGGCTATCGCCCTAGGAACTATACAAGCCTAGCCATAACAAATCTCTGGATATTTTTTCCCTCAATATTTGCTTCCCTGGACCCCTGTCTAGCAGGGCTAATTGTGATCCCGGGTGAATTTCCTATCTCCCATCCAATTGTCAAGGTTCCTTTTTGAAGAGGCCCAAGGAGGTACTCTGATTGACATCTATGGGCAGTCTATTCCAGAGCATGGAGTCTCTAGGTCAGAAACCTAACCATCCAGCATGTTTTGTTCATTGTAATGACAAGGTTTAGATCCCTGAGCATGTGGCTCTGCAGGATTGGGATTTCTTTAAGTGGAGCATGTCCAACAGCTCAGGGTTTGACATGGCCTTGTATGTTAAGCAGAGATCGCCTCTGAGTAGACGATATGCCCCACAGTGTAGCTGGAATTTTTTTAGATAGTCAGCATAGGGCATCTGCTTTAGGCCTGGGATTCTTTTAGTGAGGTATTTCTCTGACCTTTCAAGCTGTTGCAGATGTCTTGTGAGGTACATACTAAACGGGGCGTTGTACTCTATAATGGGTCTAATGAGGGATGAGTACAGTTGGACAATGACCTCATTTTTTCTGTATGAAAAGCCCTTAGTGATAAGGTGTGCCACATAGAAGGATTTCCTGACTGTTGTGGCGATATGGTTATCGAAGGTGAGACCACTGTCCACCTGTGTCCCTAAGCCTCTCATTACACTTTCAGTGTTTAGTGTACTGCCACCTATGTGGTAATTCATGGGTACATGTGTTTTTTTCCAAAGGGGATAACTATACATTTCTTAGCATTAAGCTTGAGCCTATGGCTCTGTCACCAAGCATCTGTTTCTGTAAGGCTCTTTTGTAGAATATCCACATCATTTGGGGATTCAATAATGGCTCCCAGTTTGCAGTCATCTAACTTTGTTAGCCAGAGTCCCTTAGTATTGGCCTGTGCTTCGAGAAGTAGAAGCCAAACAAGAGCGGTCCCAGGACTGAACCCTGAGGTACTCCACTTGTCATTTGTCTGGAGCTGGATTTGGATTTGGCTACTTTTACGACCTGGGTTCTGTCAGTAAGCCAGTTGGCAACCCATCGAAAGTGACATAGGGATTTATGCCCCGCTTAGTAAGTTTATCTATGATTCCAGAGTGGGGGATGGTGATGAAGGCCTTGGTGAGGTCCAGATAGGCTGTGTGGACCACCTTACCCTCATCCACAGCTCTGGAGATCGATTCGAAGAAGTCCAGTCAGGTTCAGGAGACAAGATCGGCCATTCATGAACCCAAACTGGGTGGGGTCCAGTGTTTGAAGGTTGCCAATATCTTTGTTTATAAGTTCCATGATAATGCGTTCCATGCCCTTGCAGATCAGGCCCATCAGACTGACAGGACGGTAGTTCCCGGGATCCAAGATGGATCCCCATTGTGGAGTGGGATAACTGTAGATGTGCACCACTCAGTGTGCACGAAGCCTAAGGTGAGGCTATGATTAAACATGACACTTAGGTGAGGTGCCAGTTCATTTTGTAGTTCATGTAGCACACAGCCCAGGATGTCATCTGGTCCCATGGATGCTGTATTCTTAGCTTTGGAGAGTGCGGTTTCTACCTGTGTGGCCGTGATTATCAGAATTTGGCAATCCTTTGATATTGAGATGGGCCCTTTGGGGGGGTGAGAGGGGGAGTGAAGTTGGCACTAAATCGATCTTCCAGGATATTGGCAATATCCTTGGGATCAGTATATTTAATGCCATTCTGTTGTAGCTCAGAGCAGATCTGAGCATTGCCATTTAGATTCTTGACATAACTATAGAATGCCTGGTGGTTGTCTTTGGAATCTTTGGCAATTTTATTTTCGTAACTAGCTTTGGAGGATTTTATGAGGGATCTCAGCTTCTTACTGCGGCTGGTAAGGGAGTTTTTCCTCTTTTCTGCAACAGTTTCTTCCTTCTTTTGTGTAGTTTGTTTACAGCAGGGGACCACCAGATTGGCTTCCTTTTTAGGAGGAAAGTGCTTTGGTTCTATTTGGCATGGCACGATTCATGCACGAGTGGATATCCTCTTACAGTGCCTTAGTGTAGGATTCAGCAGTCAAACTTTCCGATCCCATCTGCATGGGTGTCATGAAGTTTTTCACTTCTGACTTGAGTAGCATGAAGTTGGCTTTGGAGAAGTTTTTTATGGTGGTCTCCTTACTGGGGGTTGGGGGTGGGATGAGGATGTCAAGGGTGATTTGCTTATGGTCAGACCTGACCAATGAGAGGGTGACCACTGGTGTGGAGCATCTATCTCCCATGTTGGTAATGACCAGGTCAAGGATATTGGAACCCCTGGTGGGACAATGGATTAGCTGATCCAGGGCATTGGAATTTATGAATTCCAAGAACCGTTGGGGAAAGGTGTTAGTATCCAAGTAGTTTTCCCAGTTAATGGCAAGATAGTTGAAATCACACTGTATTGATATATGACATATGTCCAGTACAGGTAAAGAGACATTGTTATTCATATAATATTTATTTCTAGTGCCATAAATGTCATACTTTTCTAAATATCTCAACAACCAAGAAACAGACAGAATTGCTCAGATTCATACAAAAGCTCTTAGCTGCATGAAAAATTGCTGCGACAGTATGTGTGCAACTTCAGTGGTTGCTGAGATATTTTAGTTGTTTACAAAATACTACAGACTTAATGGTTACTGTGTTTATTGTTACTTAAAATAAGCCAGTTTAAACCCTGGAGCCTAAAGAATACTATCCCAGTTCACTATCCTTCCGTGCAGGACTTGCTTAGTCCTGCGCGGAAGTGGCCGTTTAGGAGCAGGATGGCAGCACACCATGCATATTAATGAAGGCGCACTGCCTGAGTTCCTAAATGGACATGGGGCATGTGTGCAGGGGCATGTCTGAGAGCAGAGCTCTCAGAATATACACCCCTGCAATGAAAAGAACAGCAGTGTATGAATAAGAATGAGCGAGACTGCTCATAGATGTTTGCATATCCCCCAACATCCCACCAAGTTTAAAAGAGCAATAGTTAAAACATTAAATATAAAGAAGTGTTTTTTTATAAAACAGATTAAATTTAACCATAGGTGCTGGGTTTGCCCATCGCTTAGCTATGATTAATGCAGATTAAATGGCACAAGAGGATAAAAGCAAAATATATCCAAATAAAGCAGTACAATAGTGTAGTGGGCAGAGCATTTGCCTCGTGAGCAGTCATTCCAGTTCGAGTCCACTCCAGTACAATCATTTTCCATGTCAAATCACTTTATGATCAATTGATTTTGTTGCATAATCTACGACATAACATATATTTGTGAACTGGAGTACTGCATTAAATGCAGATATGAGGTGTCATCGTCATAATGTTGTAAAGTCCACAGATAATCACAAGTGCCCCATACAGTATATGTACACAGGAATCAGGGATACAAAACAAATGGAAGGTAAAATGTGTAATGAATGATAAATCCATACAGTTTCCAAATCCACTACCTTCCCAAGAACCATTAGACATTACTGTCTACATTAGTGCAATGGTAAACAAGTACAGTAGTAAGCAAGAGTAAGCATATTTAAGCATTAAGTGTGTTTAAGTCCGTTTGCATGGGGGGTAAACAATGCGCACACAGGTTAAGTAATATTGAAGCTAACACTCTGTAAGCATATTTAACTGGAGGTTAGCATTGCTTATCTTCATGCAAGCCTGCACAAACCCGCTTACAATTGCTTAAATGTGCCTTAATCAATCTGTATGCATCAGCCACTGTTCTGGCCAGAAACAAAATAAACAGCCTTTGCAGGTCTTGAACCCAAGACCTGTACACTATAGTCACAGTAGTTAACCACTAAGCCATCACAGCAGTATGTAAGACTGAGGTTTCACCAAACAGACCCTCACTATAGGAAATACAAACTGAACATGTGAAAGGACTCTATACAGTTTTATATTGTATAACCTACTACAGGGCATAAATATGTGAACTGGAGTACTGCATTAAGCCCAGATGTGAGGTGTCATTGTAATAAAGTGTTGAAATCTGCTAATAAGCACAAACACCCCATACAGTATATGTACACATGAATCAAGGATATCAAAACATATACAACATGTAGTGAATAATAAATCAATGCCATAAAGCAAATATAATGCAAATTAAATATTAAACAACACTAAGCATTGCACAGCCCAGCTTAGTAGGTTTAACCAATGTGTAGGCCAGCTAACTCCAGTCTGCCCATTGCTATACCCCTTTAAGCAATGCCAACCTTAGGTAAGCATGTTTGCCCATAGCTTAGCATTTTATAACCATCCAATTACAGCAAAGTGCGGGAAACCAGCCTTATTTAAATCCAACAGGCGGGAATACATCTAATAACTGGTTGCAGCTTCCCCTTGTAGGCAATATGTCTGGAATGAGAGAGGGTGTGCCTTTTTGGGCACAGCAAGGGGACATCCAGGAGTCCAGAGTCATGGCAGAAATCCTTGTGAAAGACCATGACCAGAGACTGCTGCAGGGCCAGTACCAGGGTTCCCAATACAAGGCAGAAGCCTGGGACCATCTCCATGACCTCACCAGTGCCACTGGCATACCCCAAACTGGTGGGCAGGTCAAGCATCACTATGCCAACCAGAAGCGGAGAAAGGGGGATCTCTTGGATCAGTGGATCCAATAGGCTAGGAAGACAGGGGATGTCCCAGCCTTGTGTAAGTATCGGTCCACTATCTGTTTAATAATTTCCAGCTCATGTATATTATGGATAGGTATGGCTAAATATTCCTCTTATATCTTTCACAGATGCAGGTGGCGGGCTGTGAACCAGGAAGCCCATGGCTATAGACTGCAGAGGTCACGATCGAGGCAGCTTAGTAATACTCTTACATGTACTGTCATAGGAAATAAATCAAAAAAGTAGTAGTAAGTTAATTGCCTGTATAAAACCTGAATTGTTTAAGGCATGTACTGCATACACCAGAGAATAGGGTAGGAAGAGTCTCATATAGGTTGTATGTAAATAAAAGCATAATATCCTGACAATTAAGGTCTAACTGCTGGACTGCATGCGTTCACTCTGGTATCATATGATAATGTAAAGTTGCAATCACTTAATAGTACTGTTGTAGTAAGCACTGTTACCCACACTGTGCTACATAAATAAATAGTGAAGGAATGTCTGTATATGACTGTTGTAATCCCAAGAGGTTAAATAATACAAATGAGAGAGACTTATACAAAAAACACCGAAAAGACAGACAACAAAATCCAAATAGTATACTCAACTGTGATGTGAACTGTTGTTTTTGTTTTGCACACACAGCCATGGTTCGAATCCTGGGAGTGGTAGTAGGCTGTATGCAGAATCATACCCCACAAGTGTATAGAAATGTCCAGAATGTCTAGTAAATTATCCCATAGCTCCTGCCTGTTACCCTGTCCCCCTGGAAAATCAGTGGGATGATCCCAGACATTTAGGCAGTAAACAAAACATACAACTGATTGTCAGACATCTATAACAACAAACCTGTCACTCTAGCAACCTCCCAGAACGTTATGAGAGTAAGTAGCCAAGTATGTCCCATCTCCACCCCCATGTTGTCAAGCTGAGACCAGAGTGTGTACAGTAACAGAGTGAAATGTATGTCCATAATACTAATATGGAAACTGGCAATTTGTGTGGCAGCATGCAGGTAGTGCTAACAAACATTGCTCCCACAGGTCTGTCAGATATGAACACTGTGCCTATAAATAAAATATTAATATCCTGTACTGTTACTGTTTACTCTGGTATTGTATGGCATTGTTAGTGTTGCAGTTGCTCAGAATAATAAAGTATAACTCATCACTGTCACCCACACTGTACTACATAATACAACTGTCTAAGAAATCCTGTATAAGAGTGTTGTAATTACAAGGTCAGAATGTAAAACCACAGGAGAATTAAGGGTGGCACAGTGCTGCAGCAGTTAGTGCTGCTGCCTTACAGCAAGAAGTTATCCAGTTCAGTCCTGGCTGTCCTCCATGTGGAGACTGCATGTCCTCCTGTGGTTGTGTGGATTTCCTTTGGGTGCTCTGGTTTCCTCCACATGCCATAGGTGGATTGGGCACTCTAAATTGGCTCTAGGTGTGAGTGTGTGCATGTGTGTGCCTTCTGTGGAAGGTTGGGTGCCGGGTGGCAACTCCAACACCATAAAACTCCATTACCAATCATGAGCAAACAAGTGATCCACTGTGGTGAGCCCCTAACCGGGAAAAGCTAGAAGAAGAAATCAGACAAAAGATACTCAGCAATACCTATATATAGCACACTCAACTGTGATGGACAATGTTTTATTTTAGAAGACACAGCCATGATTCAAATCCTGAAGTGGTAGTAAGCTGTATGCAGAATCATACCCACAAGTGTACAGAAATGTCCAGTTATCTGGCCCATATCTGCTGGCTGTTATCCTACCCTGCCATATTAGTGTGCTAATGTCTGACATGTAGGCAGCATTTCATGTCATATAACTGACTGTCAGACCTGTACATAATTAGAAAATGTCAAATAAAACAAACCTGTCATTGTACAAGTCATTAAAGGTTTAAGAGGGCAATAGTCGAAATATGTCGGTTCACCTGCATATGATGAAGACATGCCCAGAGTGTGTGCAAAAAGAGATGGACAGGTATGTGCATAACATCAACCTGGAATCTGGGAGTATGTGTAGAAACAGTTAGGTAGTGTTAACAAACAATACCTCCACAGGTATACCAGATAAGAGGTGTGTATTGCAGGTAAAACTAGTTCATGTGTATAGTTGTCGATAGCCATACCAGTGTCCAAACTAAGGCAATAGGGTAGTGTACTAATACCTGTAAATTACAGATCACAGTACTGACTAGGAAAGTCATTACTACAGGAATATAATAGTTGTTAATTGACATCTTTCTCCCCCACCACCATATCTGCAACAATAAACTAAATAGACAACTCAATTGGTATGTGCTGACTTAACTCTACTCTTGGGACATATGTCCTATTGTTTGATAATTATTTAAATTTGTTTCTATGCATGTACTATGTTGAAATACTCCCACATTGGTGGCATGCTGCCATCAATGTACCTGCTGCATACCACTGTGGTCCCATATATGCACATGTTCTGTTTGCTATGCAACTGTCCCATATCTGGTGTTTGGGTTAATGGAAATATATATGCATGCTGTTATACCTAATCCTGGAATGTGTTGACTATTACTGTCCCACATATGTTGATAAAATTTAAACACCATAGCACGTTTGGGAAGGCCGGCCCCCGCGGTCCCACCTGTCCTACTTCAGCTGGCCGTGGCACCAGGCACCAGCACGTCTGGTGCCCAACCTGGGACCTCCTCGTCCATTGGTCCTGCACCACCTTCAGGTGGAACCAACTCAGGGGATGGAGTTTCCCCAGGGTGGGCATGGACAGGAACCTGTCATCCATTGCCAGGTCCAGTTAGGTGGTGTAGTGAGCTCACTTGGGAGGTTGGAGATCTCTTCACGCCAGCTTGAGGCTGTGTGTTGCAACTAGAGGGTCAGCCTGGTGACTCAGCCCCAGCACAGCTACCTTTGGGGCTGTGAAGGTGCAGTGGTGACTGCCCATGGGTGGGGACCTCAATCCCATTGTTTCCACTATGGGGCTCATGGGTTTCAATTTCCCAACACCCCTCCCATCAAGGTGTTTACCGCCACATGTGTCATATACTGCCCTGTATGCATCTTGTTTGTCTTGTCTGTTAACCTACCCAATCTACCTCCCCAGATATACCTACTATCCTCCCCAACATCCCACTCTCACCTGAAAAAATAAAAAGGGCAATCTGTTCCCAAAAACAAATCTCGCCTTACACATAGCTGTCCATTTCGCACATATGCCTACTGGATACATGTAATCTGGTCTAATTGGCTTAACAACACATTATTGTTGTCCTCACCCCTCTCTCAGTGGTATGAGTATCCAAATCTATCTCCAAATTCAGTGTATATGCACAGCTGTTGTTGTAGAAGAAATGGGCAGCTATGGACCTTCCCTACACCCTTCCTGCACAAGCCTAGCTATTTTCCCTACTGTCTTTCCCTCTTTGTGCCCCTTATTCACCACTTTCCTATCAACCTTTTTTTCATTTCTTTTAAAGAAATTAGCGTGGGGGCAAGCAGGAGTAAGCACTTTTAAGCAGCAGTAAGCGGGTTTAAGCCTGTTTGCATGGGGGTAAGCAATTTCTACACAGGTTAAGGAACTGAGAAGCTAAATCAGTATAAGAAACTGTAACCAGAAGTTAGCATTGCTTACCTCCCTGCAAACCCGCTTACAACTGCTTAAAAGTGCCTTAATCATTCCCTATCCAACGGCCCTTTTTCTGCCCAGCAACAAAATAAACAGCCCATGCAAGGCTCAAACCTAGGACCCTGCACAATAGTCAAAGTGATTTACCGCTAAGCCATGTCAGATATGCATAATCCTGATGTTTTCACAAACATATCATCCAGCACAGTCATTCAACAGTATAGGAAATGTATTTAAACATGTAGATGTATATATTTATGTATTTATTTATTTTACATATGTTAACCATGTTAATCTGACTGAGCTTTTGGCTTATTTTCGCAAAGACCGGGGAGAAAAGCTCCAGTGAATAAAATGTAAGTCCAATTACAGTCAGCAAAAAAGTTACTATCAGGTTACAATAGCACGTGCGCGTGTATACATATTTCTATCTAAATAGTTTTAGATATATATATATATATATATATATATATATATATATATATATATATATACATATATATGTATGTATAGATATATATATATATATATATATATATATATATATATATATATATATACACACACACACACACACACACACACACACACACATACACACATACCTACATATGTATATATATATATATATCCATATGCATACATCTGTGGATATATATGTCTACATACATATATATAAACAATGTATGTATGTAAGTATATATATATATATATATATATATATATACATATATATATATATATATATATATATATATATACAGATATATACCTATAGATATAAAGGAGAACATAACAAATACATTTATGACCACAGGCACCATTAATGGGGTGAGGGCCCAAGCTGCATACGTCTTGTACGTATTGATATTACCGCCCCCACAGCCAAACAGATCTACCCTGCAAAACAATACCAACTGTTGCAAGTCCCATAACCAGAACCCGACACAACATGGGCACAAGATGTTAATAGTAATCCATCCTACCTGTATGATGTCAGGCTGGTATCAATAACATATCATGCAGTACAGTCTGGCTACCATAGGGAATGTACAATGTGGAAGCAATAAACATTCCTAAGATACATACACAGACACACAGACACACACACACACATATGCAGATATATATATATATATATATATATATATATATATATATATATATATATATATATATATATATATATATATATATATATATATATATATATATATATATATATATATATATACACACACACATATATATATATATATGTAACTGCACATACGCACAGAGATATGTATAGGAAGATACATATTTAGAGGGTGCACACCATACGGAACAGCCAGTATTCCTACAATTGCCGCCTTACTAAACAGACACTGTATGAGTCACCCTTACAACAGACAATTGTTGCCTGAAACATATACCCACAGAGAGGTAAAAGGATATAACACCACACACAGGTTTGCACATGAGAAAGCTTTATTTGTGTACTATTACAGTTGTATATGCCATGTCCTATAGCTGTTTAGACTTTGAAATACATATAAACAGACTAATGCAACTCAAACAGATCAATTAATACAGTATTCGGACCGCATAATATATGTTGCTGTCCAGGCCAAGGCCTTCAAGTAGTACAACAGTAAAGACAGACTGGGCCACAGGATAACAATCAATCAACAGTGAGTAATGCAGATGTATAGTCCAGCAGCCTCTATCTACACTCTGTAAGCAATCCCTAGGGGGAAAAGATTTCAGCTGACACAATGGGATGTATCTGTTACATAACAAGGCATAACTGAAACCATCACAATCACACTGACAAAACGAACAGTCTGTATGGCATGAGGCAGTAGGCCTGCATTTTCCCAAGGTGAAATGTATGGTAATGTACATCCATATACCTTAAGACAGCTTACTCCCTGATATCCCTCACATGTTATAACAGCCTAGGTTATTTATGGTGCATCCCCATAGACTGACATACAGGGCATATACCACTGTTACATACACTGACCTCTGGACTGCAGAAGGGCACATGTATTCTGCAGATGAAGCCCACACATATATGGACCCAACCCACAATATGTGGGGTCCACAACAGTGGAATGATGGCAGGAATGGCAGCATGACATACTCACAGGCCACTACATAACAACCCTGACAGCATGTCATATGGACAAGGCCTGGTATGTAGGTGAAGGACAGAGGCCAAAACACAGGCCCATATGTGAAATAGTGTTGTCATACACTAAGCAAGTTGCTGGGGTTACAGGATAATCTGCAACATATGCTTAGTCAGGAATATGAAGTCAGAAACACAAATGGATGTAGCCATGTACTGATAGCACTCAACACACACACACTGCCAGTGATATATCTGACACAATACCTGTGTGGTGGACAGATGAAACATAACAGGCACACCTCTGGCCATCAAGTGTATAGGCCCACAGTTGAGAACTATGCAGACAGACTGCATTCCATTTTAAACTAGTATGTACACACAAACCCTGTAACACTGGTGCTATACAATGGATACAACAACACTACTCACACTCCGTAGTTCTTGAACCTCATACAAATATGTAGCTGGCCTGAGTGTGCAAGTTCTCTTGTAAGAGATATTGTTGCCTGCTATCTGTAATAACACTGCTGCCCACACACAGAAAGGATGTCCACCATACAAGAAAGGTAAAGGGACCACCCACATGATGTGGGATTTACAGAAGTGAGTTGCCATGACAGTGGTAATTGGAAGTACTACACAGCATGTTGCATGCAGGTAGCATGTGGGGGACACTGAGTGATGCAGAGGCCATCACCTGTTGATGTGCATCAGCTACAAAAGCCATGCTGCAATCTATTCCAAGCAGCTCAATCCATTTACTGGAGAGAGAGAAAGAGAGAGAGAGTGAGAAAGAGACACAGAAACCAAGTCCACAACCAAAACCAAACCAAAACAGAAACAAAGAAAGCAGGCTAAGGCCATAGCCAAGGAGAAAAACCTCCTGCAAGGAAACCATCCACTACAGACCTCATTCCCACAACAGGTATGTGAAGTATATATACATGTAATCGACTATAGTACTTGGTCCATAATACTGGGATAGATGATGTGGAATGATATACATGTGCCATCAGGTGTTGTAATGATGTTCATCTGAACAACTGCTATGGACAATAGAGTCTGTCCCTGTGGGTAGTGGGCATAATAATGGCATGCAGGTGAAATAGTCCATAACAGGCCAGCAATTATAGTGTCCACACAGGGAACATGGCCACAAACACATAGCACAAAGTGTGGTACAATACAATATATGTCCCAATGGTAGGTAAGCTGTAGCCATACCTAGTGAGTTCTGTGAACAATTTGTTGTCACTGATATGGTGGGGGGGTGACAGAGATATGTATTAAGAACTATGGTAACCTTGCTGTATGAGTTGCTCAGACCTGTTTCTATCTTTATGTCTTTCAGGCAAGATGTCCCACAGCCGTTTACCAGGGTATTCAGTGGCGGAAAATTGGGTAATTTTAAAACCACCTTATACAGCACTATCTGGTTCTTTTCAGCAGGACTGCCCATAAGCATCAGGAGCAGACCACCTTGTGGAATGATCTAGTCCACAGGTTCAATGATGTCGGCCTGCATAACCGCAGTTATAAGCAGGTCTGACATCATTGTACTGACCTTCTTCGCAATGCCCGTAAGCATGCTGCTGCAGTCTGGGGGGATCACCTTGCAACAGGGGGAGGGTCATGCCATCCATCCCCTGACATGAGGAGCTTTGCCAGCCTCATGACACCTGCCCACCCACACACCCAACAACTGGCAAAGACCATTGTGGAGGTGGGTGCTACCCACACCAGCTGAGGAGCATGCAGGTAAGGGTACATCAGTAGACCACTGTTGCGTATGCATCTACATCTGTACAGGTAGATCATGCATATGTGAGATGTCATATATTTAGTCTGCTGTATAGTAGTAGTTATAAACAGATGTGCATAAGCAGTAGTATTGTGGACTTGTACTGTTGATATACTGTAATGCTGCACCTACCCTGTAGCAATGCCACAGCTGTGGCCACTGACATCACATCTCTCACACTCTTATGTAGGTCCCTCTAGTATACCACCAAGGCAGCAGCCTGTAGCTGGTGAGTATGGTTTATGTCCATGCTTGCCAATACGCCATGCTGTAATGGCTATGGTATATTCCATGCACACATCTAACACACCTATCCATAATGCATACCATACATATTCACGTATTGTTGTTGTTAAATGCACTGCATCACAGTGGTGATCATGATGGGGTATCTAAAGGGTATGTCAGATGCCTGCAATATAACTAACATCCTGTCATTCCAAAATGTGTCCACATGTATGAACATAATGGTGGGAGACATGGCCTACAGTAGGGACATGTGTGAAAACATCACCCTTATACAGTGCTACAACAGTGTATATACACGAGTATTATAATGACAACTGTTACAGATCTACACTATGGCATAACATAATACTGTGGTCCACATTATTAGCTGGGACTAGGCTGTTACATGTGGTATTCAGTGTTTGGGACACTGCAAACTGACATGCATGTGTAGGCCATACTTGTCAAGCATCTGCAAAAAGGCTAAAGGTGGGAGGGTGTCATCATGACACACCAGTGCACTACTGCAGGGATCCTAAGGATGCTAAGAATGGCTGTATCTGCACACAGTCAGGTTCAGGAACTGTGGCAGACTTAACCCTAACTCCACAGCAATAGTGACGGCAGTGTGTGAACTCCAAGGGATGTACACATGAGTTGACCTTGCAATCATGCAGAGTTGGGGAACATGTGTAGGGCAGACTGACCATATACTGGCAAATGCAGATAGCCCATGCTAGTATACCCCTGCCAGGAATAGTGATTGTTGCAGTGCACATAACAATAGGTGCAACAAAGCATCATGATAAGGGTGTGCACACATATGCACCCATGGAGTGTATGCATCGCTGTCAGCATCTGCACACCTAACACATTTTTTAGACACTGCATGTGAATGTACAAGACATATGTCACATATCAGGCTTATGTACTGTTAATATATGCGGTGATGTGGTCCCATGGCAGATCAAGGAAGAGTGTGTCATATCAGTAAGGGTGTGTACACTCCCCATAGCCATGGTAAGGTCTGACGGTTGTCAGTGTAATAGTATTGTATTGGTCATACATGCACCGCTGATGTTGAGATCTGTAAAATAAGCATCAGGCATTCACAAATGACATCTATCCAAATATCATCCCAGGTATGTGTCGCTCAAACACATAGGGGCTGTGAGCATTAGAGCAGACATGACTGGCACAGTAATACACATTTAGCAATGGTTTGTACACCTGAGAGGTTTGGTGCACAGTACATGGCAGGGTGCAGAACAGGTTCACAGCAATACTGTGTACATGGGTGAGGTGTTTTCCATTGGAAGGGGAATCACCTACTAACACAGCCCATGCATCACACACATGTATACTATTGCTAGCATGGATTGACTATAGCTGCACTGCATGCTGTTTAGTACCATTTGTTATGCATGTTGACATATGGGTAATGGAAGGACTGTGTGTACTATATTTGTGCAAACTCACCTGTAGGTATGCGAGTGTGTGTGTGTGTGTGGGGGTTATTTAGTCTGTAAGTGCAACCTGGTAGAGTGGAGGGGGGTTAATGCATGTAGGAAGTGTGTGTGCATGTGTGTGTGTTTGTATGGGTGTCCATGTATACACATGTGTGATTGTGGGGTTGTTCATAAGGCAGTACTTCCCTTTGGGATCGTGCAGTACATGGACATGGACTGACACACGAGACACCAGGAATACTTGTCTGATATGTAATCACAGGACAGCTGATAGTATAATAAGGTCTGTAGCATGGAACATGCATTGAAGGAAAGTAGACACCAGGTATACCCGTAATACTGCAATCAGCAGAAAGGTGAATGACTACCCATGTATGCAGCACTACAGATGCATTGGGAATTACTAGACAACACCAGGAGTGTATCCATATGCTACTGTTGTCTACATGATAAGTTGATTGAGCAGCAGATCTGGCATGTACTGAGCAATAGTTACATGTGGCACTCCAGTGCGTGACATTATGGAGTGAGCATAGTAGCCGCTAACATATAGAGGCCATGCTCACAATGTCCAGACATACCCAGGGTGAACACTGGATGACAACAGTGAGGCCATGTCAAACCTACTCCACTCAAGTCAAGGAGATAATGGAGTAATAGGTATTGTGTTGTGATTACTTGTCTAGGCATTTAGAGGAATGATACATTAATGAGTGGTATTAATGAGTGTATGTTACCAAGTGTGCTGCAGGATGGAGAACCTATGTGAATAAATGTGGGACTGTCTGTAAAATCAGGGACAGGTAGGTATTAAAGTGGAATGTCAGTGTGTGTGTGTGTGTGTGTGTGTGTGTGTGTGTGTGTGTGTGTGTGTGTGTGTGTGTGTGTGTGTGTACTGTTAAGCAATGCTGTATAGGTCTTAAAGTGCATTTCTTGTTTTCCCCCACAGGTGGCAAGGGGGGTCAGGGTCCCTTCTGCACGCAATCTGATGTTGTTGTCCATACAGACACTGAAGATAATGATAGCACTGTTGGGGCACAAGTGGGGTTGTCAAAGGCCAAATCTGTGCCATCATTTGACATCCCCCTCTTAGCCACCCCAACCCCGCACACAGTTACAGTGCCTATACATACCCCACCACCAGTGGCCATAGCAGAGGGACAGTTGATGGTTGGTGGCAGTTCACAGGAGAGTGTGGTATCTATGCCTACTGTGTCTGGTCACAGCAGGCATAGCCAGATGACCGGCAGCGCACCATATAGGCACATGTACTGAGGTGTTCGTGGTAGGGCCGCTGGTCATCATGCCCTGGCAGAAGTGCCACAACTGGTATCACCAGGTGCATGTTTCAGACTGTCATGGTGGCTCAGGTAAGTATGGAACTCTACACAAGACAAGGTTTGGGGCTGCAGAGGGCTGCTGTCTCATCTGCAAGTGACAACTTCCATGAACTTTCTGGTGCCCTCCGTGATTATACCAAGGTCAAGGATAGATGGGTGGGTGAGATGGTGGGCTTCATCGACCGTGGTTTATCTGTGCTCGAACATGTAGTGGAGTGCGGCGACAGCCGCGTGGACGTAGGCCAGCAACACCAACAGCTGGCAGTCAACGTGGATGTGCTAGGACATCAAGGGGCTCCTGTAGTGGCAGTACCAGCCCCAGCACTGCAAGGTGGGCACTGTCCACACCACACCACAGCAAGCCACATGCATGTGGCCCTGGCCAGTCTCAACAGGGACCTGGTTCCAGCAGACATCTGTCATCATCAAGGGAGAGTAGCACATCGAGGCCTGTATCTGGATGTGCCCATGGAACCTCTGGCAGGCACAGTCCACGTGTCCGTGGCTGGAGGTGGTAAACTGCACACCCTGCCAGGTATGGTCTGCTGCTGTCCAAGAAACACCAGTATAGGGCAGCCACATGGCAGAACTGCGTGCATGCATACCCACACACTATGAACACACCTAGGGCAAGCCCATACCTACACATACCACATCACCATGCCCATTTCAACTAATTACACCCCTCACCCACACACATGGTGTCAAATGTATGGCCCACCCTCAGTCTCTGGTAAACCAACAACACACCCTGTGCATATATGATACCTGTGCCACATCCCTGTCATCCATAACATTGATGCAGCAACAGGCTAATATGGGTCTGATGCACACAGTGGCTGTACTACAGTATACCAATGTAATGCTGTGTAACATGTTGTCAGGAGTAATGTTTAATGCATACATGTCAGGTGGTGTAGCTGTCCAGCCATGATGCATTATAGCTGTTAGTAACACTAAGTGATTGTGATCTCCATAATGTTATTAATTTGTATTGTAGGTGTACATGTGTCAGCAGGATGATGATCTGCAGTCATATCCCACAAGGGGTATGGCACTGTAGTCACACCATGGCTGTGACATATCCTGGTTACAGATGAACACATGTCACAGGTTTGTATAACAGCTATTGCCTGTTCCACATGGACAGGTGACCAGCTGGGACATGTATAATCAGCAACCTGATGTAGATCTGTCCACATACACACACACACTCTTACTTGGCAACACTGGGACCAGACCCCTACCTAGGTATGTAGTGCTACTGAAGTCTGTGGCTTTCATTGTACACACCACACAGCATTTAGGGTGAAGTGTGTTCCAGGTTACTTGTTACATACAGACCATCCCCAGACATGTACAGTATGGTAATGGGGGATGCAATGTTTGTATATGGACAATACATAGTGTGACATACCATCATATACACATTAAAAGACACATAACAGGCAGACACATATCCAAGAGACTTGGGCCTATCGGTGCTAACTAACTTGTCAGTGTGTCCAATGTGTTACAGGTAGGCTGCACACAGCACATGCATAACTGGGCTGGATTGTGGTATCAGTTACCTGTATGGTTGATGGTGACACTGGTCACCATACAGTGGTACATGGGACATGTACCGGGTGTACCATGGTGTAATGACAATGTACACAGCACACACATCCCACAGTGGATATTTTACTCACTGGAACCCATGATGAAACTCTGACATACCCACCATCACACATTGTGCACGACTGTGATACAACCCATTGTACATCCCAACAGTGGTACTACAGGGATATGTATCTTATGCACATGCCACAGGCATAGTAGGGTGTTGCATTGTCATGTCTCATCTATGGGCAGCAACAACACAGATAGTACTACTGTGTGGCAATGTGTATTGTAATAGGAGTATGTGACCATGGAATGCTGTACCCTACAGATATACAGACATGCACACTTACACACACTTGCCAGAAATCAATGGGTATCCCATGCATATAGTCCCATTTGTAAAACATGTAGCTGTTAGGAGAGAAGTGTAGCGGTACATGAAATGTCATACAGCAGCATCCAGCCACATCTTACTATGGAAATGGGTGTTGCAGTAGTTGTGAAGGCCCTCATGGTATTCCCAACTACAGGTGTACTAAACACAGACACTGCTATCCTCAGTAATGCACACGTACATGTGTTAGTACTGGGGTGCATCACTGCAGGTGGTCATAGGTGTGTACCTGGCTATTGCCCATGGAGAAATGGATAGTGTAGAGGATGTGTGTACACTGGTATCATACCACCTTCCAAGTGCCAGCAGACAATCTATAAGCAGACATCACTGTGGTGGCCCTCAGGGTGAGAGTGACATGTATCAGCCAATCCTCTGGGTGCCTCCTGCAAATGGCCACTGAGGCAATCCAGTTGACATATATGCAACATGTATTACAACACATGGTTAGTGTCTGTGATGGAGAACTCTACCCAAGCATGTTTTATTGACTGTGGTAGTGTAGTGGAGGTACCTTTGGCATGTGGTGCGTATAGCGTGTTGTCTCCTATATGTGCCAGTTATAACACAGCTGGGCAGACATGTCAGTGTCAGTCAAGCACAGGTTGCCTGTACTTATCCAAGCTGGATACCTGCCATCTGCACATCTATACAGGGACTGACAGACATCTTCTTGGCAAGTAGCTATGCAGTAGGATGAATGTGTCAACAGATAGACATCTGACACCAATATGTATGCCATTACTACATGTTGGAAGCCCTCACTGACATGTGCTGTACAGACAGTAGTCTACAGTTACTTTCCACACATCAGATCATTATCCAGTAGGGGATATATACTGTGACACAGCTCACACACCAGGAGCACAACAGTGAGGCCTCAGAGTACAGCTATACCTGCAGGTGTGCTTGTTGTCAGTACTACATTTAGCATTCTACTCTTGCCTCGGAAAGCACTGTCAACAGTAGTACCGCCATGATACATTACATACCAGTGTGACAGCATGTAACCTGGGTTACTAACCTTATATGTAACACATTTACATGGATAACAGTGCTGTACAGGTCTTATATACTTGAGTGCCCCAGACATAACATTCACACCCCTTGCTACTGTAATGACAGCACATAGATGCATGTATTGTACATGCATTACATACACTTATTACAGATGTCATTACCCTGCTATGTTATCAGACTGGGATGTGATCACTGGTTACCAGGGCTGAGTCATGCTTAGCAGGTGTCAGCATTGCTGCAATATAACAGCTAAACAGATTTGTGCACTGGTAAGCAAAGCCTACATGGTGTAAGCGCCTGTATATTTAACAGTAGCTTAGCACCACTTAGCTTCACACAAACCCGCACACACGCACTTAAAACTGCTCAAAACTGCCTTAACCACTCTGTACCCAGCAGCCCTTGTTCTGCCCAGCAACAAAATAAACAGCCCTTGAACCCAGGACCCTGAACATTATAGTCACAACAGTTAGCCACTACGCCATGACAGCTGTGAATACAGTTGTTTTTTCCAATATATCTGTCACTACACATATTGAATAGTATTGAACAATTACTTTGACTTCCACAATTGTGTAGTACTTGTTAGTGATATTACTGTTGCATCACATATGTTGTTATATCTAAATATACACATATCAAATGCATACGGTGAGATACATCTGGGAAGATATACACAACCGTGATGTTTACACATGACAGGAATATGGATATATACATATACATATGTAGATATATGTCTACATGTACATACACATATATATTCATACATATGTATGTCTACACATCTGTATAATGCATCATATGTATGGCCATTTGTAGATCTCTGTGTGTATATATATATATATATATATATATATATATATATATATATATATATATATATATATATGTATGTATATGTATGTATATATATATATATATATATATATATATATATATATAAACTATAGATATATATGTATAGATATATATATATATATGTATGCACATCCTATGTGTACAGATATACTTATTTATGTCAATATATATGTAGATATCTATAACTATATGTGCATACATATTTAACCAGATATACCTATTTATGTCGATATATATGTAGATATCCATAACTATTTGTACATATATATCTATAGATCTGTATATGTGCAGACATATATTGCTGTGTATATGTATATATTTGAGTTTGTATATGTATGTATATATATATATATATATATCTATATATATATATATATATATATATATATATATAAAATATGTATATATATATATATATATATATATATATATATATACAAACATACACACACATATATATGTATGTAGATCTGTATATGTATATATATATATATATATATATATATATATATATATATATATATATATATATATGTTTACTATGTCCCAAACATGGAGTGGAGTCCTACCTCAGCACCAATAGTCCTAACCTCTTAGTGCAAGGGGATGTCATGTATGTATTGCAGGTATATATGTAGACTGTTGGTACTGTAACAGGGGTTGTCTTAACAAACATGTATGTGGGAGGTCACATCTGTGTTTGACATGTACGCCACTGGCTACTGACAGACATCCTAAGGACATCATAGTACAGTACCACTGCTAGCACAGTAATGATCCTGTGGACTACAGCACAGATATGACCGATTTATGTGGACACTCTGGCACTCTGTGGTCAGTCCAGAGATGTACACAGATCCCCTTCATGTGAGTCATGGTGACCATGCCTCACAATGTGGATGTTAGCCATGTACTTGGGTATATCATGTAAATACTGGACTACATATGCCCACACAGTTTATGCATTCACACACACCAGTCTGTCCTGATACATAATACCTGGTGGTGCAGAGGTCACATGGCCACATACTACCCAGTAGATAGTGACATATATCTGTACAGAATCCCACTGCTTTGTCAGAAATACACAACAGTTATGGTGAACTAGCAGCAGTAGGTCTTGCAAATAACTGGACATAACAGAACACTTGATAATTACACTAAGCTGCTAGGCATGTCACAAAGTACTGTGCAAACTACAGGCAGACTGCCACAACACTGGACTACATTTTGTATGGGCGAATACACATGTACCTGCAAATATAGCAAGCTCTACACGCATGTCACAGCACAGAGTAACAGACACCTGTGAGAAAGTGCATGCTCACAACCAATGTGAACACAGCCACAGCCACATATGGTACACAAGCCTAATATGACACTATATGGACTGTCTGATAAATACCATTCTCACATGTGCCACTCACACACTAACCCTACATATACTGGGTCACAACACAGTTACCTGTGGTGCACACTATCCCTTGCCTGTTGTATGGGACACGTGTTGTGTCTGGCACTACAGACATGTGAGCCGATAGGGTACCATACACTGGAGCAGCATGTAATATTAGATAGAACAGGACCAAGAACAATGGCATTTACCACAGTCTGTGCACAGCCCAAGGTACATATGCACAATACACATACTGTCAACAATCACCATAAGTACACAGACCCCAGTACTATACACACAACCACAGAATGCCCAGGTTATGCCCTCAGAAATAATGCCTACTATACGTAACATGTCTGATATCTGAATGGCTTGTTATCAGGTATGTTGTCAATAAATAATGGTGTACAGAACTTATGCACCTCTTACTGCATTACATATGTACAAAGTTTGACAGACTTGTGGCTAGAGCCGCAAACACTGGGCCAATATTGGCATGTTGCTGTAATAACCTCATCCATTTAATGTTGTACCAGGGATTATTGTGACATATGTCCTATGAGGAATATGAAGTCAGTAACTCTCATGGCTGTCACCATGTACTGACTGAAATCCTCAGACTATGCTTCTGCAGTTCTAAGATAGGTGTTCTGTGAGTAATACAATAAACATGAGGCTCCACACACTGCCCAGTCTGCAGATAACCCTACAGGTGGGAGTTTCCTCAAGCACATAACACTGTCATGATATGTATTAAATCATGTAGACCAGCCATATTCACACACACCCTGTTAAACTGACATTATTCCAAATGCAGAAAAGCAAATCTTACATTCTGTGGTCATGTCTGGCGTATCCCCCTTCTGTCTGTTGGCCTGTTTCCACAGTGTATGTTGTTAGAGGTAAATCCCAATACCATCTGTGATGCTGTTTGCCAAACACCAAATTGATGTCCTGCTCACAGTGAATAAAAAGACCCAACACCCACATGATGTTCCTAGATATTGGAGTGCGTTTCCATGCAATTGCCTATGGGAATGTTACCACAGCTGTTCCACATGCAATCAGCTAGAGGGGAACTGCAATTCATGCAGAGGCCATCAGCTGATCTTGAGCATCACTTACAAAACACATTCTGCTGCATAAGCAAAACAGGTGTACTTCTCCACATCCACCAATGAGTGAGAGAGACAGACAAAGACAAAGTAAGTCAGGGAGGGGGTGGGAGAGTAACACTTAAGCATGTTTGGGTCACACACCTACCAGTATGGGGTTTCAAACCCCTGACTGACTATGTATTGCTATCGCATATCTATGCAGTTATTGCATGCACCACATAGCTTACATGTTGAGGAGCTGTCCAAAGGTATATCTGATGGTGAGTGACATCTGCAACAGTAATATAGGAATGATAAGGTAGGTGTAGTACACGTGCCTGTCCACATGAACAGGTGTCAATGTCAACACGGCCACACTCTCTCAGGGACTCACACACATTGACACAGTTGGCAGGGTCAGGAATATACTTCCTAACTAGCTAGTTTGCCACAATACAGTAATGCACAGGTATCACATGCACCACAGGGGTTATCTGGATGATATATGGGCAAAGGGTATGTCGAGGTGTCTGACATTAGATGGCATGCTTCAGTAGGCCAATGTGAGTTGTAGTGCATGTGAATGTGGTCGAAAGCATCGCACTCCACACACACAGACACAGGGTGCCAGTGCTGACATGCATGGGTGCATTGCTTCACAGGTGTGTAGTGGTTGACTGTGCCAGAAGGCTGTACAAGGCCAGGTAAAGGGTATACCTTGGCATCAGGCCACATGACAATGGTCTGCAGCGTGGCTCAGGGGTGTGGTGTCTGGATTGGCCCACAGAGGTGGATATTGTATTCACCATCCAGTCATCTGGGTTACTATTGTGTGTGTCCAGTGCTGTGCAATGCTTGCCATGTATGTGTTCTATAGTCCATAACATGGACGGTGTCTGGGATGTGCACACATCCCACATGCATGTTCAGTAACATGTGGAACTGTACATGGGGTGGCTGGCCCATGTTGTGTACATAGATTGTTATCATTAGATGTGCCAGTTCTGGCCTCATGTGGCAGGAACTGGTAATGGACATCAGGTTGACCCAGCACCTACATTGATAGCATGATACAGGTATTCCCTGGTGTCAGTGGCATCTGTCCACACAGGGCACGTGTTTAAGGCATGGTATGTCCTTTGTGGGTCATATATGATGGCACTACAGTTGTTGCAGACATCCAGTGGAGAACATAGTGAAGGCGCACTGTCTGCAATTATGTGCCTATTGTAGTGATGGGACAGGGTGCCATGCCCTCTGTAGTCCACTGCAATCACACCATGGTTACTATCTGTGGGCAATATGCAGGATACTACCAACAAAGTGGTTGTTGCCTAGGCAAGTGTGTTTGTGTATGAGACATGGGTTGAGAGTGTTCTCAGGGTAATACAAGGGTTGCTTAATTTGTTCACCAGGCCTTGATGTCACATGTAGGGGTATGCATTGGCACCCCAGCAACTTGGCTATTTGACATCTGTTATCTTTGTAAGATGGATATTGTGACATATAATAGGCCTACCATATAAGACATTTGCAAAACCCACTCCACAATGAGTCCATTTGTTACACACTCACAGCCAGCTCCACACAGGATATGAATGACAAACCTAGACAAGAAGGCCCTTAGTAATATGTGCCATAAAACACTGTTGTCATGTGTATGGGTGAGACTACTGTCACTGTGTCCCTAAGTCTGTCATCACACTTTGTGTTTAGTGTTGCCACCTTGGATTATGTACATGTTTTTCCCAGAGGAGATAACTATACATTTCTATTGCTTGGAGCCCATGGCTCTAGCAATTAAGCATCTGTTTCTGTAAGGCCCCTTGGTAGAATATCCACATCATTTGGGATTCAATATCGGCTCCCAGTTTGCAGTCATCTGCAAACTTTATTAGCCAGAGTCCCTTTAGTGCTGGTATGTACTCTAGAGAAGTAGATGCCAAAATTAAATACGGTCCCAGGACTGAATCCTGAGGTACCCACTTGTAACTTGTCTGGAGATGATTTTGGAGTCGGCTACTTTGCTACAGTCTGGATTCTGCATATGATTCATAGATCAGTTGGACAATATGGGGTCAAACTCAAGGGGATAGTGTGTACCACGGTAATTGTGTGTCTTGTGCTTAAGCTGCTATATTATCCCGGTGTTAGTAGAGATATTTGGGACATGTCACGTTATACACTGTGATTTTATGTCATCAAGTGCCTGTGACATTTTGCTCGGGTGATGCCCTGGGGAACACAGGGTGAATGCAGCTGTGTCCAGTATTGTGGTCAAATGCCTGGGCTATTCCCGCAAACTAATGACATTTTGAGGAACTGCAGACACTTGTTAAGCTGGGTCTGTGTAACTGGTTCAGCACCTGGTACAGTGGTGTCAGAGAATCCCATACTCTTGTACATTAACGACGGACAGGGTATGGCCTTTATCCATGGCAATACCTTCACCGCTGCACAGATCTCACACAGGTTACCCAGAGGGGCAGGGGTCATAAGTGAGTACATTAATTCCTCGACAGCTTTATATTTGTTATAGTTTGTAGCCACCCATTCTTGTGTTTGCAGGCAGGGATAGTATGTGCACACGGGCTGTGTTTCTCGACTTCAATAATATTCCATGCCCCCATGCCCAACCTCCCTCTATTATTCTATCCTCTTCCATACATTGGCGCAAACATTCCCCTTGATACTTTTCCTCTATAGCTGTATCATGTCATCATAGCAGTGTATTGCTGTTGGTCTACAGTTCGTAAGCAGGACACGGTGGATATACATTGTGGTTTGTCCACATGGCCTTGCATAAGGTGGTTCTGTGGACTGTGCTATGTTGTTACTGGGGAGTCCATAACATACATACTGGCAGCAGAGGTGAGACACAGGCCTTTAGAAGCAGAGGACTGTACATTTGGTAGTGATACAGGCCAACTGTAGCAGGTCAGTTGCATCTCTGGTCAGCCCTACAGTCCCAGAGACTGCAATACAGCATATTCCCCTGGGGTGACAGGCAGGTGTGTTAGATGTTCATGCCAATACTCGTCAGTATTGATCAAGTGGTGGATGCTGGTGGATACTACTTACAGCTAGTGACGACTCCTGCATTGGACACCCGCACTGCATGCCATCTCGGTCGCTATTGCTATGTACACACACAGGTGGGGGTCATATTACACCCTATCTCAACAGCAGGGATAAGACCATTGTAGAGGGTACCTGTGGTGGTGCTTGGTGAGTTTCGGGTGCATGTGCTATGGACACTACTTGCATCTAACCTACAGATACATACATGGGGCATTCCTTCTTATGCTGGCTTGTGCAGGGACATCAGCTGTTTCCTCAATACATCATTCCTATGACCTTGTGGTCTGCAAGTGTTTCACAGATTACACTGGCATTCTCACACAAGCCCAGATAATGTGCTGCAAACCTGTATGTACAATTCCAAGGGTGTGTTCATTTACACATTATAGACTGTTTGTCTGGGGTACTTTCCCCATGTGTACTGCTTGTATATCTGGCCCAACAGTCATGCCATGTCCATCTTTCAGATGGTGATGCATATTACCTCCATACATTTACAATGGCTTACTGCTAGAATGTGCTATACTGGGGAGCATTCTGTTTGGCACTGCAGTTGTGAGGACTTGGCCTGTCATCGGCAGTGCAGGGCAATGGCCACCAGGACAAACCTCACCATGCATACCGACCAATTCTCACAATAATATGAACACACACTAACCCACACATAAAC